>NW_028125825.1:0-358000 GCF_965194825.1 Balaenoptera physalus
GTCTCTTTTGACCTGCCAGAAGCCAGAGACACTCACGCTGCGTGTCAACCTGGAGAGGGTGCCTGATGGGACTGGCCTTGTTTTCCCACCTTGAAAGCTCCTCTTATGCGCCTTGAAGCTCCCTGAAAAACACTGTGGTTGTCAGGCTTATACTCACGGCAGGCATGGCTGTGAGAGGGAAAAAGAGGTTACACGAAGAGACAGGGTATTTCAGTTTCTGAGTCAGAGCTAATCCTGTCTTGTTTTATAGCTAAAGGGAAACTCAAAGTGTGCCCTCGCTTCGAAGGAGGGCCCTGATATGCCATGTAGCGGAGTAGGCGTGCAACCGCTTCCATGAGGCCTTAGTCGCTCTCTTGCTTTAGTTGAACGCTAGTAAGGTATTCAGGACTCCTAGACCCCTCGCGGCAGCACTCGTTCCGTACCAGGACACTGAGTACTCCAAGGCTTCCCTGGGCTTGCTGGGCCACAGTCAGATGCGCAGGCCTGTCAGGGTGCCCATGGGTAGGCGGAGTGAAGGGTAACACGCTGCCCGCTTCACTCGAGGAGCTAGGTATCCCCAGCTACAGAAAGGTTTCATGAACACGATTCTAGAAAATCCAGCATACCATGGAAGTCGTCCTCATTCCCCTAGTTTGAGCTGTACTGAGAAAAACTCTCTGCTTACAAGTCCTTCTAGGACCTCATACCTGAAGTCACCGTATCTCAAGGTTAAAGGCAGCTTGCATTGCAACTTCCACTTCAGCACAGTTTTCTGTGGAACACTTCAGGCTTTTGGCAGAGGCACAGGACCCTAGGAGACCTAGGGCACTCTTTCGTCTAGGCAGTTCACTACACACAGAGCACCCTGTGTAGAAAAGCTGAATCGGGGAAGAGCCAGGGAGGTAGCTAGGTCTCTTTTGACCTGCCAGAAGCCAGAGACACTTATGCTGCGTGTCAACCTGGAGATGGTGCCTGATGGGACTGGCCTTGTTTTCCCACCTTGAAAGCTCCTCTTATGCGCCTTGAAGCTCCCTTAAAAACACGGTGGTTGTCAGCCTTATACTCACGGGCAGGCATGGCTGTGAGAGGGAACAACAGGGATCACGAAGAGACAGGGTATCCCAGTTTCTCGGTCAGAACTCATCCTGTTCTGTTCTATAGCTAAAGGGAATCTCAAAGTGAGGCCTAGCTTCGAAGGAGGGCCCTGATATGCCATGCAGCAGGGTAGGAGTGCGCAGCTTCCATGAGGCCTTAGTCGCACTTCTGCATTAGTTTCACGGTACTAATCTTCTCAGGACTCCTGCTCCCTTGCGTCTGCACCCGTTACCGTACAAAGACACTGAGTACGCCCCCCCACCCCCCAGGCTCCCCTGAGTTGAAGATCAACATTCAGACACGTAGGCCCTTCGGAGTACCCGTGTCTGTGCCGAGTGAAGGGCAGCATGATGCACGCTCCCTCGGGGAGCTCGATTCCCTCAGCTCACCAACAGCCTCAGGAACACGGTTGTAGTAGGTGCAGCATGCCATGCAAGTCTGCCTGCTTACAGTAGTCCGAGCTGTACTGAGGAAAACTCTTTGCTTACAATTCCTTCTACCAGCTCCTAGCTGAAGTCAACCAACCTCTAGGCGAAAGTCGGCTTGTGGTCCAAGTGCAACTAGAGCACGCTTTCTGGTGGAACGCCGCAGGCTTTTGGAAGATGCCCAGGAGCCCAGGTCACCTCGGGAATTCTTTCCTTGAGGCAGTTCGCTACACGCAGAACACCCTGCATAGAAAAGTTGATTCTCCAAGAACCCAGTGAGGAGCTAGGTCTCTTTTGACCTGCTAGAAACCACAGATGCTTCTTCTGCGTGTCAACCTGGAAATGGCGGCCTTAGGAGACAAGCCTTGTTTTCCCGTCTTGAAAGCTCCATTCATGCGGCCTTGAAGCTCCCTGAAAAACACTGTGGTTGTCGGACTTGTCCTCACGCCAGGCATGGCTCTGGAAGACAAGGAGTTTTCTCGAAAGGAAGAGGGTGCTTCCAGGCCCTGGTGGGGAGCATATCCTGCCCTGCACCAGAGCGAAGGGGAATCTCAACGTGCACCCTACCCTCGACCCAGGGCTCTGATTTGCCCTCCAGTAGGGTAGTTGTGCAGCATTTTCCTTGAGGCCTTAGTCGCAGTTCTGCATTAGTTTAAAGGTACTAATCTTCTCAGGACTCCAGGCCCGCTCATGTCAGTACCCATTTCCGCACAAGAACTCTGAGTACCCCAAGACTCCCCTGGGCTTGCTGGGCCACACTCAGACCCGTAGGCCCTTCAGTGTGCCCCTTTTTAGGCCGAGTGAAAGATAACAAACTGCACTCTTTCTTGGGAAAGCTAGATTTCCTCAGCTCACCATCAGCCTCAGGGACACGGTTCTAGCAAGGCCAGCAAACCATGGAAGTCGGCCTCATCACTCGATTCTCAGCTGTACTGAGTAAAATTCTCTGCTTTGAAGTCCTTCGAGGACCTCATACCTGAAGTCACCGTATCTCAAGGAGAAAGGCAGCTTGCATTGCAACTTCCCCTACAGCAGAGTTTTGTGTGTAACACTTCAGGCTTTTGGGAGAGGCACAGGACCCTAGGAGTCCTAGGGCAGTCTTTCGTCGGAGCAGTTCGCTACACGCAGAGCACCTTATGTAGAAAAGTTGAATCAGGGAAGAGCCAGGGAGGTAGCTAGGTCTCTTTTGACCTGCCAGAAGCCAGAGACACTCACGCTGCGTGTCAACCTGGAGAGGGTGCCTGATGGAACTGGCCTTGTTTTCCCACCTTGAAAGCTCCTCTTATGCGCCTTGAAGCTCCCTGAAAAACACTGTGGTTGTCAGGCTTATACTCACGGCAGGCATGGCTGTGAGAGGGAAAAAGAGGTTACACGAAGAGACAGGGTATTTCAGTTTCTGAGTCAGAGCTAATCCTGTCTTGTTTCATAGCTAAAGGGAAACTCAAAGTGTGCCCTCGCTTCGAAGGAGGGCCCTGATATGCCATGTAGCGGAGTAGGCGTGCAACCGCTTCCATGAGGCCTTAGTCGCTCTCTTGCTTTAGTTGAACGCTAGTAAGGTATTCAGGACTCCTAGACCCCTCGCGGCAGCACTAGTTCCGTACCAGGACACTGAGTACTCCAAGGCTTCCCTGGGCTTGCTGGGCCACAGTCAGATGCGCAGGCCTGTCAGGGTGCCCATGGGTAGGCAGAGTGAAGGGTAACACGCTGCCCGCTTCACTCGGGGAACTAGGTATCCCCAGCTACAGAAAGGTTTCATGAACACGATTCTAGAAAATCCAGCATACCATGGAAGTCGTCCTCATTCCCCTAGTCTGAGCTGTACTGAGAAAAACTCTCTGCTTACAAGTCCTTCTAGGACCTCATACCTGAAGTCACCGTATCTCAAGGTTAAAGGCAGCTTGCATTGCAACTTCCACTTCAGCACAGTTTTCTGTGGAACACTTCAGGCTTTTGGCAGAGGCACAGGACCCTAGGAGACCTAGGGCACTCTTTCGTCTAGGCAGTTCACTACACACAGAGCACCCTGTGTAGAAAAGCTGAATCGGGGAAGAGCCAGGGAGGTAGCTAGGTCTCTTTTGACCTGCCAGAAGCCAGAGACACTTATGCTGCGTGTCAACCTGGAGATGGTGCCTGATGGGACTGGCCTTGTTTTCCCACCTTGAAAGCTCCTCTTATGCGCCTTGAAGCTCCCTTAAAAACACGGTGGTTGTCAGCCTTATACTCACGGGCAGGCATGGCTGTGAGAGGGAACAACAGGGTTCACGAAGAGACAGGGTATCCCAGTTTCTCGGTCAGAGCTCATCCTGTTCTGTTCTATAGCTAAAGGGAATCTCAAAGTGAGGCCTAGCTTCGAAGGAGGGCCCTGATATGCCATGCAGCAGGGTAGGAGTGCGCAGCTTCCATGAGGCCTTAGTCGCACTTCTGCATTAGTTTCACGGTACTAATCTTCTCAGGACTCCTGCTCCCTTGCGTCTGCACCCGTTACCGTACAAAGACACTGAGTACGCCCCCCCCCCCAGGCTCCCCTGAGTTGAAGATCAACATTCAGACACGTAGGCCCTTCGGAGTACCCGTGTCTGTGCCGAGTGAAGGGCAGCATGATGCACGCTCCCTCGGGGAGCTCGATTCCCTCAGCTCACCAACAGCCTCAGGAACACGGTTGTAGTAGGTGCAGCATGCCATGCAAGTCTGCCTGCTTACAGTAGTCCGAGCTGTACTGAGGAAAACTCTTTGCTTACAATTCCTTCTACCAGCTCCTAGCTGAAGTCAACCAACCTCTAGGCGAAAGTCGGCTTGTGGTCCAAGTGCAACTAGAGCACACTTTCTGGTGGAACGCCGCAGGCTTTTGGAAGATGCCCAGGAGCCCAGGACACCTCGGGAATTCTTTCCTTGAGGCAGTTCGCTACACGCAGAACACCCTGCATAGAAAAGTTGATTCTCCAAGAACCCAGTGAGGAGCTAGGTCTCTTTTGACCTGCTAGAAACCACAGATGCTTCTTCTGCGTGTCAACCTGGAAATGGCGGCCTTAGGAGACAAGCCTTGTTTTCCCGTCTTGAAAGCTCCATTCATGCGGCCTTGAAGCTCCCTGAAAAACACTGTGGTTGTCGGACTTGTCCTCACGCCAGGCATGGCTCTGGAAGACAAGGAGTTTTCTCGAAAGAAAGAGGGTGCTTCCAGGCCCTGGTGGGGAGCATATCCTGCCCTGCACCAGAGCGAAGGGGAATCTCAACGTGCACCCTACCCTCGACCCAGGGCTCTGATTTGCCCTCCAGTAGGGTAGTTGTGCAGCATTTTCCTTGAGGCCTTAGTCGCAGTTCTGCATTAGTTTAAAGGTACTAATCTTCTCAGGACTCCAGGCCCGCTCATGTCAGTACCCATTTCCGCACAAGAACTCTGAGTACCCCAAGACTCCCCTGGGCTTGCTGGGCCACACTCAGACCCGTAGGCCCTTCAGTGTGCCCCTTTTTAGGCCGAGTGAAAGATAACAAACGGCACTCTTTCTTGGGAAAGCTAGATTTCCTCAGCTCACCATCAGCCTCAGGGACACGGTTCTAGCAAGGCCAGCAAACCATGGAAGTCGGCCTCATCACTCGATTCTCAGCTGTACTGAGTAAAATTCTCTGCTTTGAAGTCCTTCGAGGACCTCATACCTGAAGTCACCGTATCTCAAGGAGAAAGGCAGCTTGCATTGCAACTTCCCCTACAGCAGAGTTTTGTGTGTAACACTTCAGGCTTTTGGGAGAGGCACAGGACCCTAGGAGTCCTAGGGCAGTCTTTCGTCGGAGCAGTTCGCTACACGCAGAGCACCTTATGTAGAAAAGTTGAATCAGGGAAGAGCCAGGGAGGTAGCTAGGTCTCTTTTGACCTGCCAGAAGCCAGAGACACTCACGCTGCGTGTCAACCTGGAGAGGGTGCCTGATGGGACTGGCCTTGTTTTCCCACCTTGAAAGCTCCTCTTATGCGCCTTGAAGCTCCCTGAAAAACACTGTGGTTGTCAGGCTTATACTCACGGCAGGCATGGCTGTGAGAGGGAAAAAGAGGTTACACGAAGAGACAGGGTATTTCAGTTTCTGAGTCAGAGCTAATCCTGTCTTGTTTTATAGCTAAAGGGAAACTCAAAGTGTGCCCTCGCTTCGAAGGAGGGCCCTGATATGCCATGTAGCGGAGTAGGCGTGCAACCGCTTCCATGAGGCCTTAGTCGCTCTCTTGCTTTAGTTGAACGCTAGTAAGGTATTCAGGACTCCTAGACCCCTCGCGGCAGCACTCGTTCCGTACCAGGACACTGAGTACTCCAAGGCTTCCCTGGGCTTGCTGGGCCACAGTCAGATGCGCAGGCCTGTCAGGGTGCCCATGGGTAGGCGGAGTGAAGGGTAACACGCTGCCCGCTTCACTCGGGGAGCTAGGTATCCCCAGCTACAGAAAGGTTTCATGAACACGATTCTAGAAAATCCAGCATACCATGGAAGTCGTCCTCATTCCCCTAGTCTGAGCTGTACTGAGAAAAACTCTCTGCTTACAAGTCCTTCTAGGACCTCATACCTGAAGTCAGCGTATCTCAAGGTTAAAGGCAGCTTGCATTGCAACTTCCACTTCAGCACAGTTTTCTGTGGAACACTTCAGGCTTTTGGCAGAGGCACAGGACCCTAGGAGACCTAGGGCACTCTTTCGTCTAGGCAGTTCACTACACACAGAGCACCCTGTGTAGAAAAGCTGAATCGGGGAAGAGCCAGGGAGGTAGCTAGGTCTCTTTTGACCTGCCAGAAGCCAGAGACACTTATGCTGCGTGTCAACCTGGAGATGGTGCCTGATGGGACTGGCCTTGTTTTCCCACCTTGAAAGCTCCTCTTATGCGCCTTGAAGCTCCCTTAAAAACACGGTGGTTGTCAGCCTTATACTCACGGGCAGGCATGGCTGTGAGAGGGAACAACAGGGATCACGAAGAGACAGGGTATCCCAGTTTCTCGGTCAGAGCTCATCCTGTTCTGTTGTATAGCTAAAGGGAATCTCAAAGTGAGGCCTAGCTTCGAAGGAGGGCCCTGATATGCCATGCAGCAGGGTAGGAGTGCGCAGCTTCCATGAGGCCTTAGTCGCACTTCTGCATTAGTTTCACGGTACTAATCTTCTCAGGACTCCTGCTCCCTTGCGTCTGCACCCGTTACCGTACAAAGACACTGAGTACGCACCCCCACCCCCCAGGCTCCCCTGAGTTGAAGATCAACATTCAGACACGTAGGCCCTTCGGAGTACCCGTGTCTGTGCCGAGTGAAGGGCAGCATGATGCACGCTCCCTCGGGGAGCTCGATTCCCTCAGCTCACCAACAGCCTCAGGAACACGGTTGTAGTAGGTGCAGCATGCCATGCAAGTCTGCCTGCTTACAGTAGTCCGAGCTGTACTGAGGAAAACTTTTTGCTTACAATTCCTTCTACCAGCTCCTAGCTGAAGTCAACCAACCTCTAGGCGAAAGTCGGCTTGTGGTCCAAGTGCAAGTAGAGCACGCTTTCTGGTGGAACGCCGCAGGCTTTTGGAAGATGCCCAGGAGCCCAGGACACCTCGGGAATTCTTTCCTTGAGGCAGTTCGCTACACGCAGAACACCCTGCATAGAAAAGTTGATTCTCCAAGAACCCAGTGAGGAGCTAGGTCTCTTTTGACCTGCTAGAAACCACAGATGCTTCTTCTGCGTGTCAACCTGGAAATGGCGGCCTTAGGAGACAAGCCTTGTTTTCCCGTCTTGAAAGCTCCATTCATGCGGCCTTGAAGCTCCCTGAAAAACACTGTGGTTGTCGGACTTGTCCTCACGCCAGGCATGGCTCTGGAAGACAAGGAGTTTTCTCGAAAGGAAGAGGGTGCTTCCAGGCCCTGGTGGGGAGCATATCCTGCCCTGCACCAGAGCGAAGGGGAATCTCAACGTGCACCCTACCCTCGACCCAGGGCTCTGATTTGCCCTCCAGTAGGGTAGTTGTGCAGCATTTTCCTTGAGGCCTTAGTCGCAGTTCTGCATTAGTTTAAAGGTACTAATCTTCTCAGGACTCCAGGCCCGCTCATGTCAGTACCCATTTCCGCACAAGAACTCTGAGTACCCCAAGACTCCCCTGGGCTTGCTGGGCCACACTCAGACCCGTAGGCCCTTCAGTGTGCCCCTTTTTAGGCCGAGTGAAAGATAACAAACTGCACTCTTTCTTGGGAAAGCTAGATTTCCTCAGCTCACCATCAGCCTCAGGGACACGGTTCTAGCAAGGCCAGCAAACCATGGAAGTTGGCCTCATCACTCGATTCTCAGCTGTACTGAGTAAAATTCTCTGCTTTGAAGTCCTTCGAGGACCTCATACCTGAAGTCACCGTATCTCAAGGAGAAAGGCAGCTTGCATTGCAACTTCCCCTACAGCAGAGTTTTGTGTGTAACACTTCAGGCTTTTGGGAGAGGCACAGGACCCTAGGAGTCCTAGGGCAGTCTTTCGTCGGAGCAGTTCGCTACACGCAGAGCACCTTATGTAGAAAAGTTGAATCAGGGAAGAGCCAGGGAGGTAGCTAGGTCTCTTTTGACCTGCCAGAAGCCAGAGACACTCACGCTGCGTGTCAACCTGGAGAGGGTGCCTGATGGAACTGGCCTTGTTTTCCCACCTTGAAAGCTCCTCTTATGCGCCTTGAAGCTCCCTGAAAAACACTGTGGTTGTCAGGCTTATACTCACGGCAGGCATGGCTGTGAGAGGGAAAAAGAGGTTACACGAAGAGACAGGGTATTTCAGTTTCTGAGTCAGAGCTAATCCTGTCTTGTTTCATAGCTAAAGGGAAACTCAAAGTGTGCCCTCGCTTCGAAGGAGGGCCCTGATATGCCATGTAGCGGAGTAGGCGTGCAACCGCTTCCATGAGGCCTTAGTCGCTCTCTTGCTTTAGTTGAACGCTAGTAAGGTATTCAGGACTCCTAGACCCCTCGCGGCAGCACTCGTTCCGTACCAGGACACTGAGTACTCCAAGCCTTCCCTGGGCTTGCTGGGCCACAGTCAGATGCGCAGGCCTGTCAGGGTGCCCATGGGTAGGCGGAGTGAAGGGTAACACGCTGCCCGCTTCACTCAGGGAACTAGGTATCCCCAGCTACAGAAAGGTTTCATGAACACGATTCTAGAAAATCCAGCATACCATGGAAGTCGTCCTCATTCCCCTAGTCTGAGCTGTACTGAGAAAAACTCTCTGCTTACAAGTCCTTCTAGGACCTCATACCTGAAGTCACCGTATCTCAAGGTTAAAGGCAGCTTGCATTGCAACTTCCACTTCA
Source organism: Balaenoptera physalus (assembly GCF_965194825.1). Classification (NCBI taxonomy): domain Eukaryota; kingdom Metazoa; phylum Chordata; class Mammalia; order Artiodactyla; family Balaenopteridae; genus Balaenoptera; species Balaenoptera physalus. Next base: position 8,773 of record NW_028125825.1, read on the forward strand.
GCACAGTTTTCTGTGGAACACTTCAGGCTTTTGGCAGAGGCACAGGACCCTAGGAGACCTAGGGCACTCTTTCGTCTAGGCAGTTCACTACACACAGAGCACCCTGTGTAGAAAAGCTGAATCGGGGAAGAGCCAGGGAGGTAGCTAGGTCTCTTTTGACCTGCCAGAAGCCAGAGACACTTATGCTGCGTGTCAACCTGGAGATGGTGCCTGATGGGACTGGCCTTGTTTTCCCACCTTGAAAGCTCCTCTTATGCGCCTTGAAGCTCCCTTAAAAACACGGTGGTTGTCAGCCTTATACTCACGGGCAGGCATGGCTGTGAGAGGGAACAACAGGGTTCACGAAGAGACAGGGTATCCCAGTTTCTCGGTCAGAGCTCATCCTGTTCTGTTCTATAGCTAAAGGGAATCTCAAAGTGAGGCCTAGCTTCGAAGGAGGGCCCTGATATGCCATGCAGCAGGGTAGGGGTCCGCAGCTTCCATGAGGCCTTAGTCGCACTTCTGCATTAGTTTCACGGTACTAATCTTCTCAGGACTCCTGCTCCCTTGCGTCTGCACCCGTTTCCGTACAAAGACACTGAGTACGCCCCCCCCCCCAGGCTCCCCTGAGTTGAAGATCAACATTCAGACACGAGGGCCCTTCGGAGTACCCGTGTCTGTGCCGAGTGAAGGGCAGCATGATGCACGCTCCCTCGGGGAGCTCGATTCCCTCAGCTCACCAACAGCCTCAGGAACACGGTTGTAGTAGGTGCAGCATGGCATGCAAGTCTGCCTGCTTACAGTAGTCCGAGCTGTACTGAGGAAAACTCTTTGCTTACAATTCCTTCTACCAGCTCCTAGCTGAAGTCAACCAACCTCTAGGCGAAAGTCGGCTTGTGGTCCAAGTGCAACTAGAGCACACTTTCTGGTGGAACGCCGCAGGCTTTTGGTAGATGCCCAGGAGCCTAGGACACCTCGGGAATTCTTTCCTTGAGGCAGTTCGCTACACGCAGAACACCCTGCATAGAAAAGTTGATTCTCCAAGAACCCAGTGAGGAGCTAGGTCTCTTTTGACCTGCTAGAAACCACAGATGCTTCTTCTGCGTGTCAACCTGGAAATGGCGGCCTTAGGAGACAAGCCTTGTTTTCCCGTCTTGAAAGCTCCATTCATGCGGCCTTGAAGCTCCCTGAAAAACACTGTGGTTGTCGGACTTGTCCTCACGCCAGGCATGGCTCTGGAAGACAAGGAGTTTTCTCGAAAGGAAGAGGGTGCTTCCAGGCCCTGGTGGGGAGCATATCCTGCCCTGCACCAGAGCGAAGGGGAATCTCAACGTGCACCCTACCCTCGACCCAGGGCTCTGATTTGCCCTCCAGTAGGGTAGTTGTGCAGCATTTTCCTTGAGGCCTTAGTCGCAGTTCTGCATTAGTTTAAAGGTACTAATCTTCTCAGGACTCCAGGCCCGCTCATGTCAGTACCCATTTCCGCACAAGAACTCTGAGTACCCCAAGACTCCCCTGGGCTTGCTGGGCCACACTCAGACCCGTAGGCCCTTCAGTGTGCCCCTTTTTAGGCCGAGTGAAAGATAACAAACGGCACTCTTTCTTGGGAAAGCTAGATTTCCTCAGCTCACCATCAGCCTCAGGGACACGGTTCTAGCAAGGCCAGCAAACCATGGAAGTCGGCCTCATCACTCGATTCTCAGCTGTACTGAGTAAAATTCTCTGCTTTGAAGTCCTTCGAGGACCTCATACCTGAAGTCACCGTATCTCAAGGAGAAAGGCAGCTTGCATTGCAACTTCCCCTACAGCAGAGTTTTGTGTGTAACACTTCAGGCTTTTGGGAGAGGCACAGGACCCTAGGAGTCCTAGGGCAGTCTTTCGTCGGAGCAGTTCGCTACACGCAGAGCACCTTATGTAGAAAAGTTGAATCAGGGAAGAGCCAGGGAGGTAGCTAGGTCTCTTTTGACCTGCCAGAAGCCAGAGACACTCACGCTGCGTGTCAACCTGGAGAGGGTGCCTGATGGGACTGGCCTTGTTTTCCCACCTTGAAAGCTCCTCTTATGCGCCTTGAAGCTCCCTGAAAAACACTGTGGTTGTCAGGCTTATACTCACGGCAGGCATGGCTGTGAGAGGGAAAAAGAGGTTACACGAAGAGACAGGGTATTTCAGTTTCTGAGTCAGAGCTAATCCTGTCTTGTTTTATAGCTAAAGGGAAACTCAAAGTGTGCCCTCGCTTCGAAGGAGGGCCCTGATATGCCATGTAGCGGAGTAGGCGTGCAACCGCTTCCATGAGGCCTTAGTCGCTCTCTTGCTTTAGTTGAACGCTAGTAAGGTATTCAGGACTCCTAGACCCCTCGCGGCAGCACTCGTTCCGTACCAGGACACTGAGTACTCCAAGGCTTCCCTGGGCTTGCTGGGCCACAGTCAGATGCGCAGGCCTGTCAGGGTGCCCATGGGTAGGCGGAGTGAAGGGTAACACGCTGCCCGCTTCACTCGGGGAGCTAGGTATCCCCAGCTACAGAAAGGTTTCATGAACACGATTCTAGAAAATCCAGCATACCATGGAAGTCGTCCTCATTCCCTTAGTCTGAGCTGTACTGAGAAAAACTCTCTGCTTACAAGTCCTTCTAGGACCTCATACCTGAAGTCACCGTATCTCAAGGTTAAAGGCAGCTTGCATTGCAACTTCCACTTCAGCACAGTTTTCTGTGGAACACTTCAGGCTTTTGGCAGAGGCACAGGACCCTAGGAGACCTAGGGCACTCTTTCGTCTAGGCAGTTCACTACACACAGAGCACCCTGTGTAGAAAAGCTGAATCGGGGAAGAGCCAGGGAGGTAGCTAGGTCTCTTTTGACCTGCCAGAAGCCAGAGACACTTATGCTGCGTGTCAACCTGGAGATGGTGCCTGATGGGACTGGCCTTGTTTTCCCACCTTGAAAGCTCCTCTTATGCGCCTTGAAGCTCCCTTAAAAACACGGTGGTTGTCAGCCTTATACTCACGGGCAGGCATGGCTGTGAGAGGGAACAACAGGGTTCACGAAGAGACAGGGTATCCCAGTTTCTCGGTCAGAGCTCATCCTGTTCTGTTCTATAGCTAAAGGGAATCTCAAAGTGAGGCCTAGCTTCGAAGGAGGGCCCTGATATGCCATGCAGCAGGGTAGGAGTGCGCAGCTTCCATGAGGCCTTAGTCGCACTTCTGCATTAGTTTCACGGTACTAATCTTCTCAGGACTCCTGCTCCCTTGCGTCTGCACCCGTTACCGTACAAAGACACTGAGTACGCCCCCCCCCCCCAGGCTCCCCTGAGTTGAAGATCAACATTCAGACACGTAGGCCCTTCGGAGTACCCGTGTCTGTGCCGAGTGAAGGGCAGCATGATGCACGCTCCCTCGGGGAGCTCGATTCCCTCAGCTCACCAACAGCCTCAGGAACACGGTTGTAGTAGGTGCAGCATGCCATGCAAGTCTGCCTGCTTACAGTAGTCCGAGCTGTACTGAGGAAAACTCTTTGCTTACAATTCCTTCTACCAGCTCCTAGCTGAAGTCAACCAACCTCTAGGCGAAAGTCGGCTTGTGGTCCAAGTGCAACTAGAGCACACTTTCTGGTGGAACGCCGCAGGCTTTTGGAAGATGCCCAGGAGCCCAGGACACCTCGGGAATTCTTTCCTTGAGGCAGTTCGCTACACGCAGAACACCCTGCATAGAAAAGTTGATTCTCCAAGAACCCAGTGAGGAGCTAGGTCTCTTTTGACCTGCTAGAAACCACAGATGCTTCTTCTGCGTGTCAACCTGGAAATGGCGGCCTTAGGAGACAAGCCTTGTTTTCCCGTCTTGAAAGCTCCATTCATGCGGCCTTGAAGCTCCCTGAAAAACACTGTGGTTGTCGGACTTGTCCTCACGCCAGGCATGGCTCTGGAAGACAAGGAGTTTTCTCGAAAGAAAGAGGGTGCTTCCAGGCCCTGGTGGGGAGCATATCCTGCCCTGCACCAGAGCGAAGGGGAATCTCAACGTGCACCCTACCCTCGACCCAGGGCTCTGATTTGCCCTCCAGTAGGGTAGTTGTGCAGCATTTTCCTTGAGGCCTTAGTCGCAGTTCTGCATTAGTTTAAAGGTACTAATCTTCTCAGGACTCCAGGCCCGCTCATGTCAGTACCCATTTCCGCACAAGAACTCTGAGTACCCCAAGACTCCCCTGGGCTTGCTGGGCCACACTCAGACCCGTAGGCCCTTCAGTGTGCCCCTTTTTAGGCCGAGTGAAAGATAACAAACGGCACTCTTTCTTGGGAAAGCTAGATTTCCTCAGCTCACCATCAGCCTCAGGGACACGGTTCTAGCAAGGCCAGCAAACCATGGAAGTCGGCCTCATCACTCGATTCTCAGCTGTACTGAGTAAAATTCTCTGCTTTGAAGTCCTTCGAGGACCTCATACCTGAAGTCACCGTATCTCAAGGAGAAAGGCAGCTTGCATTGCAACTTCCCCTACAGCAGAGTTTTGTGTGTAACACTTCAGGCTTTTGGGAGAGGCACAGGACCCTAGGAGTCCTAGGGCAGTCTTTCGTCGGAGCAGTTCGCTACACGCAGAGCACCTTATGTAGAAAAGTTGAATCAGGGAAGAGCCAGGGAGGTAGCTAGGTCTCTTTTGACCTGCCAGAAGCCAGAGACACTCACGCTGCGTGTCAACCTGGAGAGGGTGCCTGATGGGACTGGCCTTGTTTTCCCACCTTGAAAGCTCCTCTTATGCGCCTTGAAGCTCCCTGAAAAACACTGTGGTTGTCAGGCTTATACTCACGGCAGGCATGGCTGTGAGAGGGAAAAAGAGGTTACACGAAGAGACAGGGTATTTCAGTTTCTGAGTCAGAGCTAATCCTGTCTTGTTTTATAGCTAAAGGGAAACTCAAAGTGTGCCCTCGCTTCGAAGGAGGGCCCTGATATGCCATGTAGCGGAGTAGGCGTGCAACCGCTTCCATGAGGCCTTAGTCGCTCTCTTGCTTTAGTTGAACGCTAGTAAGGTATTCAGGACTCCTAGACCCCTCGCGGCAGCACTCGTTCCGTACCAGGACACTGAGTACTCCAAGGCTTCCCTGGGCTTGCTGGGCCACAGTCAGATGCGCAGGCCTGTCAGGGTGCCCATGGGTAGGCGGAGTGAAGGGTAACACGCTGCCCGCTTCACTCGAGGAGCTAGGTATCCCCAGCTACAGAAAGGTTTCATGAACACGATTCTAGAAAATCCAGCATACCATGGAAGTCGTCCTCATTCCCCTAGTCTGAGCTGTACTGAGAAAAACTCTCTGCTTACAAGTCCTTCTAGGACCTCATACCTGAAGTCAGCGTATCTCAAGGTTAAAGGCAGCTTGCATTGCAACTTCCACTTCAGCACAGTTTTCTGTGGAACACTTCAGGCTTTTGGCAGAGGCACAGGACCCTAGGAGACCTAGGGCACTCTTTCGTCTAGGCAGTTCACTACACACAGAGCACCCTGTGTAGAAAAGCTGAATCGGGGAAGAGCCAGGGAGGTAGCTAGGTCTCTTTTGACCTGCCAGAAGCCAGAGACACTTATGCTGCGTGTCAACCTGGAGATGGTGCCTGATGGGACTGGCCTTGTTTTCCCACCTTGAAAGCTCCTCTTATGCGCCTTGAAGCTCCCTTAAAAACACGGTGGTTGTCAGCCTTATACTCACGGGCAGGCATGGCTGTGAGAGGGAACAACAGGGATCACGAAGAGACAGGGTATCCCAGTTTCTCGGTCAGAGCTCATCCTGTTCTGTTCTATAGCTAAAGGGAATCTCAAAGTGAGGCCTAGCTTCGAAGGAGGGCCCTGATATGCCATGCAGCAGGGTAGGAGTGCGCAGCTTCCATGAGGCCTTAGTCGCACTTCTGCATTAGTTTCACGGTACTAATCTTCTCAGGACTCCTGCTCCCTTGCGTCTGCACCCGTTACCGTACAAAGACACTGAGTACGCCCCCCCACCCCCCAGGCTCCCCTGAGTTGAAGATCAACATTCAGACACGTAGGCCCTTCGGAGTACCCGTGTCTGTGCCGAGTGAAGGGCAGCATGATGCACGCTCCCTCGGGGAGCTCGATTCCCTCAGCTCACCAACAGCCTCAGGAACACGGTTGTAGTAGGTGCAGCATGCCATGCAAGTCTGCCTGCTTACAGTAGTCCGAGCTGTACTGAGGAAAACTCTTTGCTTACAATTCCTTCTACCAGCTCCTAGCTGAAGTCAACCAACCTCTAGGCGAAAGTCGGCTTGTGGTCCAAGTGCAACTAGAGCACGCTTTCTGGTGGAACGCCGCAGGCTTTTGGAAGATGCCCAGGAGCCCAGGTCACCTCGGGAATTCTTTCCTTGAGGCAGTTCGCTACACGCAGAACGCCCTGCATAGAAAAGTTGATTCTCCAAGAACCCAGTGAGGAGCTAGGTCTCTTTTGACCTGCTAGAAACCACAGATGCTTCTTCTGCGTGTCAACCTGGAAATGGCGGCCTTAGGAGACAAGCCTTGTTTTCCCGTCTTGAAAGCTCCATTCATGCGGCCTTGAAGCTCCCTGAAAAACACTGTGGTTGTCGGACTTGTCCTCACGCCAGGCATGGCTCTGGAAGACAAGGAGTTTTCTCGAAAGGAAGAGGGTGCTTCCAGGCCCTGGTGGGGAGCATATCCTGCCCTGCACCAGAGCGAAGGGGAATCTCAACGTGCACCCTACCCTCGACCCAGGGCTCTGATTTGCCCTCCAGTAGGGTAGTTGTGCAGCATTTTCCTTGAGGCCTTAGTCGCAGTTCTGCATTAGTTTAAAGGTACTAATCTTCTCAGGACTCCAGGCCCGCTCATGTCAGTACCCATTTCCGCACAAGAACTCTGAGTACCCCAAGACTCCCCTGGGCTTGCTGGGCCACACTCAGACCCGTAGGCCCTTCAGTGTGCCCCTTTTTAGGCCGAGTGAAAGATAACAAACTGCACTCTTTCTTGGGAAAGCTAGATTTCCTCAGCTCACCATCAGCCTCAGGGACACGGTTCTAGCAAGGCCAGCAAACCATGGAAGTCGGCCTCATCACTCGATTCTCAGCTGTACTGAGTAAAATTCTCTGCTTTGAAGTCCTTCGAGGACCTCATACCTGAAGTCACCGTATCTCAAGGAGAAAGGCAGCTTGCATTGCAACTTCCCCTACAGCAGAGTTTTGTGTGTAACACTTCAGGCTTTTGGGAGAGGCACAGGACCCTAGGAGTCCTAGGGCAGTCTTTCGTCGGAGCAGTTCGCTACACGCAGAGCACCTTATGTAGAAAAGTTGAATCAGGGAAGAGCCAGGGAGGTAGCTAGGTCTCTTTTGACCTGCCAGAAGCCAGAGACACTCACGCTGCGTGTCAACCTGGAGAGGGTGCCTGATGGGACTGGCCTTGTTTTCCCACCTTGAAAGCTCCTCTTATGCGCCTTGAAGCTCCCTGAAAAACACTGTGGTTGTCAGGCTTATACTCACGGCAGGCATGGCTGTGAGAGGGAAAAAGAGGTTACACGAAGAGACAGGGTATTTCAGTTTCTGAGTCAGAGCTAATCCTGTCTTGTTTTATAGCTAAAGGGAAACTCAAAGTGTGCCCTCGCTTCGAAGGAGGGCCCTGATATGCCATGTAGCGGAGTAGGCGTGCAACCGCTTCCATGAGGCCTTAGTCGCTCTCTTGCTTTAGTTGAACGCTAGTAAGGTATTCAGGACTCCTAGACCCCTCGCGGCAGCACTCGTTCCGTACCAGGACACTGAGTACTCCAAGGCTTCCCTGGGCTTGCTGGGCCACAGTCAGATGCGCAGGCCTGTCAGGGTGCCCATGGGTAGGCGGAGTGAAGGGTAACACGCTGCCCGCTTCACTCGGGGAGCTAGGTATCCCCAGCTACAGAAAGGTTTCATGAACACGATTCTAGAAAATCCAGCATACCATGGAAGTCGTCCTCATTCCCTTAGTCTGAGCTGTACTGAGAAAAACTCTCTGCTTACAAGTCCTTCTAGGACCTCATACCTGAAGTCACCGTATCTCAAGGTTAAAGGCAGCTTGCATTGCAACTTCCACTTCAGCACAGTTTTCTGTGGAACACTTCAGGCTTTTGGCAGAGGCACAGGACCCTAGGAGACCTAGGGCACTCTTTCGTCTAGGCAGTTCACTACACACAGAGCACCCTGTGTAGAAAAGCTGAATCGGGGAAGAGCCAGGGAGGTAGCTAGGTCTCTTTTGACCTGCCAGAAGCCAGAGACACTTATGCTGCGTGTCAACCTGGAGATGGTGCCTGATGGGACTGGCCTTGTTTTCCCACCTTGAAAGCTCCTCTTATGCGCCTTGAAGCTCCCTTAAAAACACGGTGGTTGTCAGCCTTATACTCACGGGCAGGCATGGCTGTGAGAGGGAACAACAGGGTTCACGAAGAGACAGGGTATCCCAGTTTCTCGGTCAGAGCTCATCCTGTTCTGTTCTATAGCTAAAGGGAATCTCAAAGTGAGGCCTAGCTTCGAAGGAGGGCCCTGATATGCCATGCAGCAGGGTAGGAGTGCGCAGCTTCCATGAGGCCTTAGTCGCACTTCTGCATTAGTTTCACGGTACTAATCTTCTCAGGACTCCTGCTCCCTTGCGTCTGCACCCGTTTCCGTACAAAGATACTGAGTACGCCCCCCCCCCCCCCAGGCTCCCCTAAGTTGAAGATCAACATTCAGACACGAGGGCCCTTCGGAGTACCCGTGTCTGTTCCGAGTGAAGGGCAGCATGATGCACGCTCCCTCGGGGAGCTCGATTCCCTCAGCTCACCAACAGCCTCAGGAACACGGTTGTAGTAGGTGCAGCATGGCATGCAAGTCTGCCTGCTTACAGTAGTCCGAGCTGTACTGAGGAAAACTCTTTGCTTACAATTCCTTCTACCAGCTCCTAGCTGAAGTCAACCAACCTCTAGGCGAAAGTCGGCTTGTGGTCCAAGTGCAACTAGAGCACGCTTTCTGGTGGAACGCCGCAGGCTTTTGGAAGATGCCCAGGAGCCCAGGACACCTCGGGAATTCTTTCCTTGAGGCAGTTCGCTACACGCAGAACACCCTGCATAGAAAAGTTGATTCTCCAAGAACCCAGTGAGGAGCTAGGTCTCTTTTGACCTGCTAGAAACCACAGATGCTTCTTCTGCGTGTCAACCTGGAAATGGCGGCCTTAGGAGACAAGCCTTGTTTTCCCGTCTTGAAAGCTCCATTCATGCGGCCTTGAAGCTCCCTGAAAAACACTGTGGTTGTCGGACTTGTCCTCACGCCAGGCATGGCTCTGGAAGACAAGGAGTTTTCTCGAAAGGAAGAGGGTGCTTCCAGGCCCTGGTGGGGAGCATATCCTGCCCTGCACCAGAGCGAAGGGGAATCTCAACGTGCACCCTACCCTCGACCCAGGGCTCTGATTTGCCCTCCAGTAGGGTAGTTGTGCAGCATTTTCCTTGAGGCCTTAGTCGCAGTTCTGCATTAGTTTAAAGGTACTAATCTTCTCAGGACTCCAGGCCCGCTCATGTCAGTACCCATTTCCGCACAAGAACTCTGAGTACCCCAAGACTCCCCTGGGCTTGCTGGGCCACACTCAGACCCGTAGGCCCTTCAGTGTGCCCCTTTTTAGGCCGAGTGAAAGATAACAAACTGCACTCTTTCTTGGGAAAGCTAGATTTCCTCAGCTCACCATCAGCCTCAGGGACACGGTTCTAGCAAGGCCAGCAAACCATGGAAGTCGGCCTCATCACTCGATTCTCAGCTGTACTGAGTAAAATTCTCTGCTTTGAAGTCCTTCGAGGACCTCATACCTGAAGTCACCGTATCTCAAGGAGAAAGGCAGCTTGCATTGCAACTTCCCCTACAGCAGAGTTTTGTGTGTAACACTTCAGGCTTTTGGGAGAGGCACAGGACCCTAGGAGTCCTAGGGCAGTCTTTCGTCGGAGCAGTTCGCTACACGCAGAGCACCTTATGTAGAAAAGTTGAATCAGGGAAGAGCCAGGGAGGTAGCTAGGTCTCTTTTGACCTGCCAGAAGCCAGAGACACTCACGCTGCGTGTCAACCTGGAGAGGGTGCCTGATGGGACTGGCCTTGTTTTCCCACCTTGAAAGCTCCTCTTATGCGCCTTGAAGCTCCCTGAAAAACACTGTGGTTGTCAGGCTTATACTCACGGCAGGCATGGCTGTGAGAGGGAAAAAGAGGTTACACGAAGAGACAGGGTATTTCAGTTTCTGAGTCAGAGCTAATCCTGTCTTGTTTTATAGCTAAAGGGAAACTCAAAGTGTGCCCTCGCTTCGAAGGAGGGCCCTGATATGCCATGTAGCGGAGTAGGCGTGCAACCGCTTCCATGAGGCCTTAGTCGCTCTCTTGCTTTAGTTGAACGCTAGTAAGGTATTCAGGACTCCTAGACCCCTCGCGGCAGCACTCGTTCCGTACCAGGACACTGAGTACTCCAAGGCTTCCCTGGGCTTGCTGGGCCACAGTCAGATGCGCAGGCCTGTCAGGGTGCCCATGGGTAGGCGGAGTGAAGGGTAACACGCTGCCCGCTTCACTCGGGGAGCTAGGTATCCCCAGCTACAGAAAGGTTTCATGAACACGATTCTAGAAAATCCAGCATACCATGGAAGTCGTCCTCATTCCCTTAGTCTGAGCTGTACTGAGAAAAACTCTCTGCTTACAAGTCCTTCTAGGACCTCATACCTGAAGTCACCGTATCTCAAGGTTAAAGGCAGCTTGCATTGCAACTTCCACTTCAGCACAGTTTTCTGTGGAACACTTCAGGCTTTTGGCAGAGGCACAGGACCCTAGGAGACCTAGGGCACTCTTTCGTCTAGGCAGTTCACTACACACAGAGCACCCTGTGTAGAAAAGCTGAATCGGGGAAGAGCCAGGGAGGTAGCTAGGTCTCTTTTGACCTGCCAGAAGCCAGAGACACTTATGCTGCGTGTCAACCTGGAGATGGTGCCTGATGGGACTGGCCTTGTTTTCCCACCTTGAAAGCTCCTCTTATGCGCCTTGAAGCTCCCTTAAAAACACGGTGGTTGTCAGCCTTATACTCACGGGCAGGCATGGCTGTGAGAGGGAACAACAGGGTTCACGAAGAGACAGGGTATCCCAGTTTCTCGGTCAGAGCTCATCCTGTTCTGTTCTATAGCTAAAGGGAATCTCAAAGTGAGGCCTAGCTTCGAAGGAGGGCCCTGATATGCCATGCAGCAGGGTAGGAGTGCGCAGCTTCCATGAGGCCTTAGTCGCACTTCTGCATTAGTTTCACGGTACTAATCTTCTCAGGACTCCTGCTCCCTTGCGTCTGCACCCGTTACCGTACAAAGACACTGAGTACGCCCCCCCCCCCCAGGCTCCCCTGAGTTGAAGATCAACATTCAGACACGTAGGCCCTTCGGAGTACCCGTGTCTGTGCCGAGTGAAGGGCAGCATGATGCACGCTCCCTCGGGGAGCTCGATTCCCTCAGCTCACCAACAGCCTCAGGAACACGGTTGTAGTAGGTGCAGCATGCCATGCAAGTCTGCCTGCTTACAGTAGTCCGAGCTGTACTGAGGAAAACTCTTTGCTTACAATTCCTTCTACCAGCTCCTAGCTGAAGTCAACCAACCTCTAGGCGAAAGTCGGCTTGTGGTCCAAGTGCAACTAGAGCACACTTTCTGGTGGAACGCCGCAGGCTTTTGGAAGATGCCCAGGAGCCCAGGACACCTCGGGAATTCTTTCCTTGAGGCAGTTCGCTACACGCAGAACACCCTGCATAGAAAAGTTGATTCTCCAAGAACCCAGTGAGGAGCTAGGTCTCTTTTGACCTGCTAGAAACCACAGATGCTTCTTCTGCGTGTCAACCTGGAAATGGCGGCCTTAGGAGACAAGCCTTGTTTTCCCGTCTTGAAAGCTCCATTCATGCGGCCTTGAAGCTCCCTGAAAAACACTGTGGTTGTCGGACTTGTCCTCACGCCAGGCATGGCTCTGGAAGACAAGGAGTTTTCTCGAAAGGAAGAGGGTGCTTCCAGGCCCTGGTGGGGAGCATATCCTGCCCTGCACCAGAGCGAAGGGGAATCTCAACGTGCACCCTACCCTCGACCCAGGGCTCTGATTTGCCCTCCAGTAGGGTAGTTGTGCAGCATTTTCCTTGAGGCCTTAGTCGCAGTTCTGCATTAGTTTAAAGGTACTAATCTTCTCAGGACTCCAGGCCCGCTCATGTCAGTACCCATTTCCGCACAAGAACTCTGAGTACCCCAAGACTCCCCTGGGCTTGCTGGGCCACACTCAGACCCGTAGGCCCTTCAGTGTGCCCCTTTTTAGGCCGAGTGAAAGATAACAAACGGCACTCTTTCTTGGGAAAGCTAGATTTCCTCAGCTCACCATCAGCCTCAGGGACACGGTTCTAGCAAGGCCAGCAAACCATGGAAGTCGGCCTCATCACTCGATTCTCAGCTGTACTGAGTAAAATTCTCTGCTTTGAAGTCCTTCGAGGACCTCATACCTGAAGTCACCGTATCTCAAGGAGAAAGGCAGCTTGCATTGCAACTTCCCCTACAGCAGAGTTTTGTGTGTAACACTTCAGGCTTTTGGGAGAGGCACAGGACCCTAGGAGTCCTAGGGCAGTCTTTCGTCGGAGCAGTTCGCTACACGCAGAGCACCTTATGTAGAAAAGTTGAATCAGGGAAGAGCCAGGGAGGTAGCTAGGTCTCTTTTGACCTGCCAGAAGCCAGAGACACTCACGCTGCGTGTCAACCTGGAGAGGGTGCCTGATGGGACTGGCCTTGTTTTCCCACCTTGAAAGCTCCTCTTATGCGCCTTGAAGCTCCCTGAAAAACACTGTGGTTGTCAGGCTTATACTCACGTCAGGCATGGCTGTGAGAGGGAAAAAGAGGTTACACGAAGAGACAGGGTATTTCAGTTTCTGAGTCAGAGCTAATCCTGTCTTGTTTTATAGCTAAAGGGAAACTCAAAGTGTGCCCTCGCTTCGAAGGAGGGCCCTGATATGCCATGTAGCGGAGTAGGCGTGCAACCGCTTCCATGAGGCCTTAGTCGCTCTCTTGCTTTAGTTGAACGCTAGTAAGGTATTCAGGACTCCTAGACCCCTCGCGGCAGCACTCGTTCCGTACCAGGACACTGAGTACTCCAAGGCTTCCCTGGGCTTGCTGGGCCACAGTCAGATGCGCAGGCCTGTCAGGGTGCCCATGGGTAGGCGGAGTGAAGGGTAACACGCTGCCCGCTTCACTCGAGGAGCTAGGTATCCCCAGCTACAGAAAGGTTTCATGAACACGATTCTAGAAAATCCAGCATACCATGGAAGTCGTCCTCATTCCCCTAGTCTGAGCTGTACTGAGAAAAACTCTCTGCTTACAAGTCCTTCTAGGACCTCATACCTGAAGTCAGCGTATCTCAAGGTTAAAGGCAGCTTGCATTGCAACTTCCACTTCAGCACAGTTTTCTGTGGAACACTTCAGGCTTTTGGCAGAGGCACAGGACCCTAGGAGACCTAGGGCACTCTTTCGTCTAGGCAGTTCACTACACACAGAGCACCCTGTGTAGAAAAGCTGAATCGGGGAAGAGCCAGGGAGGTAGCTAGGTCTCTTTTGACCTGCCAGAAGCCAGAGACACTTATGCTGCGTGTCAACCTGGAGATGGTGCCTGATGGGACTAGCCTTGTTTTCCCACCTTGAAAGCTCCTCTTATGCGCCTTGGAGCTCCCTTAAAAACACGGTGGTTGTCAGCCTTATACTCACGGGCAGGCATGGCTGTGAGAGGGAACAACAGGGATCACGAAGAGACAGGGTATCCCAGTTTCTCGGTCAGAGCTCATCCTGTTCTGTTCTATAGCTAAAGGGAATCTCAAAGTGAGGCCTAGCTTCGAAGGAGGGCCCTGATATGCCATGCAGCAGGGTAGGAGTGCGCAGCTTCCATGAGGCCTTAGTCGCACTTCTGCATTAGTTTCACGGTACTAATCTTCTCAGGACTCCTGCTCCCTTGCGTCTGCACCCGTTACCGTACAAAGACACTGAGTACGCCCCCCCACCCCCCAGGCTCCCCTGAGTTGAAGATCAACATTCAGACACGTAGGCCCTTCGGAGTACCCGTGTCTGTGCCGAGTGAAGGGCAGCATGATGCACGCTCCCTCGGGGAGCTCGATTCCCTCAGCTCACCAACAGCCTCAGGAACACGGTTGTAGTAGGTGCAGCATGCCATGCAAGTCTGCCTGCTTACAGTAGTCCGAGCTGTACTGAGGAAAACTTTTTGCTTACAATTCCTTCTACCAGCTCCTAGCTGAAGTCAACCAACCTCTAGGCGAAAGTCGGCTTGTGGTCCAAGTGCAACTAGAGCACGCTTTCTGGTGGAACGCCGCAGGCTTTTGGAAGATGCCCAGGAGCCCAGGACACCTCGGGAATTCTTTCCTTGAGGCAGTTCGCTACACGCAGAACACCCTGCATAGAAAAGTTGATTCTCCAAGAACCCAGTGAGGAGCTAGGTCTCTTTTGACCTGCTAGAAACCACAGATGCTTCTTCTGCGTGTCAACCTGGAAATGGCGGCCTTAGGAGACAAGCCTTGTTTTCCCGTCTTGAAAGCTCCATTCATGCGGCCTTGAAGCTCCCTGAAAAACACTGTGGTTGTCGGACTTGTCCTCACGCCAGGCATGGCTCTGGAAGACAAGGAGTTTTCTCGAAAGGAAGAGGGTGCTTCCAGGCCCTGGTGGGGAGCATATCCTGCCCTGCACCAGAGCGAAGGGGAATCTCAACGTGCACCCTACCCTCGACCCAGGGCTCTGATTTGCCCTCCAGTAGGGTAGTTGTGCAGCATTTTCCTTGAGGCCTTAGTCGCAGTTCTGCATTAGTTTAAAGGTACTAATCTTCTCAGGACTCCAGGCCCGCTCATGTCAGTACCCATTTCCGCACAAGAACTCTGAGTACCCCAAGACTCCCCTGGGCTTGCTGGGCCACACTCAGACCCGTAGGCCCTTCAGTGTGCCCCTTTTTAGGCCGAGTGAAAGATAACAAACTGCACTCTTTCTTGGGAAAGCTAGATTTCCTCAGCTCACCATCAGCCTCAGGGACACGGTTCTAGCAAGGCCAGCAAACCATGGAAGTCGGCCTCATCACTCGATTCTCAGCTGTACTGAGTAAAATTCTCTGCTTTGAAGTCCTTCGAGGACCTCATACCTGAAGTCACCGTATCTCAAGGAGAAAGGCAGCTTGCATTGCAACTTCCCCTACAGCAGAGTTTTGTGTGTAACACTTCAGGCTTTTGGGAGAGGCACAGGACCCTAGGAGTCCTAGGGCAGTCTTTCGTCGGAGCAGTTCGCTACACGCAGAGCACCTTATGTAGAAAAGTTGAATCAGGGAAGAGCCAGGGAGGTAGCTAGGTCTCTTTTGACCTGCCAGAAGCCAGAGACACTCACGCTGCGTGTCAACCTGGAGAGGGTGCCTGATGGGACTGGCCTTGTTTTCCCACCTTGAAAGCTCCTCTTATGCGCCTTGAAGCTCCCTGAAAAACACTGTGGTTGTCAGGCTTATACTCACGGCAGGCATGGCTGTGAGAGGGAAAAAGAGGTTACACGAAGAGACAGGGTATTTCAGTTTCTGAGTCAGAGCTAATCCTGTCTTGTTTTATAGCTAAAGGGAAACTCAAAGTGTGCCCTCGCTTCGAAGGAGGGCCCTGATATGCCATGTAGCGGAGTAGGCGTGCAACCGCTTCCATGAGGCCTTAGTCGCTCTCTTGCTTTAGTTGAACGCTAGTAAGGTATTCAGGACTCCTAGACCCCTCGCGGCAGCACTCGTTCCGTACCAGGACACTGAGTACTCCAAGGCTTCCCTGGGCTTGCTGGGCCACAGTCAGATGCGCAGGCCTGTCAGGGTGCCCATGGGTAGGCGGAGTGAAGGGTAACACGCTGCCCGCTTCACTCGGGGAGCTAGGTATCCCCAGCTACAGAAAGGTTTCATGAACACGATTCTAGAAAATCCAGCATACCATGGAAGTCGTCCTCATTCCCTTAGTCTGAGCTGTACTGAGAAAAACTCTCTGCTTACAAGTCCTTCTAGGACCTCATACCTGAAGTCACCGTATCTCAAGGTTAAAGGCAGCTTGCATTGCAACTTCCACTTCAGCACAGTTTTCTGTGGAACACTTCAGGCTTTTGGCAGAGGCACAGGACCCTAGGAGACCTAGGGCACTCTTTCGTCTAGGCAGTTCACTACACACAGAGCACCCTGTGTAGAAAAGCTGAATCGGGGAAGAGCCAGGGAGGTAGCTAGGTCTCTTTTGACCTGCCAGAAGCCAGAGACACTTATGCTGCGTGTCAACCTGGAGATGGTGCCTGATGGGACTGGCCTTGTTTTCCCACCTTGAAAGCTCCTCTTATGCGCCTTGAAGCTCCCTTAAAAACACGGTGGTTGTCAGCCTTATACTCACGGGCAGGCATGGCTGTGAGAGGGAACAACAGGGTTCACGAAGAGACAGGGTATCCCAGTTTCTCGGTCAGAGCTCATCCTGTTCTGTTCTATAGCTAAAGGGAATCTCAAAGTGAGGCCTAGCTTCGAAGGAGGGCCCTGATATGCCATGCAGCAGGGTAGGAGTGCGCAGCTTCCATGAGGCCTTAGTCGCACTTCTGCATTAGTTTCACGGTACTAATCTTCTCAGGACTCCTGCTCCCTTGCGTCTGCACCCGTTTCCGTACAAAGACACTGAGTACGCCCCCCCCCCCAGGCTCCCCTGAGTTGAAGATCAACATTCAGACACGAGGGCCCTTCGGAGTACCCGTGTCTGTGCCGAGTGAAGGGCAGCATGATGCACGCTCCCTCGGGGAGCTCGATTCCCTCAGCTCACCAACAGCCTCAGGAACACGGTTGTAGTAGGTGCAGCATGGCATGCAAGTCTGCCTGCTTACAGTAGTCCGAGCTGTACTGAGGAAAACTCTTTGCTTACAATTCCTTCTACCAGCTCCTAGCTGAAGTCAACCAACCTCTAGGCGAAAGTCGGCTTGTGGTCCAAGTGCAACTAGAGCACACTTTCTGGTGGAACGCCGCAGGCTTTTGGAAGATGCCCAGGAGCCCAGGACACCTCGGGAATTCTTTCCTTGAGGCAGTTCGCTACACGCAGAACACCCTGCATAGAAAAGTTGATTCTCCAAGAACCCAGTGAGGAGCTAGGTCTCTTTTGACCTGCTAGAAACCACAGATGCTTCTTCTGCGTGTCAACCTGGAAATGGCGGCCTTAGGAGACAAGCCTTGTTTTCCCGTCTTGAAAGCTCCATTCATGCGGCCTTGAAGCTCCCTGAAAAACACTGTGGTTGTCGGACTTGTCCTCACGCCAGGCATGGCTCTGGAAGACAAGGAGTTTTCTCGAAAGGAAGAGGGTGCTTCCAGGCCCTGGTGGGGAGCATATCCTGCCCTGCACCAGAGCGAAGGGGAATCTCAACGTGCACCCTACCCTCGACCCAGGGCTCTGATTTGCCCTCCAGTAGGGTAGTTGTGCAGCATTTTCCTTGAGGCCTTAGTCGCAGTTCTGCATTAGTTTAAAGGTACTAATCTTCTCAGGACTCCAGGCCCGCTCATGTCAGTACCCATTTCCGCACAAGAACTCTGAGTACCCCAAGACTCCCCTGGGCTTGCTGGGCCACACTCAGACCCGTAGGCCCTTCAGTGTGCCCCTTTTTAGGCCGAGTGAAAGATAACAAACGGCACTCTTTCTTGGGAAAGCTAGATTTCCTCAGCTCACCATCAGCCTCAGGGACACGGTTCTAGCAAGGCCAGCAAACCATGGAAGTCGGCCTCATCACTCGATTCTCAGCTGTACTGAGTAAAATTCTCTGCTTTGAAGTCCTTCGAGGACCTCATACCTGAAGTCACCGTATCTCAAGGAGAAAGGCAGCTTGCATTGCAACTTCCCCTACAGCAGAGTTTTGTGTGTAACACTTCAGGCTTTTGGGAGAGGCACAGGACCCTAGGAGTCCTAGGGCAGTCTTTCGTCGGAGCAGTTCGCTACACGCAGAGCACCTTATGTAGAAAAGTTGAATCAGGGAAGAGCCAGGGAGGTAGCTAGGTCTCTTTTGACCTGCCAGAAGCCAGAGACACTCACGCTGCGTGTCAACCTGGAGAGGGTGCCTGATGGGACTGGCCTTGTTTTCCCACCTTGAAAGCTCCTCTTATGCGCCTTGAAGCTCCCTGAAAAACACTGTGGTTGTCAGGCTTATACTCACGTCAGGCATGGCTGTGAGAGGGAAAAAGAGGTTACACGAAGAGACAGGGTATTTCAGTTTCTGAGTCAGAGCTAATCCTGTCTTGTTTTATAGCTAAAGGGAAACTCAAAGTGTGCCCTCGCTTCGAAGGAGGGCCCTGATATGCCATGTAGCGGAGTAGGCGTGCAACCGCTTCCATGAGGCCTTAGTCGCTCTCTTGCTTTAGTTGAACGCTAGTAAGGTATTCAGGACTCCTAGACCCCTCGCGGCAGCACTCGTTCCGTACCAGGACACTGAGTACTCCAAGGCTTCCCTGGGCTTGCTGGGCCACAGTCAGATGCGCAGGCCTGTCAGGGTGCCCATGGGTAGGCGGAGTGAAGGGTAACACGCTGCCCGCTTCACTCGAGGAGCTAGGTATCCCCAGCTACAGAAAGGTTTCATGAACACGATTCTAGAAAATCCAGCATACCATGGAAGTCGTCCTCATTCCCCTAGTCTGAGCTGTACTGAGAAAAACTCTCTGCTTACAAGTCCTTCTAGGACCTCATACCTGAAGTCAGCGTATCTCAAGGTTAAAGGCAGCTTGCATTGCAACTTCCACTTCAGCACAGTTTTCTGTGGAACACTTCAGGCTTTTGGCAGAGGCACAGGACCCTAGGAGACCTAGGGCACTCTTTCGTCTAGGCAGTTCACTACACACAGAGCACCCTGTGTAGAAAAGCTGAATCGGGGAAGAGCCAGGGAGGTAGCTAGGTCTCTTTTGACCTGCCAGAAGCCAGAGACACTTATGCTGCGTGTCAACCTGGAGATGGTGCCTGATGGGACTGGCCTTGTTTTCCCACCTTGAAAGCTCCTCTTATGCGCCTTGGAGCTCCCTTAAAAACACGGTGGTTGTCAGCCTTATACTCACGGGCAGGCATGGCTGTGAGAGGGAACAACAGGGATCACGAAGAGACAGGGTATCCCAGTTTCTCGGTCAGAGCTCATCCTGTTCTGTTCTATAGCTAAAGGGAATCTCAAAGTGAGGCCTAGCTTCGAAGGAGGGCCCTGATATGCCATGCAGCAGGGTAGGAGTGCGCAGCTTCCATGAGGCCTTAGTCGCACTTCTGCATTAGTTTCACGGTACTAATCTTCTCAGGACTCCTGCTCCCTTGCGTCTGCACCCGTTACCGTACAAAGACACTGAGTACGCCCCCCCACCCCCCAGGCTCCCCTGAGTTGAAGATCAACATTCAGACACGTAGGCCCTTCGGAGTACCCGTGTCTGTGCCGAGTGAAGGGCAGCATGATGCACGCTCCCTCGGGGAGCTCGATTCCCTCAGCTCACCAACAGCCTCAGGAACACGGTTGTAGTAGGTGCAGCATGCCATGCAAGTCTGCCTGCTTACAGTAGTCCGAGCGGTACTGAGGAAAACTTTTTGCTTACAATTCCTTCTACCAGCTCCTAGCTGAAGTCAACCAACCTCTAGGCGAAAGTCGGCTTGTGGTCCAAGTGCAACTAGAGCACGCTTTCTGGTGGAACGCCGCAGGCTTTTGGAAGATGCCCAGGAGCCCAGGACACCTCGGGAATTCTTTCCTTGAGGCAGTTCGCTACACGCAGAACACCCTGCATAGAAAAGTTGATTCTCCAAGAACCCAGTGAGGAGCTAGGTCTCTTTTGACCTGCTAGAAACCACAGATGCTTCTTCTGCGTGTCAACCTGGAAATGGCGGCCTTAGGAGACAAGCCTTGTTTTCCCGTCTTGAAAGCTCCATTCATGCGGCCTTGAAGCTCCCTGAAAAACACTGTGGTTGTCGGACTTGTCCTCACGCCAGGCATGGCTCTGGAAGACAAGGAGTTTTCTCGAAAGGAAGAGGGTGCTTCCAGGCCCTGGTGGGGAGCATATCCTGCCCTGCACCAGAGCGAAGGGGAATCTCAACGTGCACCCTACCCTCGACCCAGGGCTCTGATTTGCCCTCCAGTAGGGTAGTTGTGCAGCATTTTCCTTGAGGCCTTAGTCGCAGTTCTGCATTAGTTTAAAGGTACTAATCTTCTCAGGACTCCAGGCCCGCTCATGTCAGTACCCATTTCCGCACAAGAACTCTGAGTACCCCAAGACTCCCCTGGGCTTGCTGGGCCACACTCAGACCCGTAGGCCCTTCAGTGTGCCCCTTTTTAGGCCGAGTGAAAGATAACAAACTGCACTCTTTCTTGGGAAAGCTAGATTTCCTCAGCTCACCATCAGCCTCAGGGACACGGTTCTAGCAAGGCCAGCAAACCATGGAAGTTGGCCTCATCACTCGATTCTCAGCTGTACTGAGTAAAATTCTCTGCTTTGAAGTCCTTCGAGGACCTCATACCTGAAGTCACCGTATCTCAAGGAGAAAGGCAGCTTGCATTGCAACTTCCCCTACAGCAGAGTTTTGTGTGTAACACTTCAGGCTTTTGGGAGAGGCACAGGACCCTAGGAGTCCTAGGGCAGTCTTTCGTCGGAGCAGTTCGCTACACGCAGAGCACCTTATGTAGAAAAGTTGAATCAGGGAAGAGCCAGGGAGGTAGCTAGGTCTCTTTTGACCTGCCAGAAGCCAGAGACACTCACGCTGCGTGTCAACCTGGAGAGGGTGCCTGATGGGACTGGCCTTGTTTTCCCACCTTGAAAGCTCCTCTTATGCGCCTTGAAGCTCCCTGAAAAACACTGTGGTTGTCAGGCTTATACTCACGGCAGGCATGGCTGTGAGAGGGAAAAAGAGGTTACACGAAGAGACAGGGTATTTCAGTTTCTGAGTCAGAGCTAATCCTGTCTTGTTTTATAGCTAAAGGGAAACTCAAAGTGTGCCCTCGCTTCGAAGGAGGGCCCTGATATGTCATGTAGCGGAGTAGGCGTGCAACCGCTTCCATGAGGCCTTAGTCGCTCTCTTGCTTTAGTTGAACGCTAGTAAGGTATTCAGGACTCCTAGACCCCTCGCGGCAGCACTCGTTCCGTACCAGGACACTGAGTACTCCAAGGCTTCCCTGGGCTTGCTGGGCCACAGTCAGATGCGCAGGCCTGTCAGGGTGCCCATGGGTAGGCGGAGTGAAGGGTAACACGCTGCCCGCTTCACTCGGGGAGCTAGGTATCCCCAGCTACAGAAAGGTTTCATGAACACGATTCTAGAAAATCCAGCATACCATGGAAGTCGTCCTCATTCCCTTAGTCTGAGCTGTACTGAGAAAAACTCTCTGCTTACAAGTCCTTCTAGGACCTCATACCTGAAGTCACCGTATCTCAAGGTTAAAGGCAGCTTGCATTGCAACTTCCACTTCAGCACAGTTTTCTGTGGAACACTTCAGGCTTTTGGCAGAGGCACAGGACCCTAGGAGACCTAGGGCACTCTTTCGTCTAGGCAGTTCACTACACACAGAGCACCCTGTGTAGAAAAGCTGAATCGGGGAAGAGCCAGGGAGGTAGCTAGGTCTCTTTTGACCTGCCAGAAGCCAGAGACACTTATGCTGCGTGTCAACCTGGAGATGGTGCCTGATGGGACTGGCCTTGTTTTCCCACCTTGAAAGCTCCTCTTATGCGCCTTGAAGCTCCCTTAAAAACACGGTGGTTGTCAGCCTTATACTCACGGGCAGGCATGGCTGTGAGAGGGAACAACAGGGTTCACGAAGAGACAGGGTATCCCAGTTTCTCGGTCAGAGCTCATCCTGTTCTGTTCTATAGCTAAAGGGAATCTCAAAGTGAGGCCTAGCTTCGAAGGAGGGCCCTGATATGCCATGCAGCAGGGTAGGAGTGCGCAGCTTCCATGAGGCCTTAGTCGCACTTCTGCATTAGTTTCACGGTACTAATCTTCTCAGGACTCCTGCTCCCTTGCGTCTGCACCCGTTACCGTACAAAGACACTGAGTACGGCCCCCCCCCCAGGCTCCCCTGAGTTGAAGATCAACATTCAGACACGTAGGCCCTTCGGAGTACCCGTGTCTGTGCCGAGTGAAGGGCAGCATGATGCACGCTCCCTCGGGGAGCTCGATTCCCTCAGCTCACCAACAGCCTCAGGAACACGGTTGTAGTAGGTGCAGCATGCCATGCAAGTCTGCCTGCTTACAGTAGTCCGAGCTGTACTGAGGAAAACTCTTTGCTTACAATTCCTTCTACCAGCTCCTAGCTGAAGTCAACCAACCTCTAGGCGAAAGTCGGCTTGTGGTCCAAGTGCAACTAGAGCACGCTTTCTGGTGGAACGCCGCAGGCTTTTGGAAGATGCCCAGGAGCCCAGGACACCTCGGGAATTCTTTCCTTGAGGCAGTTCGCTACACGCAGAACACCCTGCATAGAAAAGTTGATTCTCCAAGAACCCAGTGAGGAGCTAGGTCTCTTTTGACCTGCTAGAAACCACAGATGCTTCTTCTGCGTGTCAACCTGGAAATGGCGGCCTTAGGAGACAAGCCTTGTTTTCCCGTCTTGAAAGCTCCATTCATGCGGCCTTGAAGCTCCCTGAAAAACACTGTGGTTGTCGGACTTGTCCTCACGCCAGGCATGGCTCTGGAAGACAAGGAGTTTTCTCGAAAGGAAGAGGGTGCTTCCAGGCCCTGGTGGGGAGCATATCCTGCCCTGCACCAGAGCGAAGGGGAATCTCAACGTGCACCCTACCCTCGACCCAGGGCTCTGATTTGCCCTCCAGTAGGGTAGTTGTGCAGCATTTTCCTTGAGGCCTTAGTCGCAGTTCTGCATTAGTTTAAAGGTACTAATCTTCTCAGGACTCCAGGCCCGCTCATGTCAGTACCCATTTCCGCACAAGAACTCTGAGTACCCCAAGACTCCCCTGGGCTTGCTGGGCCACACTCAGACCCGTAGGCCCTTCAGTGTGCCCCTTTTTAGGCCGAGTGAAAGATAACAAACTGCACTCTTTCTTGGGAAAGCTAGATTTCCTCAGCTCACCATCAGCCTCAGGGACACGGTTCTAGCAAGGCCAGCAAACCATGGAAGTCGGCCTCATCACTCGATTCTCAGCTGTACTGAGTAAAATTCTCTGCTTTGAAGTCCTTCGAGGACCTCATACCTGAAGTCACCGTATCTCAAGGAGAAAGGCAGCTTGCATTGCAACTTCCCCTACAGCAGAGTTTTGTGTGTAACACTTCAGGCTTTTGGGAGAGGCACAGGACCCTAGGAGTCCTAGGGCAGTCTTTCGTCGGAGCAGTTCGCTACACGCAGAGCACCTTATGTAGAAAAGTTGAATCAGGGAAGAGCCAGGGAGGTAGCTAGGTCTCTTTTGACCTGCCAGAAGCCAGAGACACTCACGCTGCGTGTCAACCTGGAGAGGGTGCCTGATGGGACTGGCCTTGTTTTCCCACCTTGAAAGCTCCTCTTATGCGCCTTGAAGCTCCCTGAAAAACACTGTGGTTGTCAGGCTTATACTCACGGCAGGCATGGCTGTGAGAGGGAAAAAGAGGTTACACGAAGAGACAGGGTATTTCAGTTTCTGAGTCAGAGCTAATCCTGTCTTGTTTCATAGCTAAAGGGAAACTCAAAGTGTGCCCTCGCTTCGAAGGAGGGCCCTGATATGCCATGTAGCGGAGTAGGCGTGCAACCGCTTCCATGAGGCCTTAGTCGCTCTCTTGCTTTAGTTGAACGCTAGTAAGGTATTCAGGACTCCTAGACCCCTCGCGGCAGCACTCGTTCCGTACCAGGACACTGAGTACTCCAAGGCTTCCCTGGGCTTGCTGGGCCACAGTCAGATGCGCAGGCCTGTCAGGGTGCCCATGGGTAGGCGGAGTGAAGGGTAACACGCTGCCCGCTTCACTCGGGGAGCTAGGTATCCCCAGCTACAGAAAGGTTTCATGAACACGATTCTAGAAAATCCAGCATACCATGGAAGTCGTCCTCATTCCCCTAGTCTGAGCTGTACTGAGAAAAACTCTCTGCTTACAAGTCCTTCTAGGACCTCATACCTGAAGTCACCGTATCTCAAGGTTAAAGGCAGCTTGCATTGCAACTTCCACTTCAGCACAGTTTTCTGTGGAACACTTCAGGCTTTTGGGAGAGGCACAGGACCCTAGGAGACCTAGGGCACTCTTTCGTCTAGGCAGTTCACTACACACAGAGCACCCTGTGTAGAAAAGCTGAATCGGGGAAGAGCCAGGGAGGTAGCTAGGTCTCTTTTGACCTGCCAGAAGCCAGAGACACTTATGCTGCGTGTCAACCTGGAGATGGTGCCTGATGGGACTGGCCTTGTTTTCCCACCTTGAAAGCTCCTCTTATGCGCCTTGAAGCTCCCTTAAAAACACGGTGGTTGTCAGCCTTATACTCACGGGCAGGCATGGCTGTGAGAGGGAACAACAGGGATCACGAAGAGACAGGGTATCCCAGTTTCTCGGTCAGAGCTCATCCTGTTCTGTTCTATAGCTAAAGGGAATCTCAAAGTGAGGCCTAGCTTCGAAGGAGGGCCCTGATATGCCATGCAGCAGGGTAGGAGTGCGCAGCTTCCATGAGGCCTTAGTCGCACTTCTGCATTAGTTTCACGGTACTAATCTTCTCAGGACTCCTGCTCCCTTGCGTCTGCACCCGTTACCGTACAAAGACACTGAGTACGCCCCCCCACCCCCCAGGCTCCCCTGAGTTGAAGATCAACATTCAGACACGTAGGCCCTTCGGAGTACCCGTGTCTGTGCCGAGTGAAGGGCAGCATGATGCACGCTCCCTCGGGGAGCTCGATTCCCTCAGCTCACCAACAGCCTCAGGAACACGGTTGTAGTAGGTGCAGCATGCCATGCAAGTCTGCCTGCTTACAGTAGTCCGAGCGGTACTGAGGAAAACTCTTTGCTTACAATTCCTTCTACCAGCTCCTAGCTGAAGTCAACCAACCTCTAGGCGAAAGTCGGCTTGTGGTCCAAGTGCAACTAGAGCACGCTTTCTGGTGGAACGCCGCAGGCTTTTGGAAGATGCCCAGGAGCCCAGGACACCTCGGGAATTCTTTCCTTGAGGCAGTTCGCTACACGCAGAACACCCTGCATAGAAAAGTTGATTCTCCAAGAACCCAGTGAGGAGCTAGGTCTCTTTTGACCTGCTAGAAACCACAGATGCTTCTTCTGCGTGTCAACCTGGAAATGGCGGCCTTAGGAGACAAGCCTTGTTTTCCCGTCTTGAAAGCTCCATTCATGCGGCCTTGAAGCTCCCTGAAAAACACTGTGGTTGTCGGACTTGTCCTCACGCCAGGCATGGCTCTGGAAGACAAGGAGTTTTCTCGAAAGAAAGAGGGTGCTTCCAGGCCCTGGTGGGGAGCATATCCTGCCCTGCACCAGAGCGAAGGGGAATCTCAACGTGCACCCTACCCTCGACCCAGGGCTCTGATTTGCCCTCCAGTAGGGTAGTTGTGCAGCATTTTCCTTGAGGCCTTAGTCGCAGTTCTGCATTAGTTTAAAGGTACTAATCTTCTCAGGACTCCAGGCCCGCTCATGTCAGTACCCATTTCTGCACAAGAACTCTGAGTACCCCAAGACTCCCCTGGGCTTGCTGGGCCACACTCAGACCCGTAGGCCCTTCAGTGTGCCCCTTTTTAGGCCGAGTGAAAGATAACAAACGGCACTCTTTCTTGGGAAAGCTAGATTTCCTCAGCTCACCATCAGCCTCAGGGACACGGTTCTAGCAAGGCCAGCAAACCATGGAAGTCGGCCTCATCACTCGATTCTCAGCTGTACTGAGTAAAATTCTCTGCTTTGAAGTCCTTCGAGGACCTCATACCTGAAGTCACCGTATCTCAAGGAGAAAGGCAGCTTGCATTGCAACTTCCCCTACAGCAGAGTTTTGTGTGTAACACTTCAGGCTTTTGGGAGAGGCACAGGACCCTAGGAGTCCTAGGGCAGTCTTTCGTCGGAGCAGTTCGCTACACGCAGAGCACCTTATGTAGAAAAGTTGAATCAGGGAAGAGCCAGGGAGGTAGCTAGGTCTCTTTTGACCTGCCAGAAGCCAGAGACACTCACGCTGCGTGTCAACCTGGAGAGGGTGCCTGATGGGACTGGCCTTGTTTTCCCACCTTGAAAGCTCCTCTTATGCGCCTTGAAGCTCCCTGAAAAACACTGTGGTTGTCAGGCTTATACTCACGGCAGGCATGGCTGTGAGAGGGAAAAAGAGGTTACACGAAGAGACAGGGTATTTCAGTTTCTGAGTCAGAGCTAATCCTGTCTTGTTTTATAGCTAAAGGGAAACTCAAAGTGTGCCCTCGCTTCGAAGGAGGGCCCTGATATGTCATGTAGCGGAGTAGGCGTGCAACCGCTTCCATGAGGCCTTAGTCGCTCTCTTGCTTTAGTTGAACGCTAGTAAGGTATTCAGGACTCCTAGACCCCTCGCGGCAGCACTCGTTCCGTACCAGGACACTGAGTACTCCAAGGCTTCCCTGGGCTTGCTGGGCCACAGTCAGATGCGCAGGCCTGTCAGGGTGCCCATGGGTAGGCGGAGTGAAGGGTAACACGCTGCCCGCTTCACTCGGGGAGCTAGGTATCCCCAGCTACAGAAAGGTTTCATGAACACGATTCTAGAAAATCCAGCATACCATGGAAGTCGTCCTCATTCCCTTAGTCTGAGCTGTACTGAGAAAAACTCTCTGCTTACAAGTCCTTCTAGGACCTCATACCTGAAGTCACCGTATCTCAAGGTTAAAGGCAGCTTGCATTGCAACTTCCACTTCAGCACAGTTTTCTGTGGAACACTTCAGGCTTTTGGCAGAGGCACAGGACCCTAGGAGACCTAGGGCACTCTTTCGTCTAGGCAGTTCACTACACACAGAGCACCCTGTGTAGAAAAGCTGAATCGGGGAAGAGCCAGGGAGGTAGCTAGGTCTCTTTTGACCTGCCAGAAGCCAGAGACACTTATGCTGCGTGTCAACCTGGAGATGGTGCCTGATGGGACTGGCCTTGTTTTCCCACCTTGAAAGCTCCTCTTATGCGCCTTGAAGCTCCCTTAAAAACACGGTGGTTGTCAGCCTTATACTCACGGGCAGGCATGGCTGTGAGAGGGAACAACAGGGTTCACGAAGAGACAGGGTATCCCAGTTTCTCGGTCAGAGCTCATCCTGTTCTGTTCTATAGCTAAAGGGAATCTCAAAGTGAGGCCTAGCTTCGAAGGAGGGCCCTGATATGCCATGCAGCAGGGTAGGAGTGCGCAGCTTCCATGAGGCCTTAGTCGCACTTCTGCATTAGTTTCACGGTACTAATCTTCTCAGGACTCCTGCTCCCTTGCGTCTGCACCCGTTACCGTACAAAGACACTGAGTACGGCCCCCCCCCCAGGCTCCCCTGAGTTGAAGATCAACATTCAGACACGTAGGCCCTTCGGAGTACCCGTGTCTGTGCCGAGTGAAGGGCAGCATGATGCACGCTCCCTCGGGGAGCTCGATTCCCTCAGCTCACCAACAGCCTCAGGAACACGGTTGTAGTAGGTGCAGCATGCCATGCAAGTCTGCCTGCTTACAGTAGTCCGAGCTGTACTGAGGAAAACTCTTTGCTTACAATTCCTTCTACCAGCTCCTAGCTGAAGTCAACCAACCTCTAGGCGAAAGTCGGCTTGTGGTCCAAGTGCAACTAGAGCACGCTTTCTGGTGGAACGCCGCAGGCTTTTGGAAGATGCCCAGGAGCCCAGGACACCTCGGGAATTCTTTCCTTGAGGCAGTTCGCTACACGCAGAACACCCTGCATAGAAAAGTTGATTCTCCAAGAACCCAGTGAGGACCTAGGTCTCTTTTGACCTGCTAGAAACCACAGATGCTTCTTCTGCGTGTCAACCTGGAAATGGCGGCCTTAGGAGACAAGCCTTGTTTTCCCGTCTTGAAAGCTCCATTCATGCGGCCTTGAAGCTCCCTGAAAAACACTGTGGTTGTCGGACTTGTCCTCACGCCAGGCATGGCTCTGGAAGACAAGGAGTTTTCTCGAAAGGAAGAGGGTGCTTCCAGGCCCTGGTGGGGAGCATATCCTGCCCTGCACCAGAGCGAAGGGGAATCTCAACGTGCACCCTACCCTCGACCCAGGGCTCTGATTTGCCCTCCAGTAGGGTAGTTGTGCAGCATTTTCCTTGAGGCCTTAGTCGCAGTTCTGCATTAGTTTAAAGGTACTAATCTTCTCAGGACTCCAGGCCCGCTCATGTCAGTACCCATTTCCGCACAAGAACTCTGAGTACCCCAAGACTCCCCTGGGCTTGCTGGGCCACACTCAGACCCGTAGGCCCTTCAGTGTGCCCCTTTTTAGGCCGAGTGAAAGATAACAAACTGCACTCTTTCTTGGGAAAGCTAGATTTCCTCAGCTCACCATCAGCCTCAGGGACACGGTTCTAGCAAGGCCAGCAAACCATGGAAGTCGGCCTCATCACTCGATTCTCAGCTGTACTGAGTAAAATTCTCTGCTTTGAAGTCCTTCGAGGACCTCATACCTGAAGTCACCGTATCTCAAGGAGAAAGGCAGCTTGCATTGCAACTTCCCCTACAGCAGAGTTTTGTGTGTAACACTTCAGGCTTTTGGGAGAGGCACAGGACCCTAGGAGTCCTGGGGCAGTCTTTCGTCGGAGCAGTTCGCTACACGCAGAGCACCTTATGTAGAAAAGTTGAATCAGGGAAGAGCCAGGGAGGTAGCTAGGTCTCTTTTGACCTGCCAGAAGCCAGAGACACTCACGCTGCGTGTCAACCTGGAGAGGGTGCCTGATGGGACTGGCCTTGTTTTCCCACCTTGAAAGCTCCTCTTATGCGCCTTGAAGCTCCCTGAAAAACACTGTGGTTGTCAGGCTTATACTCACGGCAGGCATGGCTGTGAGAGGGAAAAAGAGGTTACACGAAGAGACAGGGTATTTCAGTTTCTGAGTCAGAGCTAATCCTGTCTTGTTTCATAGCTAAAGGGAAACTCAAAGTGTGCCCTCGCTTCGAAGGAGGGCCCTGATATGCCATGTAGCGGAGTAGGCGTGCAACCGCTTCCATGAGGCCTTAGTCGCTCTCTTGCTTTAGTTGAACGCTAGTAAGGTATTCAGGACTCCTAGACCCCTCGCGGCAGCACTCGTTCCGTACCAGGACACTGAGTACTCCAAGGCTTCCCTGGGCTTGCTGGGCCACAGTCAGATGCGCAGGCCTGTC
The DNA here is from genome assembly GCF_965194825.1 of Balaenoptera physalus. Classification (NCBI taxonomy): domain Eukaryota; kingdom Metazoa; phylum Chordata; class Mammalia; order Artiodactyla; family Balaenopteridae; genus Balaenoptera; species Balaenoptera physalus. The sequence continues at coordinate 37,962 of NW_028125825.1, forward strand.
AGGGTGCCCATGGGTAGGCGGAGTGAAGGGTAACACGCTGCCCGCTTCACTCGGGGAGCTAGGTATCCCCAGCTACAGAAAGGTTTCATGAACACGATTCTAGAAAATCCAGCATACCATGGAAGTCGTCCTCATTCCCCTAGTCTGAGCTGTACTGAGAAAAACTCTCTGCTTACAAGTCCTTCTAGGACCTCATACCTGAAGTCACCGTATCTCAAGGTTAAAGGCAGCTTGCATTGCAACTTCCACTTCAGCACAGTTTTCTGTGGAACACTTCAGGCTTTTGGCAGAGGCACAGGACCCTAGGAGACCTAGGGCACTCTTTCGTCTAGGCAGTTCACTACACACAGAGCACCCTGTGTAGAAAAGCTGAATCGGGGAAGAGCCAGGGAGGTAGCTAGGTCTCTTTTGACCTGCCAGAAGCCAGAGACACTTATGCTGCGTGTCAACCTGGAGATGGTGCCTGATGGGACTGGCCTTGTTTTCCCACCTTGAAAGCTCCTCTTATGCGCCTTGAAGCTCCCTTAAAAACACGGTGGTTGTCAGCCTTATACTCACGGGCAGGCATGGCTGTGAGAGGGAACAACAGGGATCACGAAGAGACAGGGTATCCCAGTTTCTCGGTCAGAGCTCATCCTGTTCTGTTCTATAGCTAAAGGGAATCTCAAAGTGAGGCCTAGCTTCGAAGGAGGGCCCTGATATGCCATGCAGCAGGGTAGGAGTGCGCAGCTTCCATGAGGCCTTAGTCGCACTTCTGCATTAGTTTCACGGTACTAATCTTCTCAGGACTCCTGCTCCCTTGCGTCTGCACCCGTTACCGTACAAAGACACTGAGTACGCCCCCCCACCCCCCAGGCTCCCCTGAGTTGAAGATCAACATTCAGACACGTAGGCCCTTCGGAGTACCCGTGTCTGTGCCGAGTGAAGGGCAGCATGATGCACGCTCCCTCGGGGAGCTCGATTCCCTCAGCTCACCAACAGCCTCAGGAACACGGTTGTAGTAGGTGCAGCATGCCATGCAAGTCTGCCTGCTTACAGTAGTCCGAGCGGTACTGAGGAAAACTCTTTGCTTACAATTCCTTCTACCAGCTCCTAGCTGAAGTCAACCAACCTCTAGGCGAAAGTCGGCTTGTGGTCCAAGTGCAACTAGAGCACGCTTTCTGGTGGAACGCCGCAGGCTTTTGGAAGATGCCCAGGAGCCCAGGACACCTCAGGAATTCTTTCCTTGAGGCAGTTCGCTACACGCAGAACACCCTGCATAGAAAAGTTGATTCTCCAAGAACCCAGTGAGGAGCTAGGTCTCTTTTGACCTGCTAGAAACCACAGATGCTTCTTCTGCGTGTCAACCTGGAAATGGCGGCCTTAGGAGACAAGCCTTGTTTTCCCGTCTTGAAAGCTCCATTCATGCGGCCTTGAAGCTCCCTGAAAAACACTGTGGTTGTCGGACTTGTCCTCACGCCAGGCATGGCTCTGGAAGACAAGGAGTTTTCTCGAAAGAAAGAGGGTGCTTCCAGGCCCTGGTGGGGAGCATATCCTGCCCTGCACCAGAGCGAAGGGGAATCTCAACGTGCACCCTACCCTCGACCCAGGGCTCTGATTTGCCCTCCAGTAGGGTAGTTGTGCAGCATTTTCCTTGAGGCCTTAGTCGCAGTTCTGCATTAGTTTAAAGGTACTAATCTTCTCAGGACTCCAGGCCCGCTCATGTCAGTACCCATTTCCGCACAAGAACTCTGAGTACCCCAAGACTCCCCTGGGCTTGCTGGGCCACACTCAGACCCGTAGGCCCTTCAGTGTGCCCCTTTTTAGGCCGAGTGAAAGATAACAAACGGCACTCTTTCTTGGGAAAGCTAGATTTCCTCAGCTCACCATCAGCCTCAGGGACACGGTTCTAGCAAGGCCAGCAAACCATGGAAGTCGGCCTCATCACTCGATTCTCAGCTGTACTGAGTAAAATTCTCTGCTTTGAAGTCCTTCGAGGACCTCATACCTGAAGTCACCGTATCTCAAGGAGAAAGGCAGCTTGCATTGCAACTTCCCCTACAGCAGAGTTTTGTGTGTAACACTTCAGGCTTTTGGGAGAGGCACAGGACCCTAGGAGTCCTGGGGCAGTCTTTCGTCGGAGCAGTTCGCTACACGCAGAGCACCTTATGTAGAAAAGTTGAATCAGGGAAGAGCCAGGGAGGTAGCTAGGTCTCTTTTGACCTGCCAGAAGCCAGAGACACTCACGCTGCGTGTCAACCTGGAGAGGGTGCCTGATGGGACTGGCCTTGTTTTCCCACCTTGAAAGCTCCTCTTATGCGCCTTGAAGCTCCCTGAAAAACACTGTGGTTGTCAGGCTTATACTCACGGCAGGCATGGCTGTGAGAGGGAAAAAGAGGTTACACGAAGAGACAGGGTATTTCAGTTTCTGAGTCAGAGCTAATCCTGTCTTGTTTTATAGCTAAAGGGAAACTCAAAGTGTGCCCTCGCTTCGAAGGAGGGCCCTGATATGTCATGTAGCGGAGTAGGCGTGCAACCGCTTCCATGAGGCCTTAGTCGCTCTCTTGCTTTAGTTGAACGCTAGTAAGGTATTCAGGACTCCTAGACCCCTCGCGGCAGCACTCGTTCCGTACCAGGACACTGAGTACTCCAAGGCTTCCCTGGGCTTGCTGGGCCACAGTCAGATGCGCAGGCCTGTCAGGGTGCCCATGGGTAGGCGGAGTGAAGGGTAACACGCTGCCCGCTTCACTCGGGGAGCTAGGTATCCCCAGCTACAGAAAGGTTTCATGAACACGATTCTAGAAAATCCAGCATACCATGGAAGTCGTCCTCATTCCCTTAGTCTGAGCTGTACTGAGAAAAACTCTCTGCTTACAAGTCCTTCTAGGACCTCATACCTGAAGTCACCGTATCTCAAGGTTAAAGGCAGCTTGCATTGCAACTTCCACTTCAGCACAGTTTTCTGTGGAACACTTCAGGCTTTTGGCAGAGGCACAGGACCCTAGGAGACCTAGGGCACTCTTTCGTCTAGGCAGTTCACTACACACAGAGCACCCTGTGTAGAAAAGCTGAATCGGGGAAGAGCCAGGGAGGTAGCTAGGTCTCTTTTGACCTGCCAGAAGCCAGAGACACTTATGCTGCGTGTCAACCTGGAGATGGTGCCTGATGGGACTGGCCTTGTTTTCCCACCTTGAAAGCTCCTCTTATGCGCCTTGAAGCTCCCTTAAAAACACGGTGGTTGTCAGCCTTATACTCACGGGCAGGCATGGCTGTGAGAGGGAACAACAGGGTTCACGAAGAGACAGGGTATCCCAGTTTCTCGGTCAGAGCTCATCCTGTTCTGTTCTATAGCTAAAGGGAATCTCAAAGTGAGGCCTAGCTTCGAAGGAGGGCCCTGATATGCCATGCAGCAGGGTAGGAGTGCGCAGCTTCCATGAGGCCTTAGTCGCACTTCTGCATTAGTTTCACGGTACTAATCTTCTCAGGACTCCTGCTCCCTTGCGTCTGCACCCGTTACCGTACAAAGACACTGAGTACGCCCCCCCCCCCCAGGCTCCCCTGAGTTGAAGATCAACATTCAGACACGTAGGCCCTTCGGAGTACCCGTGTCTGTGCCGACTGAAGGGCAGCATGATGCACGCTCCCTCGGGGAGCTCGATTCCCTCAGCTCACCAACAGCCTCAGGAACACGGTTGTAGTAGGTGCAGCATGCCATGCAAGTCTGCCTGCTTACAGTAGTCCGAGCTGTACTGAGGAAAACTCTTTGCTTACAATTCCTTCTACCAGCTCCTAGCTGAAGTCAACCAACCTCTAGGCGAAAGTCGGCTTGTGGTCCAAGTGCAACTAGAGCACACTTTCTGGTGGAACGCCGCAGGCTTTTGGAAGATGCCCAGGAGCCCAGGACACCTCGGGAATTCTTTCCTTGAGGCAGTTCGCTACACGCAGAACACCCTGCATAGAAAAGTTGATTCTCCAAGAACCCAGTGAGGAGCTAGGTCTCTTTTGACCTGCTAGAAACCACAGATGCTTCTTCTGCGTGTCAACCTGGAAATGGCGGCCTTAGGAGACAAGCCTTGTTTTCCCGTCTTGAAAGCTCCATTCATGCGGCCTTGAAGCTCCCTGAAAAACACTGTGGTTGTCGGACTTGTCCTCACGCCAGGCATGGCTCTGGAAGACAAGGAGTTTTCTCGAAAGAAAGAGGGTGCTTCCAGGCCCTGGTGGGGAGCATATCCTGCCCTGCACCAGAGCGAAGGGGAATCTCAACGTGCACCCTACCCTCGACCCAGGGCTCTGATTTGCCCTCCAGTAGGGTAGTTGTGCAGCATTTTCCTTGAGGCCTTAGTCGCAGTTCTGCATTAGTTTAAAGGTACTAATCTTCTCAGGACTCCAGGCCCGCTCATGTCAGTACCCATTTCCGCACAAGAACTCTGAGTACCCCAAGACTCCCCTGGGCTTGCTGGGCCACACTCAGACCCGTAGGCCCTTCAGTGTGCCCCTTTTTAGGCCGAGTGAAAGATAACAAACTGCACTCTTTCTTGGGAAAGCTAGATTTCCTCAGCTCACCATCAGCCTCAGGGACACGGTTCTAGCAAGGCCAGCAAACCATGGAAGTCGGCCTCATCACTCGATTCTCAGCTGTACTGAGTAAAATTCTCTGCTTTGAAGTCCTTCGAGGACCTCATACCTGAAGTCACCGTATCTCAAGGAGAAAGGCAGCTTGCATTGCAACTTCCCCTACAGCAGAGTTTTGTGTGTAACACTTCAGGCTTTTGGGAGAGGCACAGGACCCTAGGAGTCCTGGGGCAGTCTTTCGTCGGAGCAGTTCGCTACACGCAGAGCACCTTATGTAGAAAAGTTGAATCAGGGAAGAGCCAGGGAGGTAGCTAGGTCTCTTTTGACCTGCCAGAAGCCAGAGACACTCACGCTGCGTGTCAACCTGGAGAGGGTGCCTGATGGGACTGGCCTTGTTTTCCCACCTTGAAAGCTCCTCTTATGCGCCTTGAAGCTCCCTGAAAAACACTGTGGTTGTCAGGCTTATACTCACGGCAGGCATGGCTGTGAGAGGGAAAAAGAGGTTACACGAAGAGACAGGGTATTTCAGTTTCTGAGTCAGAGCTAATCCTGTCTTGTTTTATAGCTAAAGGGAAACTCAAAGTGTGCCCTCGCTTCGAAGGAGGGCCCTGATATGCCATGTAGCGGAGTAGGCGTGCAACCGCTTCCATGAGGCCTTAGTCGCTCTCTTGCTTTAGTTGAACGCTAGTAAGGTATTCAGGACTCCTAGACCCCTCGCGGCAGCACTCGTTCCGTACCAGGACACTGAGTACTCCAAGGCTTCCCTGGGCTTGCTGGGCCACAGTCAGATGCGCAGGCCTGTCAGGGTGCCCATGGGTAGGCGGAGTGAAGGGTAACACGCTGCCCGCTTCACTCGGGGAGCTAGGTATCCCCAGCTACAGAAAGGTTTCATGAACACGATTCTAGAAAATCCAGCATACCATGGAAGTCGTCCTCATTCCCCTAGTCTGAGCTGTACTGAGAAAAACTCTCTGCTTACAAGTCCTTCTAGGACCTCATACCTGAAGTCACCGTATCTCAAGGTTAAAGGCAGCTTGCATTGCAACTTCCACTTCAGCACAGTTTTCTGTGGAACACTTCAGGCTTTTGGCAGAGGCACAGGACCCTAGGAGACCTAGGGCACTCTTTCGTCTAGGCAGTTCACTACACACAGAGCACCCTGTGTAGAAAAGCTGAATCGGGGAAGAGCCAGGGAGGTAGCTAGGTCTCTTTTGACCTGCCAGAAGCCAGAGACACTTATGCTGCGTGTCAACCTGGAGATGGTGCCTGATGGGACTGGCCTTGTTTTCCCACCTTGAAAGCTCCTCTTATGCACCTTGAAGCTCCCTTAAAAACACGGTGGTTGTCAGCCTTATACTCACGGGCAGGCATGGCTGTGAGAGGGAACAACAGGGTTCACGAAGAGACAGGGTATCCCAGTTTCTCGGTCAGAGCTCATCCTGTTCTGTTCTATAGCTAAAGGGAATCTCAAAGTGAGGCCTAGCTTCGAAGGAGGGCCCTGATATGCCATGCAGCAGGGTAGGAGTGCGCAGCTTCCATGAGGCCTTAGTCGCACTTCTGCATTAGTTTCACGGTACTAATCTTCTCAGGACTCCTGCTCCCTTGCGTCTGCACCCGTTACCGTACAAAGACACTGAGTACGCCCCCCCCCCCCCCAGGCTCCCCTGAGTTGAAGATCAACATTCAGACACGTAGGCCCTTCGGAGTACCCGTGTCTGTGCCGACTGAAGGGCAGCATGATGCACGCTCCCTCGGGGAGCTCGATTCCCTCAGCTCACCAACAGCCTCAGGAACACGGTTGTAGTAGGTGCAGCATGCCATGCAAGTCTGCCTGCTTACAGTAGTCCGAGCTGTACTGAGGAAAACTCTTTGCTTACAATTCCTTCTACCAGCTCCTAGCTGAAGTCAACCAACCTCTAGGCGAAAGTCGGCTTGTGGTCCAAGTGCAACTAGAGCACGCTTTCTGGTGGAACGCCGCAGGCTTTTGGAAGATGCCCAGGAGCCCAGGACACCTCGGGAATTCTTTCCTTGAGGCAGTTCGCTACACGCAGAACACCCTGCATAGAAAAGTTGATTCTCCAAGAACCCAGTGAGGAGCTAGGTCTCTTTTGACCTGCTAGAAACCACAGATGCTTCTTCTGCGTGTCAACCTGGAAATGGCGGCCTTAGGAGACAAGCCTTGTTTTCCCGTCTTGAAAGCTCCATTCATGCGGCCTTGAAGCTCCCTGAAAAACACTGTGGTTGTCGGACTTGTCCTCACGCCAGGCATGGCTCTGGAAGACAAGGAGTTTTCTCGAAAGAAAGAGGGTGCTTCCAGGCCCTGGTGGGGAGCATATCCTGCCCTGCACCAGAGCGAAGGGGAATCTCAACGTGCACCCTACCCTCGACCCAGGGCTCTGATTTGCCCTCCAGTAGGGTAGTTGTGCAGCATTTTCCTTGAGGCCTTAGTCGCAGTTCTGCATTAGTTTAAAGGTACTAATCTTCTCAGGACTCCAGGCCCGCTCATGTCAGTACCCATTTCCGCACAAGAACTCTGAGTACCCCAAGACTCCCCTGGGCTTGCTGGGCCACACTCAGACCCGTAGGCCCTTCAGTGTGCCCCTTTTTAGGCCGAGTGAAAGATAACAAACGGCACTCTTTCTTGGGAAAGCTAGATTTCCTCAGCTCACCATCAGCCTCAGGGACACGGTTCTAGCAAGGCCAGCAAACCATGGAAGTCGGCCTCATCACTCGATTCTCAGCTGTACTGAGTAAAATTCTCTGCTTTGAAGTCCTTCGAGGACCTCATACCTGAAGTCACCGTATCTCAAGGAGAAAGGCAGCTTGCATTGCAACTTCCCCTACAGCAGAGTTTTGTGTGTAACACTTCAGGCTTTTGGGAGAGGCACAGGACCCTAGGAGTCCTGGGGCAGTCTTTCGTCGGAGCAGTTCGCTACACGCAGAGCACCTTATGTAGAAAAGTTGAATCAGGGAAGAGCCAGGGAGGTAGCTAGGTCTCTTTTGACCTGCCAGAAGCCAGAGACACTCACGCTGCGTGTCAACCTGGAGAGGGTGCCTGATGGGACTGGCCTTGTTTTCCCACCTTGAAAGCTCCTCTTATGCGCCTTGAAGCTCCCTGAAAAACACTGTGGTTGTCAGGCTTATACTCACGGCAGGCATGGCTGTGAGAGGGAAAAAGAGGTTACACGAAGAGACAGGGTATTTCAGTTTCTGAGTCAGAGCTAATCCTGTCTTGTTTTATAGCTAAAGGGAAACTCAAAGTGTGCCCTCGCTTCGAAGGAGGGCCCTGATATGCCATGTAGCGGAGTAGGCGTGCAACCGCTTCCATGAGGCCTTAGTCGCTCTCTTGCTTTAGTTGAACGCTAGTAAGGTATTCAGGACTCCTAGACCCCTCGCGGCAGCACTCGTTCCGTACCAGGACACTGAGTACTCCAAGGCTTCCCTGGGCTTGCTGGGCCACAGTCAGATGCGCAGGCCTGTCAGGGTGCCCATGGGTAGGCGGAGTGAAGGGTAACACGCTGCCCGCTTCACTCGGGGAGCTAGGTATCCCCAGCTACAGAAAGGTTTCATGAACACGATTCTAGAAAATCCAGGATACCATGGAAGTCGTCCTCATTCCCCTAGTCTGAGCTGTACTGAGAAAAACTCTCTGCTTACAAGTCCTTCTAGGACCTCATACCTGAAGTCACCGTATCTCAAGGTTAAAGGCAGCTTGCATTGCAACTTCCACTTCAGCACAGTTTTCTGGGGAACACTTCAGGCTTTTGGCAGAGGCACAGGACCCTAGGAGACCTAGGGCACTCTTTCGTCTAGGCAGTTCACTACACACAGAGCACCCTGTGTAGAAAAGCTGAATCGGGGAAGAGCCAGGGAGGTAGCTAGGTCTCTTTTGACCTGCCAGAAGCCAGAGACACTTATGCTGCGTGTCAACCTGGAGATGGTGCCTGATGGGACTGGCCTTGTTTTCCCACCTTGAAAGCTCCTCTTATGCGCCTTGAAGCTCCCTTAAAAACACGGTGGTTGTCAGCCTTATACTCACGGGCAGGCATGGCTGTGAGAGGGAACAACAGGGTTCACGAAGAGACAGGGTATCCCAGTTTCTCGGTCAGAGCTCATCCTGTTCTGTTCTATAGCTAAAGGGAATCTCAAAGTGAGGCCTAGCTTCGAAGGAGGGCCCTGATATGCCATGCAGCAGGGTAGGAGTGCGCAGCTTCCATGAGGCCTTAGTCGCACTTCTGCATTAATTTCACGGTACTAATCTTCTCAGGACTCCTGCTCCCTTGCGTCTGCACCCGTTACCGTACAAAGACACTGAGTACGCCCCCCCCCCCCCAGGCTCCCCTGAGTTGAAGATCAACATTCAGACACGTAGGCCCTTCGGAGTACCCGTGTCTGTGCCGACTGAAGGGCAGCATGATGCACGCTCCCTCGGGGAGCTCGATTCCCTCAGCTCACCAACAGCCTCAGGAACACGGTTGTAGTAGGTGCAGCATGCCATGCAAGTCTGCCTGCTTACAGTAGTCCGAGCTGTACTGAGGAAAACTCTTTGCTTACAATTCCTTCTACCAGCTCCTAGCTGAAGTCAACCAACCTCTAGGCGAAAGTCGGCTTGTGGTCCAAGTGCAACTAGAGCACACTTTCTGGTGGAACGCCGCAGGCTTTTGGAAGATGCCCAGGAGCCCAGGACACCTCGGGAATTCTTTCCTTGAGGCAGTTCGCTACACGCAGAACACCCTGCATAGAAAAGTTGATTCTCCAAGAACCCAGTGAGGAGCTAGGTCTCTTTTGACCTGCTAGAAACCACAGATGCTTCTTCTGCGTGTCAACCTGGAAATGGCGGCCTTAGGAGACAAGCCTTGTTTTCCCGTCTTGAAAGCTCCATTCATGCGGCCTTGAAGCTCCCTGAAAAACACTGTGGTTGTCGGACTTGTCCTCACGCCAGGCATGGCTCTGGAAGACAAGGAGTTTTCTCGAAAGAAAGAGGGTGCTTCCAGGCCCTGGTGGGGAGCATATCCTGCCCTGCACCAGAGCGAAGGGGAATCTCAACGTGCACCCTACCCTCGACCCAGGGCTCTGATTTGCCCTCCAGTAGGGTAGTTGTGCAGCATTTTCCTTGAGGCCTTAGTCGCAGTTCTGCATTAGTTTAAAGGTACTAATCTTCTCAGGACTCCAGGCCCGCTCATGTCAGTACCCATTTCCGCACAAGAACTCTGAGTACCCCAAGACTCCCCTGGGCTTGCTGGGCCACACTCAGACCCGTAGGCCCTTCAGTGTGCCCCTTTTTAGGCCGAGTGAAAGATAACAAACGGCACTCTTTCTTGGGAAAGCTAGATTTCCTCAGCTCACCATCAGCCTCAGGGACACGGTTCTAGCAAGGCCAGCAAACCATGGAAGTCGGCCTCATCACTCGATTCTCAGCTGTACTGAGTAAAATTCTCTGCTTTGAAGTCCTTCGAGGACCTCATACCTGAAGTCACCGTATCTCAAGGAGAAAGGCAGCTTGCATTGCAACTTCCCCTACAGCAGAGTTTTGTGTGTAACACTTCAGGCTTTTGGGAGAGGCACAGGACCCTAGGAGTCCTGGGGCAGTCTTTCGTCGGAGCAGTTCGCTACACCCAGAGCACCTTATGTAGAAAAGTTGAATCAGGGAAGAGCCAGGGAGGTAGCTAGGTCTCTTTTGACCTGCCAGAAGCCAGAGACACTCACGCTGCGTGTCAACCTGGAGAGGGTGCCTGATGGGACTGGCCTTGTTTTCCCACCTTGAAAGCTCCTCTTATGCGCCTTGAAGCTCCCTGAAAAACACTGTGGTTGTCAGGCTTATACTCACGGCAGGCATGGCTGTGAGAGGGAAAAAGAGGTTACACGAAGAGACAGGGTATTTCAGTTTCTGAGTCAGAGCTAATCCTGTCTTGTTTTATAGCTAAAGGGAAACTCAAAGTGTGCCCTCGCTTCGAAGGAGGGCCCTGATATGCCATGTAGCGGAGTAGGCGTGCAACCGCTTCCATGAGGCCTTAGTCGCTCTCTTGCTTTAGTTGAACGCTAGTAAGGTATTCAGGACTCCTAGACCCCTCGCGGCAGCACTCGTTCCGTACCAGGACACTGAGTACTCCAAGGCTTCCCTGGGCTTGCTGGGCCACAGTCAGATGCGCAGGCCTGTCAGGGTGCCCATGGGTAGGCGGAGTGAAGGGTAACACGCTGCCCGCTTCACTCGGGGAGCTAGGTATCCCCAGCTACAGAAAGGTTTCATGAACACGATTCTAGAAAATCCAGCATACCATGGAAGTCGTCCTCATTCCCCTAGTCTGAGCTGTACTGAGAAAAACTCTCTGCTTACAAGTCCTTCTAGGACCTCATACCTGAAGTCACCGTATCTCAAGGTTAAAGGCAGCTTGCATTGCAACTTCCACTTCAGCACAGTTTTCTGTGGAACACTTCAGGCTTTTGGCAGAGGCACAGGACCCTAGGAGACCTAGGGCACTCTTTCGTCTAGGCAGTTCACTACACACAGAGCACCCTGTGTAGAAAAGCTGAATCGGGGAAGAGCCAGGGAGGTAGCTAGGTCTCTTTTGACCTGCCAGAAGCCAGAGACACTTATGCTGCGTGTCAACCTGGAGATGGTGCCTGATGGGACTGGCCTTGTTTTCCCACCTTGAAAGCTCCTCTTATGCGCCTTGAAGCTCCCTTAAAAACACGGTGGTTGTCAGCCTTATACTCACGGGCAGGCATGGCTGTGAGAGGGAACAACAGGGTTCACGAAGAGACAGGGTATCCCAGTTTCTCGGTCAGAGCTCATCCTGTTCTGTTCTATAGCTAAAGGGAATCTCAAAGTGAGGCCTAGCTTCGAAGGAGGGCCCTGATATGCCATGCAGCAGGGTAGGAGTGCGCAGCTTCCATGAGGCCTTAGTCGCACTTCTGCATTAGTTTCACGGTACTAATCTTCTCAGGACTCCTGCTCCCTTGCGTCTGCACCCGTTACCGTACAAAGACACTGAGTACGCCCCCCCCCCCCCAGGCTCCCCTGAGTTGAAGATCAACATTCAGACACGTAGGCCCTTCGGAGTACCCGTGTCTGTGCCGACTGAAGGGCAGCATGATGCACGCTCCCTCGGGGAGCTCGATTCCCTCAGCTCACCAACAGCCTCAGGAACACGGTTGTAGTAGGTGCAGCATGCCATGCAAGTCTGCCTGCTTACAGTAGTCCGAGCTGTACTGAGGAAAACTCTTTGCTTACAATTCCTTCTACCAGCTCCTAGCTGAAGTCAACCAACCTCTAGGCGAAAGTCGGCTTGTGGTCCAAGTGCAACTAGAGCACGCTTTCTGGTGGAACGCCGCAGGCTTTTGGAAGATGCCCAGGAGCCCAGGACACCTCGGGAATTCTTTCCTTGAGGCAGTTCGCTACACGCAGAACACCCTGCATAGAAAAGTTGATTCTCCAAGAACCCAGTGAGGAGCTAGGTCTCTTTTGACCTGCTAGAAACCACAGATGCTTCTTCTGCGTGTCAACCTGGAAATGGCGGCCTTAGGAGACAAGCCTTGTTTTCCCGTCTTGAAAGCTCCATTCATGCGGCCTTGAAGCTCCCTGAAAAACACTGTGGTTGTCGGACTTGTCCTCACGCCAGGCATGGCTCTGGAAGACAAGGAGTTTTCTCGAAAGAAAGAGGGTGCTTCCAGGCCCTGGTGGGGAGCATATCCTGCCCTGCACCAGAGCGAAGGGGAATCTCAACGTGCACCCTACCCTCGACCCAGGGCTCTGATTTGCCCTCCAGTAGGGTAGTTGTGCAGCATTTTCCTTGAGGCCTTAGTCGCAGTTCTGCATTAGTTTAAAGGTACTAATCTTCTCAGGACTCCAGGCCCGCTCATGTCAGTACCCATTTCCGCACAAGAACTCTGAGTACCCCAAGACTCCCCTGGGCTTGCTGGGCCACACTCAGACCCGTAGGCCCTTCAGTGTGCCCCTTTTTAGGCCGAGTGAAAGATAACAAACGGCACTCTTTCTTGGGAAAGCTAGATTTCCTCAGCTCACCATCAGCCTCAGGGACACGGTTCTAGCAAGGCCAGCAAACCATGGAAGTCGGCCTCATCACTCGATTCTCAGCTGTACTGAGTAAAATTCTCTGCTTTGAAGTCCTTCGAGGACCTCATACCTGAAGTCACCGTATCTCAAGGAGAAAGGCAGCTTGCATTGCAACTTCCCCTACAGCAGAGTTTTGTGTGTAACACTTCAGGCTTTTGGGAGAGGCACAGGACCCTAGGAGTCCTGGGGCAGTCTTTCGTCGGAGCAGTTCGCTACACGCAGAGCACCTTATGTAGAAAAGTTGAATCAGGGAAGAGCCAGGGAGGTAGCTAGGTCTCTTTTGACCTGCCAGAAGCCAGAGACACTCACGCTGCGTGTCAACCTGGAGAGGGTGCCTGATGGGACTGGCCTTGTTTTCCCACCTTGAAAGCTCCTCTTATGCGCCTTGAAGCTCCCTGAAAAACACTGTGGTTGTCAGGCTTATACTCACGGCAGGCATGGCTGTGAGAGGGAAAAAGAGGTTACACGAAGAGACAGGGTATTTCAGTTTCTGAGTCAGAGCTAATCCTGTCTTGTTTTATAGCTAAAGGGAAACTCAAAGTGTGCCCTCGCTTCGAAGGAGGGCCCTGATATGCCATGTAGCGGAGTAGGCGTGCAACCGCTTCCATGAGGCCTTAGTCGCTCTCTTGCTTTAGTTGAACGCTAGTAAGGTATTCAGGACTCCTAGACCCCTCGCGGCAGCACTCGTTCCGTACCAGGACACTGAGTACTCCAAGGCTTCCCTGGGCTTGCTGGGCCACAGTCAGATGCGCAGGCCTGTCAGGGTGCCCATGGGTAGGCGGAGTGAAGGGTAACACGCCGCCCGCTTCACTCGGGGAGCTAGGTATCCCCAGCTACAGAAAGGTTTCATGAACACGATTCTAGAAAATCCAGCATACCATGGAAGTCGTCCTCATTCCCCTAGTCTGAGCTGTACTGAGAAAAACTCTCTGCTTACAAGTCCTTCTAGGACCTCATACCTGAAGTCACCGTATCTCAAGGTTAAAGGCAGCTTGCATTGCAACTTCCACTTCAGCACAGTTTTCTGTGGAACACTTCAGGCTTTTGGCAGAGGCACAGGACCCTAGGAGACCTAGGGCACTCTTTCGTCTAGGCAGTTCACTACACACAGAGCACCCTGTGTAGAAAAGCTGAATCGGGGAAGAGCCAGGGAGGTAGCTAGGTCTCTTTTGACCTGCCAGAAGCCAGAGACACTTATGCTGCGTGTCAACCTGGAGATGGTGCCTGATGGGACTGGCCTTGTTTTCCCACCTTGAAAGCTCCTCTTATGCGCCTTGAAGCTCCCTTAAAAACACGGTGGTTGTCAGCCTTATACTCACGGGCAGGCATGGCTGTGAGAGGGAACAACAGGGTTCACGAAGAGACAGGGTATCCCAGTTTCTCGGTCAGAGCTCATCCTGTTCTGTTCTATAGCTAAAGGGAATCTCAAAGTGAGGCCTAGCTTCGAAGGAGGGCCCTGATATGCCATGCAGCAGGGTAGGAGTGCGCAGCTTCCATGAGGCCTTAGTCGCACTTCTGCATTAGTTTCACGGTACTAATCTTCTCAGGACTCCTGCTCCCTTGCGTCTGCACCCGTTTCCGTACAAAGACACTGAGTACGCCCCCCCCCCCAGGCTCCCCTGAGTTGAAGATCAACATTCAGACACGAGGGCCCTTCGGAGTACCCGTGTCTGTGCCGAGTGAAGGGCAGCATGATGCACGCTCCCTCGGGGAGCTCGATTCCCTCAGCTCACCAACAGCCTCAGGAACACGGTTGTAGTAGGTGCAGCATGCCATGCAAGTCTGCCTGCTTACAGTAGTCCGAGCTGTACTGAGGAAAACTCTTTGCTTACAATTCCTTCTACCAGCTCCTAGCTGAAGTCAACCAACCTCTAGGCGAAAGTCGGCTTGTGGTCCAAGTGCAACTAGAGCACACTTTCTGGTGGAACGCCGCAGGCTTTTGGAAGATGCCCAGGAGCCCAGGACACCTCGGGAATTCTTTCCTTGAGGCAGTTCGCTACACGCAGAACACCCTGCATAGAAAAGTTGATTCTCCAAGAACCCAGTGAGGAGCTAGGTCTCTTTTGACCTGCTAGAAACCACAGATGCTTCTTCTGCGTGTCAACCTGGAAATGGCGGCCTTAGGAGACAAGCCTTGTTTTCCCGTCTTGAAAGCTCCATTCATGCGGCCTTGAAGCTCCCTGAAAAACACTGTGGTTGTCGGACTTGTCCTCACGCCAGGCATGGCTCTGGAAGACAAGGAGTTTTCTCGAAAGGAAGAGGGTGCTTCCAGGCCCTGGTGGGGAGCATATCCTGCCCTGCACCAGAGCGAAGGGGAATCTCAACGTGCACCCTACCCTCGACCCAGGGCTCTGATTTGCCCTCCAGTAGGGTAGTTGTGCAGCATTTTCCTTGAGGCCTTAGTCGCAGTTCTGCATTAGTTTAAAGGTACTAATCTTCTCAGGACTCCAGGCCCGCTCATGTCAGTACCCATTTCCGCACAAGAACTCTGAGTACCCCAAGACTCCCCTGGGCTTGCTGGGCCACACTCAGACCCGTAGGCCCTTCAGTGTGCCCCTTTTTAGGCCGAGTGAAAGATAACAAACGGCACTCTTTCTTGGGAAAGCTAGATTTCCTCAGCTCACCATCAGCCTCAGGGACACGGTTCTAGCAAGGCCAGCAAACCATGGAAGTCGGCCTCATCACTCGATTCTCAGCTGTACTGAGTAAAATTCTCTGCTTTGAAGTCCTTCGAGGACCTCATACCTGAAGTCACCGTATCTCAAGGAGAAAGGCAGCTTGCATTGCAACTTCCCCTACAGCAGAGTTTTGTGTGTAACACTTCAGGCTTTTGGGAGAGGCACAGGACCCTAGGAGTCCTGGGGCAGTCTTTCGTCGGAGCAGTTCGCTACACGCAGAGCACCTTATGTAGAAAAGTTGAATCAGGGAAGAGCCAGGGAGGTAGCTAGGTCTCTTTTGACCTGCCAGAAGCCAGAGACACTCACGCTGCGTGTCAACCTGGAGAGGGTGCCTGATGGGACTGGCCTTGTTTTCCCACCTTGAAAGCTCCTCTTATGCGCCTTGAAGCTCCCTGAAAAACACTGTGGTTGTCAGGCTTATACTCACGGCAGGCATGGCTGTGAGAGGGAAAAAGAGGTTACACGAAGAGACAGGGTATTTCAGTTTCTGAGTCAGAGCTAATCCTGTCTTGTTTTATAGCTAAAGGGAAACTCAAAGTGTGCCCTCGCTTCGAAGGAGGGCCCTGATATGCCATGTAGCGGAGTAGGCGTGCAACCGCTTCCATGAGGCCTTAGTCGCTCTCTTGCTTTAGTTGAACGCTAGTAAGGTATTCAGGACTCCTAGACCCCTCGCGGCAGCACTCGTTCCGTACCAGGACACTGAGTACTCCAAGGCTTCCCTGGGCTTGCTGGGCCACAGTCAGATGCGCAGGCCTGTCAGGGTGCCCATGGGTAGGCGGAGTGAAGGGTAACACGCTGCCCGCTTCACTCGGGGAGCTAGGTATCCCCAGCTACAGAAAGGTTTCATGAACACGATTCTAGAAAATCCAGCATACCATGGAAGTCGTCCTCATTCCCCTAGTCTGAGCTGTACTGAGAAAAACTCTCTGCTTACAAGTCCTTCTAGGACCTCATACCTGAAGTCACCGTATCTCAAGGTTAAAGGCAGCTTGCATTGCAACTTCCACTTCAGCACAGTTTTCTGTGGAACACTTCAGGCTTTTGGCAGAGGCACAGGACCCTAGGAGACCTAGGGCACTCTTTCGTCTAGGCAGTTCACTACACACAGAGCACCCTGTGTAGAAAAGCTGAATCGGGGAAGAGCCAGGGAGGTAGCTAGGTCTCTTTTGACCTGCCAGAAGCCAGAGACACTTATGCTGCGTGTCAACCTGGAGATGGTGCCTGATGGGACTGGCCTTGTTTTCCCACCTTGAAAGCTCCTCTTATGCGCCTTGAAGCTCCCTTAAAAACACGGTGGTTGTCAGCCTTATACTCACGGGCAGGCATGGCTGTGAGAGGGAACAACAGGGTTCACGAAGAGACAGGGTATCCCAGTTTCTCGGTCAGAGCTCATCCTGTTCTGTTCTATAGCTAAAGGGAATCTCAAAGTGAGGCCTAGCTTCGAAGGAGGGCCCTGATATGCCATGCAGCAGGGTAGGAGTGCGCAGCTTCCATGAGGCCTTAGTCGCACTTCTGCATTAGTTTCACGGTACTAATCTTCTCAGGACTCCTGCTCCCTTGCGTCTGCACCCGTTACCGTACAAAGACACTGAGTACGCCCCCCCCCCCCAGGCTCCCCTGAGTTGAAGATCAACATTCAGACACGTAGGCCCTTCGGAGTACCCGTGTCTGTGCCGACTGAAGGGCAGCATGATGCACGCTCCCTCGGGGAGCTCGATTCCCTCAGCTCACCAACAGCCTCAGGAACACGGTTGTAGTAGGTGCAGCATGCCATGCAAGTCTGCCTGCTTACAGTAGTCCGAGCTGTACTGAGGAAAACTCTTTGCTTACAATTCCTTCTACCAGCTCCTAGCTGAAGTCAACCAACCTCTAGGCGAAAGTCGGCTTGTGGTCCAAGTGCAACTAGAGCACGCTTTCTGGTGGAACGCCGCAGGCTTTTGGAAGATGCCCAGGAGCCCAGGACACCTCGGGAATTCTTTCCTTGAGGCAGTTCGCTACACGCAGAACACCCTGCATAGAAAAGTTGATTCTCCAAGAACCCAGTGAGGAGCTAGGTCTCTTTTGACCTGCTAGAAACCACAGATGCTTCTTCTGCGTGTCAACCTGGAAATGGCGGCCTTAGGAGACAAGCCTTGTTTTCCCGTCTTGAAAGCTCCATTCATGCGGCCTTGAAGCTCCCTGAAAAACACTGTGGTTGTCGGACTTGTCCTCACGCCAGGCATGGCTCTGGAAGACAAGGAGTTTTCTCGAAAGGAAGAGGGTGCTTCCAGGCCCTGGTGGGGAGCATATCCTGCCCTGCACCAGAGCGAAGGGGAATCTCAACGTGCACCCTACCCTCGACCCAGGGCTCTGATTTGCCCTCCAGTAGGGTAGTTGTGCAGCATTTTCCTTGAGGCCTTAGTCGCAGTTCTGCATTAGTTTAAAGGTACTAATCTTCTCAGGACTCCAGGCCCGCTCATGTCAGTACCCATTTCCGCACAAGAACTCTGAGTACCCCAAGACTCCCCTGGGCTTGCTGGGCCACACTCAGACCCGTAGGCCCTTCAGTGTGCCCCTTTTTAGGCCGAGTGAAAGATAACAAACGGCACTCTTTCTTGGGAAAGCTAGATTTCCTCAGCTCACCATCAGCCTCAGGGACACGGTTCTAGCAAGGCCAGCAAACCATGGAAGTCGGCCTCATCACTCGATTCTCAGCTGTACTGAGTAAAATTCTCTGCTTTGAAGTCCTTCGAGGACCTCATACCTGAAGTCACCGTATCTCAAGGAGAAAGGCAGCTTGCATTGCAACTTCCCCTACAGCAGAGTTTTGTGTGTAACACTTCAGGCTTTTGGGAGAGGCACAGGACCCTAGGAGTCCTGGGGCAGTCTTTCGTCGGAGCAGTTCGCTACACGCAGAGCACCTTATGTAGAAAAGTTGAATCAGGGAAGAGCCAGGGAGGTAGCTAGGTCTCTTTTGACCTGCCAGAAGCCAGAGACACTCACGCTGCGTGTCAACCTGGAGAGGGTGCCTGATGGGACTGGCCTTGTTTTCCCACCTTGAAAGCTCCTCTTATGCGCCTTGAAGCTCCCTGAAAAACACTGTGGTTGTCAGGCTTATACTCACGGCAGGCATGGCTGTGAGAGGGAAAAAGAGGTTACACGAAGAGACAGGGTATTTCAGTTTCTGAGTCAGAGCTAATCCTGTCTTGTTTTATAGCTAAAGGGAAACTCAAAGTGTGCCCTCGCTTCGAAGGAGGGCCCTGATATGCCATGTAGCGGAGTAGGCGTGCAACCGCTTCCATGAGGCCTTAGTCGCTCTCTTGCTTTAGTTGAACGCTAGTAAGGTATTCAGGACTCCTAGACCCCTCGCGGCAGCACTCGTTCCGTACCAGGACACTGAGTACTCCAAGGCTTCCCTGGGCTTGCTGGGCCACAGTCAGATGCGCAGGCCTGTCAGGGTGCCCATGGGTAGGCGGAGTGAAGGGTAACACGCCGCCCGCTTCACTCGGGGAGCTAGGTATCCCCAGCTACAGAAAGGTTTCATGAACACGATTCTAGAAAATCCAGCATACCATGGAAGTCGTCCTCATTCCCCTAGTCTGAGCTGTACTGAGAAAAACTCTCTGCTTACAAGTCCTTCTAGGACCTCATACCTGAAGTCACCGTATCTCAAGGTTAAAGGCAGCTTGCATTGCAACTTCCACTTCAGCACAGTTTTCTGTGGAACACTTCAGGCTTTTGGCAGAGGCACAGGACCCTAGGAGACCTAGGGCACTCTTTCGTCTAGGCAGTTCACTACACACAGAGCACCCTGTGTAGAAAAGCTGAATCGGGGAAGAGCCAGGGAGGTAGCTAGGTCTCTTTTGACCTGCCAGAAGCCAGAGACACTTATGCTGCGTGTCAACCTGGAGATGGTGCCTGATGGGACTGGCCTTGTTTTCCCACCTTGAAAGCTCCTCTTATGCGCCTTGAAGCTCCCTTAAAAACACGGTGGTTGTCAGCCTTATACTCACGGGCAGGCATGGCTGTGAGAGGGAACAACAGGGTTCACGAAGAGACAGGGTATCCCAGTTTCTCGGTCAGAGCTCATCCTGTTCTGTTCTATAGCTAAAGGGAATCTCAAAGTGAGGCCTAGCTTCGAAGGAGGGCCCTGATATGCCATGCAGCAGGGTAGGAGTGCGCAGCTTCCATGAGGCCTTAGTCGCACTTCTGCATTAGTTTCACGGTACTAATCTTCTCAGGACTCCTGCTCCCTTGCGTCTGCACCCGTTACCGTACAAAGACACTGAGTACGCCCCCCCACCCCCCAGGCTCCCCTGAGTTGAAGATCAACATTCAGACACGTAGGCCCTTCGGAGTACCCGTGTCTGTGCCGAGTGAAGGGCAGCATGATGCACGCTCCCTCGGGGAGCTCGATTCCCTCAGCTCACCAACAGCCTCAGGAACACGGTTGTAGTAGGTGCAGCATGCCATGCAAGTCTGCCTGCTTACAGTAGTCCGAGCTGTACTGAGGAAAGCTCTTTGCTTACAATTCCTTCTACCAGCTCCTAGCTGAAGTCAACCAACCTCTAGGCGAAAGTCGGCTTGTGGTCCAAGTGCAACTAGAGCACGCTTTCTGGTGGAACGCCGCAGGCTTTTGGAAGATGCCCAGGAGCCCAGGACACCTCGGGAATTCTTTCCTTGAGGCAGTTCGCTACACGCAGAACACCCTGCATAGAAAAGTTGATTCTCCAAGAACCCAGTGAGGAGCTAGGTCTCTTTTGACCTGCTAGAAACCACAGATGCTTCTTCTGCGTGTCAACCTGGAAATGGCGGCCTTAGGAGACAAGCCTTGTTTTCCCGTCTTGAAAGCTCCATTCATGCGGCCTTGAAGCTCCCTGAAAAACACTGTGGTTGTCGGACTTGTCCTCACGCCAGGCATGGCTCTGGAAGACAAGGAGTTTTCTCGAAAGAAAGAGGGTGCTTCCAGGCCCTGGTGGGGAGCATATCCTGCCCTGCACCAGAGCGAAGGGGAATCTCAACGTGCACCCTACCCTCGACCCAGGGCTCTGATTTGCCCTCCAGTAGGGTAGTTGTGCAGCATTTTCCTTGAGGCCTTAGTCGCAGTTCTGCATTAGTTTAAAGGTACTAATCTTCTCAGGACTCCAGGCCCGCTCATGTCAGTACCCATTTCCGCACAAGAACTCTGAGTACCCCAAGACTCCCCTGGGCTTGCTGGGCCACACTCAGACCCGTAGGCCCTTCAGTGTGCCCCTTTTTAGGCCGAGTGAAAGATAACAAACGGCACTCTTTCTTGGGAAAGCTAGATTTCCTCAGCTCACCATCAGCCTCAGGGACACGGTTCTAGCAAGGCCAGCAAACCATGGAAGTCGGCCTCATCACTCGATTCTCAGCTGTACTGAGTAAAATTCTCTGCTTTGAAGTCCTTCGAGGACCTCATACCTGAAGTCACCGTATCTCAAGGAGAAAGGCAGCTTGCATTGCAACTTCCCCTACAGCAGAGTTTTGTGTGTAACACTTCAGGCTTTTGGGAGAGGCACAGGACCCTAGGAGTCCTAGGGCAGTCTTTCGTCGGAGCAGTTCGCTACACGCAGAGCACCTTATGTAGAAAAGTTGAATCAGGGAAGAGCCAGGGAGGTAGCTAGGTCTCTTTTGACCTGCCAGAAGCCAGAGACACTCACGCTGCGTGTCAACCTGGAGAGGGTGCCTGATGGGACTGGCCTTGTTTTCCCACCTTGAAAGCTCCTCTTATGCGCCTTGAAGCTCCCTGAAAAACACTGTGGTTGTCAGGCTTATACTCACGGCAGGCATGGCTGTGAGAGGGAAAAAGAGGTTACACGAAGAGACAGGGTATTTCAGTTTCTGAGTCAGAGCTAATCCTGTCTTGTTTTATAGCTAAAGGGAAACTCAAAGTGTGCCCTCGCTTCGAAGGAGGGCCCTGATATGCCATGTAGCGGAGTAGGCGTGCAACCGCTTCCATGAGGCCTTAGTCGCTCTCTTGCTTTAGTTGAACGCTAGTAAGGTATTCAGGACTCCTAGACCCCTCGCGGCAGCACTCGTTCCGTACCAGGACACTGAGTACTCCAAGGCTTCCCTGGGCTTGCTGGGCCACAGTCAGATGCGCAGGCCTGTCAGGGTGCCCATGGGTAGGCGGAGTGAAGGGTAACACGCCGCCCGCTTCACTCGGGGAGCTAGGTATCCCCAGCTACAGAAAGGTTTCATGAACACGATTCTAGAAAATCCAGCATACCATGGAAGTCGTCCTCATTCCCCTAGTCTGAGCTGTACTGAGAAAAACTCTCTGCTTACAAGTCCTTCTAGGACCTCATACCTGAAGTCACCGTATCTCAAGGTTAAAGGCAGCTTGCATTGCAACTTCCACTTCAGCACAGTTTTCTGTGGAACACTTCAGGCTTTTGGCAGAGGCACAGGACCCTAGGAGACCTAGGGCACTCTTTCGTCTAGGCAGTTCACTACACACAGAGCACCCTGTGTAGAAAAGCTGAATCGGGGAAGAGCCAGGGAGGTAGCTAGGTCTCTTTTGACCTGCCAGAAGCCAGAGACACTTATGCTGCGTGTCAACCTGGAGATGGTGCCTGATGGGACTGGCCTTGTTTTCCCACCTTGAAAGCTCCTCTTATGCGCCTTGAAGCTCCCTTAAAAACACGGTGGTTGTCAGCCTTATACTCACGGGCAGGCATGGCTGTGAGAGGGAACAACAGGGTTCACGAAGAGACAGGGTATCCCAGTTTCTCGGTCAGAGCTCATCCTGTTCTGTTCTATAGCTAAAGGGAATCTCAAAGTGAGGCCTAGCTTCGAAGGAGGGCCCTGATATGCCATGCAGCAGGGTAGGAGTGCGCAGCTTCCATGAGGCCTTAGTCGCACTTCTGCATTAGTTTCACGGTACTAATCTTCTCAGGACTCCTGCTCCCTTGCGTCTGCACCCGTTTCCGTACAAAGACACTGAGTACGCCCCCCCCCCCAGGCTCCCCTGAGTTGAAGATCAACATTCAGACACGAGGGCCCTTCGGAGTACCCGTGTCTGTGCCGAGTGAAGGGCAGCATGATGCACGCTCCCTCGGGGAGCTCGATTCCCTCAGCTCACCAACAGCCTCAGGAACACGGTTGTAGTAGGTGCAGCATGCCATGCAAGTCTGCCTGCTTACAGTAGTCCGAGCTGTACTGAGGAAAACTCTTTGCTTACAATTCCTTCTACCAGCTCCTAGCTGAAGTCAACCAACCTCTAGGCGAAAGTCGGCTTGTGGTCCAAGTGCAACTAGAGCACACTTTCTGGTGGAACGCCGCAGGCTTTTGGAAGATGCCCAGGAGCCCAGGACACCTCGGGAATTCTTTCCTTGAGGCAGTTCGCTACACGCAGAACACCCTGCATAGAAAAGTTGATTCTCCAAGAACCCAGTGAGGAGCTAGGTCTCTTTTGACCTGCTAGAAACCACAGATGCTTCTTCTGCGTGTCAACCTGGAAATGGCGGCCTTAGGAGACAAGCCTTGTTTTCCCGTCTTGAAAGCTCCATTCATGCGGCCTTGAAGCTCCCTGAAAAACACTGTGGTTGTCGGACTTGTCCTCACGCCAGGCATGGCTCTGGAAGACAAGGAGTTTTCTCGAAAGGAAGAGGGTGCTTCCAGGCCCTGGTGGGGAGCATATCCTGCCCTGCACCAGAGCGAAGGGGAATCTCAACGTGCACCCTACCCTCGACCCAGGGCTCTGATTTGCCCTCCAGTAGGGTAGTTGTGCAGCATTTTCCTTGAGGCCTTAGTCGCAGTTCTGCATTAGTTTAAAGGTACTAATCTTCTCAGGACTCCAGGCCCGCTCATGTCAGTACCCATTTCCGCACAAGAACTCTGAGTACCCCAAGACTCCCCTGGGCTTGCTGGGCCACACTCAGACCCGTAGGCCCTTCAGTGTGCCCCTTTTTAGGCCGAGTGAAAGATAACAAACGGCACTCTTTCTTGGGAAAGCTAGATTTCCTCAGCTCACCATCAGCCTCAGGGACACGGTTCTAGCAAGGCCAGCAAACCATGGAAGTCGGCCTCATCACTCGATTCTCAGCTGTACTGAGTAAAATTCTCTGCTTTGAAGTCCTTCGAGGACCTCATACCTGAAGTCACCGTATCTCAAGGAGAAAGGCAGCTTGCATTGCAACTTCCCCTACAGCAGAGTTTTGTGTGTAACACTTCAGGCTTTTGGGAGAGGCACAGGACCCTAGGAGTCCTGGGGCAGTCTTTCGTCGGAGCAGTTCGCTACACGCAGAGCACCTTATGTAGAAAAGTTGAATCAGGGAAGAGCCAGGGAGGTAGCTAGGTCTCTTTTGACCTGCCAGAAGCCAGAGACACTCACGCTGCGTGTCAACCTGGAGAGGGTGCCTGATGGGACTGGCCTTGTTTTCCCACCTTGAAAGCTCCTCTTATGCGCCTTGAAGCTCCCTGAAAAACACTGTGGTTGTCAGGCTTATACTCACGGCAGGCATGGCTGTGAGAGGGAAAAAGAGGTTACACGAAGAGACAGGGTATTTCAGTTTCTGAGTCAGAGCTAATCCTGTCTTGTTTTATAGCTAAAGGGAAACTCAAAGTGTGCCCTCGCTTCGAAGGAGGGCCCTGATATGCCATGTAGCGGAGTAGGCGTGCAACCGCTTCCATGAGGCCTTAGTCGCTCTCTTGCTTTAGTTGAACGCTAGTAAGGTATTCAGGACTCCTAGACCCCTCGCGGCAGCACTCGTTCCGTACCAGGACACTGAGTACTCCAAGGCTTCCCTGGGCTTGCTGGGCCACAGTCAGATGCGCAGGCCTGTCAGGGTGCCCATGGGTAGGCGGAGTGAAGGGTAACACGCTGCCCGCTTCACTCGAGGAGCTAGGTATCCCCAGCTACAGAAAGGTTTCATGAACACGATTCTAGAAAATCCAGCATACCATGGAAGTCGTCCTCATTCCCCTAGTCTGAGCTGTACTGAGAAAAACTCTCTGCTTACAAGTCCTTCTAGGACCTCATACCTGAAGTCACCGTATCTCAAGGTTAAAGGCAGCTTGCATTGCAACTTCCACTTCAGCACAGTTTTCTGTGGAACACTTCAGGCTTTTGGCAGAGGCACAGGACCCTAGGAGACCTAGGGCACTCTTTCGTCTAGGCAGTTCACTACACACAGAGCACCCTGTGTAGAAAAGCTGAATCGGGGAAGAGCCAGGGAGGTAGCTAGGTCTCTTTTGACCTGCCAGAAGCCAGAGACACTTATGCTGCGTGTCAACCTGGAGATGGTGCCTGATGGGACTGGCCTTGTTTTCCCACCTTGAAAGCTCCTCTTATGCGCCTTGAAGCTCCCTTAAAAACACGGTGGTTGTCAGCCTTATACTCACGGGCAGGCATGGCTGTGAGAGGGAACAACAGGGTTCACGAAGAGACAGGGTATCCCAGTTTCTCGGTCAGAGCTCATCCTGTTCTGTTCTATAGCTAAAGGGAATCTCAAAGTGAGGCCTAGCTTCGAAGGAGGGCCCTGATATGCCATGCAGCAGGGTAGGAGTGCGCAGCTTCCATGAGGCCTTAGTCGCACTTCTGCATTAGTTTCACGGTACTAATCTTCTCAGGACTCCTGCTCCCTTGCGTCTGCACCCGTTACCGTACAAAGACACTGAGTACGCCCCCCCACCCCCCAGGCTCCCCTGAGTTGAAGATCAACATTCAGACACGTAGGCCCTTCGGAGTACCCGTGTCTGTGCCGAGTGAAGGGCAGCATGATGCACGCTCCCTCGGGGAGCTCGATTCCCTCAGCTCACCAACAGCCTCAGGAACACGGTTGTAGTAGGTGCAGCATGCCATGCAAGTCTGCCTGCTTACAGTAGTCCGAGCTGTACTGAGGAAAGCTCTTTGCTTACAATTCCTTCTACCAGCTCCTAGCTGAAGTCAACCAACCTCTAGGCGAAAGTCGGCTTGTGGTCCAAGTGCAACTAGAGCACGCTTTCTGGTGGAACGCCGCAGGCTTTTGGAAGATGCCCAGGAGCCCAGGACACCTCGGGAATTCTTTCCTTGAGGCAGTTCGCTACACGCAGAACACCCTGCATAGAAAAGTTGATTCTCCAAGAACCCAGTGAGGAGCTAGGTCTCTTTTGACCTGCTAGAAACCACAGATGCTTCTTCTGCGTGTCAACCTGGAAATGGCGGCCTTAGGAGACAAGCCTTGTTTTCCCGTCTTGAAAGCTCCATTCATGCGGCCTTGAAGCTCCCTGAAAAACACTGTGGTTGTCGGACTTGTCCTCACGCCAGGCATGGCTCTGGAAGACAAGGAGTTTTCTCGAAAGGAAGAGGGTGCTTCCAGGCCCTGGTGGGGAGCATATCCTGCCCTGCACCAGAGCGAAGGGGAATCTCAACGTGCACCCTACCCTCGACCCAGGGCTCTGATTTGCCCTCCAGTAGGGTAGTTGTGCAGCATTTTCCTTGAGGCCTTAGTCGCAGTTCTGCATTAGTTTAAAGGTACTAATCTTCTCAGGACTCCAGGCCCGCTCATGTCAGTACCCATTTCCGCACAAGAACTCTGAGTACCCCAAGACTCCCCTGGGCTTGCTGGGCCACACTCAGACCCGTAGGCCCTTCAGTGTGCCCCTTTTTAGGCCGAGTGAAAGATAACAAACGGCACTCTTTCTTGGGAAAGCTAGATTTCCTCAGCTCACCATCAGCCTCAGGGACACGGTTCTAGCAAGGCCAGCAAACCATGGAAGTCGGCCTCATCACTCGATTCTCAGCTGTACTGAGTAAAATTCTCTGCTTTGAAGTCCTTCGAGGACCTCATACCTGAAGTCACCGTATCTCAAGGAGAAAGGCAGCTTGCATTGCAACTTCCCCTACAGCAGAGTTTTGTGTGTAACACTTCAGGCTTTTGGGAGAGGCACAGGACCCTAGGAGTCCTGGGGCAGTCTTTCGTCGGAGCAGTTCGCTACACGCAGAGCACCTTATGTAGAAAAGTTGAATCAGGGAAGAGCCAGGGAGGTAGCTAGGTCTCTTTTGACCTGCCAGAAGCCAGAGACACTCACGCTGCGTGTCAACCTGGAGAGGGTGCCTGATGGGACTGGCCTTGTTTTCCCACCTTGAAAGCTCCTCTTATGCGCCTTGAAGCTCCCTGAAAAACACTGTGGTTGTCAGGCTTATACTCACGGCAGGCATGGCTGTGAGAGGGAAAAAGAGGTTACACGAAGAGACAGGGTATTTCAGTTTCTGAGTCAGAGCTAATCCTGTCTTGTTTTATAGCTAAAGGGAAACTCAAAGTGTGCCCTCGCTTCGAAGGAGGGCCCTGATATGCCATGTAGCGGAGTAGGCGTGCAACCGCTTCCATGAGGCCTTAGTCGCTCTCTTGCTTTAGTTGAACGCTAGTAAGGTATTCAGGACTCCTAGACCCCTCGCGGCAGCACTCGTTCCGTACCAGGACACTGAGTACTCCAAGGCTTCCCTGGGCTTGCTGGGCCACAGTCAGATGCGCAGGCCTGTCAGGGTGCCCATGGGTAGGCGGAGTGAAGGGTAACACGCCGCCCGCTTCACTCGAGGAGCTAGGTATCCCCAGCTACAGAAAGGTTTCATGAACACGATTCTAGAAAATCCAGCATACCATGGAAGTCGTCCTCATTCCCCTAGTCTGAGCTGTACTGAGAAAAACTCTCTGCTTACAAGTCCTTCTAGGACCTCATACCTGAAGTCACCGTATCTCAAGGTTAAAGGCAGCTTGCATTGCAACTTCCACTTCAGCACAGTTTTCTGTGGAACACTTCAGGCTTTTGGCAGAGGCACAGGACCCTAGGAGACCTAGGGCACTCTTTCGTCTAGGCAGTTCACTACACACAGAGCACCCTGTGTAGAAAAGCTGAATCGGGGAAGAGCCAGGGAGGTAGCTAGGTCTCTTTTGACCTGCCAGAAGCCAGAGACACTTATGCTGCGTGTCAACCTGGAGATGGTGCCTGATGGGACTGGCCTTGTTTTCCCACCTTGAAAGCTCCTCTTATGCGCCTTGAAGCTCCCTTAAAAACACGGTGGTTGTCAGCCTTATACTCACGGGCAGGCATGGCTGTGAGAGGGAACAACAGGGTTCACGAAGAGACAGGGTATCCCAGTTTCTCGGTCAGAGCTCATCCTGTTCTGTTCTATAGCTAAAGGGAATCTCAAAGTGAGGCCTAGCTTCGAAGGAGGGCCCTGATATGCCATGCAGCAGGGTAGGAGTGCGCAGCTTCCATGAGGCCTTAGTCGCACTTCTGCATTAGTTTCACGGTACTAATCTTCTCAGGACTCCTGCTCCCTTGCGTCTGCACCCGTTACCGTACAAAGACACTGAGTACGCCCCCCCACCCCCCAGGCTCCCCTGAGTTGAAGATCAACATTCAGACACGTAGGCCCTTCGGAGTACCCGTGTCTGTGCCGAGTGAAGGGCAGCATGATGCACGCTCCCTCGG
Source organism: Balaenoptera physalus (assembly GCF_965194825.1). Taxonomy (NCBI): domain Eukaryota; kingdom Metazoa; phylum Chordata; class Mammalia; order Artiodactyla; family Balaenopteridae; genus Balaenoptera; species Balaenoptera physalus. The sequence continues at coordinate 65,682 of NW_028125825.1, forward strand.
GGAGCTCGATTCCCTCAGCTCACCAACAGCCTCAGGAACACGGTTGTAGTAGGTGCAGCATGCCATGCAAGTCTGCCTGCTTACAGTAGTCCGAGCTGTACTGAGGAAAGCTCTTTGCTTACAATTCCTTCTACCAGCTCCTAGCTGAAGTCAACCAACCTCTAGGCGAAAGTCGGCTTGTGGTCCAAGTGCAACTAGAGCACGCTTTCTGGTGGAACGCCGCAGGCTTTTGGAAGATGCCCAGGAGCCCAGGACACCTCGGGAATTCTTTCCTTGAGGCAGTTCGCTACACGCAGAACACCCTGCATAGAAAAGTTGATTCTCCAAGAACCCAGTGAGGAGCTAGGTCTCTTTTGACCTGCTAGAAACCACAGATGCTTCTTCTGCGTGTCAACCTGGAAATGGCGGCCTTAGGAGACAAGCCTTGTTTTCCCGTCTTGAAAGCTCCATTCATGCGGCCTTGAAGCTCCCTGAAAAACACTGTGGTTGTCGGACTTGTCCTCACGCCAGGCATGGCTCTGGAAGACAAGGAGTTTTCTCGAAAGGAAGAGGGTGCTTCCAGGCCCTGGTGGGGAGCATATTTTGCCCTGCACCAGAGCGAAGGGGAATCTCAACGTGCACCCTACCCTCGACCCAGGGCTCTGATTTGCCCTCCAGTAGGGTAGTTGTGCAGCATTTTCCTTGAGGCCTTAGTCGCAGTTCTGCATTAGTTTAAAGGTACTAATCTTCTCAGGACTCCAGGCCCGCTCATGTCAGTACCCATTTCCGCACAAGAACTCTGAGTACCCCAAGACTCCCCTGGGCTTGCTGGGCCACACTCAGACCCGTAGGCCCTTCAGTGTGCCCCTTTTTAGGCCGAGTGAAAGATAACAAACTGCACTCTTTCTTGGGAAAGCTAGATTTCCTCAGCTCACCATCAGCCTCAGGGACACGGTTCTAGCAAGGCCAGCAAACCATGGAAGTCGGCCTCATCACTCGATTCTCAGCTGTACTGAGTAAAATTCTCTGCTTTGAAGTCTTTCGAGGACCTCATACCTGAAGTCACCGTATCTCAAGGAGAAAGGCAGCTTGCATTGCAACTTCCCCTACAGCAGAGTTTTGTGTGTAACACTTCAGGCTTTTGGGAGAGGCACAGGACCCTAGGAGTCCTGGGGCAGTCTTTCGTCGGAGCAGTTCGCTACACGCAGAGCACCTTATGTAGAAAAGTTGAATCAGGGAAGAGCCAGGGAGGTAGCTAGGTCTCTTTTGACCTGCCAGAAGCCAGAGACACTCACGCTGCGTGTCAACCTGGAGAGGGTGCCTGATGGGACTGGCCTTGTTTTCCCACCTTGAAAGCTCCTCTTATGCGCCTTGAAGCTCCCTGAAAAACACTGTGGTTGTCAGGCTTATACTCACGGCAGGCATGGCTGTGAGAGGGAAAAAGAGGTTACACGAAGAGACAGGGTATTTCAGTTTCTGAGTCAGAGCTAATCCTGTCTTGTTTTATAGCTAAAGGGAAACTCAAAGTGTGCCCTCGCTTCGAAGGAGGGCCCTGATATGCCATGTAGCGGAGTAGGCGTGCAACCGCTTCCATGAGGCCTTAGTCGCTCTCTTGCTTTAGTTGAACGCTAGTAAGGTATTCAGGACTCCTAGACCCCTCGCGGCAGCACTCGTTCCGTACCAGGACACTGAGTACTCCAAGGCTTCCCTGGGCTTGCTGGGCCACAGTCAGATGCGCAGGCCTGTCAGGGTGCCCATGGGTAGGCGGAGTGAAGGGTAACACGCTGCCCGCTTCACTCGGGGAGCTAGGTATCCCCAGCTACAGAAAGGTTTCATGAACACGATTCTAGAAAATCCAGCATACCATGGAAGTCGTCCTCATTCCCCTAGTCTGAGCTGTACTGAGAAAAACTCTCTGCTTACAAGTCCTTCTAGGACCTCATACCTGAAGTCACCGTATCTCAAGGTTAAAGGCAGCTTGCATTGCAACTTCCACTTCAGCACAGTTTTCTGTGGAACACTTCAGGCTTTTGGCAGAGGCACAGGACCCTAGGAGACCTAGGGCACTCTTTCGTCTAGGCAGTTCACTACACACAGAGCACCCTGTGTAGAAAAGCTGAATCGGGGAAGAGCCAGGGAGGTAGCTAGGTCTCTTTTGACCTGCCAGAAGCCAGAGACACTTATGCTGCGTGTCAACCTGGAGATGGTGCCTGATGGGACTGGCCTTGTTTTCCCACCTTGAAAGCTCCTCTTATGCGCCTTGAAGCTCCCTTAAAAACACGGTGGTTGTCAGCCTTATACTCACGGGCAGGCATGGCTGTGAGAGGGAACAACAGGGTTCACGAAGAGACAGGGTATCCCAGTTTCTCGGTCAGAGCTCATCCTGTTCTGTTCTATAGCTAAAGGGAATCTCAAAGTGAGGCCTAGCTTCGAAGGAGGGCCCTGATATGCCATGCAGCAGGGTAGGAGTGCGCAGCTTCCATGAGGCCTTAGTCGCACTTCTGCATTAGTTTCACGGTACTAATCTTCTCAGGACTCCTGCTCCCTTGCGTCTGCACCCGTTACCGTACAAAGACACTGAGTACGCCCCCCCCCCCCCAGGATCCCCTGAGTTGAAGATCAACATTCAGACACGTAGGCCCTTCGGAGTACCCGTGTCTGTGCCGACTGAAGGGCAGCATGATGCACGCTCCCTCGGGGAGCTCGATTCCCTCAGCTCACCAACAGCCTCAGGAACACGGTTGTAGTAGGTGCAGCATGCCATGCAAGTCTGCCTGCTTACAGTAGTCCGAGCTGTACTGAGGAAAACTCTTTGCTTACAATTCCTTCTACCAGCTCCTAGCTGAAGTCAACCAACCTCTAGGCGAAAGTCGGCTTGTGGTCCAAGTGCAACTAGAGCACGCTTTCTGGTGGAACGCCGCAGGCTTTTGGAAGATGCCCAGGAGCCCAGGACACCTCGGGAATTCTTTCCTTGAGGCAGTTCGCTACACGCAGAACACCCTGCATAGAAAAGTTGATTCTCCAAGAACCCAGTGAGGAGCTAGGTCTCTTTTGACCTGCTAGAAACCACAGATGCTTCTTCTGCGTGTCAACCTGGAAATGGCGGCCTTAGGAGACAAGCCTTGTTTTCCCGTCTTGAAAGCTCCATTCATGCGGCCTTGAAGCTCCCTGAAAAACACTGTGGTTGTCGGACTTGTCCTCACGCCAGGCATGGCTCTGGAAGACAAGGAGTTTTCTCGAAAGAAAGAGGGTGCTTCCAGGCCCTGGTGGGGAGCATATCCTGCCCTGCACCAGAGCGAAGGGGAATCTCAACGTGCACCCTACCCTCGACCCAGGGCTCTGATTTGCCCTCCAGTAGGGTAGTTGTGCAGCATTTTCCTTGAGGCCTTAGTCGCAGTTCTGCATTAGTTTAAAGGTACTAATCTTCTCAGGACTCCAGGCCCGCTCATGTCAGTACCCATTTCCGCACAAGAACTCTGAGTACCCCAAGACTCCCCTGGGCTTGCTGGGCCACACTCAGACCCGTAGGCCCTTCAGTGTGCCCCTTTTTAGGCCGAGTGAAAGATAACAAACGGCACTCTTTCTTGGGAAAGCTAGATTTCCTCAGCTCACCATCAGCCTCAGGGACACGGTTCTAGCAAGGCCAGCAAACCATGGAAGTCGGCCTCATCACTCGATTCTCAGCTGTACTGAGTAAAATTCTCTGCTTTGAAGTCCTTCGAGGACCTCATACCTGAAGTCACCGTATCTCAAGGAGAAAGGCAGCTTGCATTGCAACTTCCCCTACAGCAGAGTTTTGTGTGTAACACTTCAGGCTTTTGGGAGAGGCACAGGACCCTAGGAGTCCTAGGGCAGTCTTTCGTCGGAGCAGTTCGCTACACGCAGAGCACCTTATGTAGAAAAGTTGAATCAGGGAAGAGCCAGGGAGGTAGCTAGGTCTCTTTTGACCTGCCAGAAGCCAGAGACACTCACGCTGCGTGTCAACCTGGAGAGGGTGCCTGATGGGACTGGCCTTGTTTTCCCACCTTGAAAGCTCCTCTTATGCGCCTTGAAGCTCCCTGAAAAACACTGTGGTTGTCAGGCTTATACTCACGGCAGGCATGGCTGTGAGAGGGAAAAAGAGGTTACACGAAGAGACAGGGTATTTCAGTTTCTGAGTCAGAGCTAATCCTGTCTTGTTTTATAGCTAAAGGGAAACTGAAAGTGTGCCCTCGCTTCGAAGGAGGGCCCTGATATGCCATGTAGCGGAGTAGGCGTGCAACCGCTTCCATGAGGCCTTAGTCGCTCTCTTGCTTTAGTTGAACGCTAGTAAGGTATTCAGGACTCCTAGACCCCTCGCGGCAGCACTCGTTCCGTACCAGGACACTGAGTACTCCAAGGCTTCCCTGGGCTTGCTGGGCCACAGTCAGATGCGCAGGCCTGTCAGGGTGCCCATGGGTAGGCGGAGTGAAGGGTAACACGCCGCCCGCTTCACTCGGGGAGCTAGGTATCCCCAGCTACAGAAAGGTTTCATGAACACGATTCTAGAAAATCCAGCATACCATGGAAGTCGTCCTCATTCCCCTAGTCTGAGCTGTACTGAGAAAAACTCTCTGCTTACAAGTCCTTCTAGGACCTCATACCTGAAGTCACCGTATCTCAAGGTTAAAGGCAGCTTGCATTGCAACTTCCACTTCAGCACAGTTTTCTGTGGAACACTTCAGGCTTTTGGCAGAGGCACAGGACCCTAGGAGACCTAGGGCACTCTTTCGTCTAGGCAGTTCACTACACAAAGAGCACCCTGTGTAGAAAAGCTGAATCGGGGAAGAGCCAGGGAGGTAGCTAGGTCTCTTTTGACCTGCCAGAAGCCAGAGACACTTATGCTGCGTGTCAACCTGGAGATGGTGCCTGATGGGACTGGCCTTGTTTTCCCACCTTGAAAGCTCCTCTTATGCGCCTTGAAGCTCCCTTAAAAACACGGTGGTTGTCAGCCTTATACTCACGGGCAGGCATGGCTGTGAGAGGGAACAACAGGGTTCACGAAGAGACAGGGTATCCCAGTTTCTCGGTCAGAGCTCATCCTGTTCTGTTCTATAGCTAAAGGGAATCTCAAAGTGAGGCCTAGCTTCGAAGGAGGGCCCTGATATGCCATGCAGCAGGGTAGGAGTGCGCAGCTTCCATGAGGCCTTAGTCGCACTTCTGCATTAGTTTCACGGTACTAATCTTCTCAGGACTCCTGCTCCCTTGCGTCTGCACCCGTTACCGTACAAAGACACTGAGTACGCCCCCCCCCCCCAGGCTCCCCTGAGTTGAAGATCAACATTCAGACACGTAGGCCCTTCGGAGTACCCGTGTCTGTGCCGACTGAAGGGCAGCATGATGCACGCTCCCTCGGGGAGCTCGATTCCCTCAGCTCACCAACAGCCTCAGGAACACGGTTGTAGTAGGTGCAGCATGCCATGCAAGTCTGCCTGCTTACAGTAGTCCGAGCTGTACTGAGGAAAACTCTTTGCTTACAATTCCTTCTACCAGCTCCTAGCTGAAGTCAACCAACCTCTAGGCGAAAGTCGGCTTGTGGTCCAAGTGCAACTAGAGCACGCTTTCTGGTGGAACGCCGCAGGCTTTTGGAAGATGCCCAGGAGCCCAGGACACCTCGGGAATTCTTTCCTTGAGGCAGTTCGCTACACGCAGAACACCCTGCATAGAAAAGTTGATTCTCCAAGAACCCAGTGAGGAGCTAGGTCTCTTTTGACCTGCTAGAAACCACAGATGCTTCTTCTGCGTGTCAACCTGGAAATGGCGGCCTTAGGAGACAAGCCTTGTTTTCCCGTCTTGAAAGCTCCATTCATGCGGCCTTGAAGCTCCCTGAAAAACACTGTGGTTGTCGGACTTGTCCTCACGCCAGGCATGGCTCTGGAAGACAAGGAGTTTTCTCGAAAGAAAGAGGGTGCTTCCAGGCCCTGGTGGGGAGCATATCCTGCCCTGCACCAGAGCGAAGGGGAATCTCAACGTGCACCCTACCCTCGACCCAGGGCTCTGATTTGCCCTCCAGTAGGGTAGTTGTGCAGCATTTTCCTTGAGGCCTTAGTCGCAGTTCTGCATTAGTTTAAAGGTACTAATCTTCTCAGGACTCCAGGCCCGCTCATGTCAGTACCCATTTCCGCACAAGAACTCTGAGTACCCCAAGACTCCCCTGGGCTTGCTGGGCCACACTCAGACCCGTAGGCCCTTCAGTGTGCCCCTTTTTAGGCCGAGTGAAAGATAACAAACGGCACTCTTTCTTGGGAAAGCTAGATTTCCTCAGCTCACCATCAGCCTCAGGGACACGGTTCTAGCAAGGCCAGCAAACCATGGAAGTCGGCCTCATCACTCGATTCTCAGCTGTACTGAGTAAAATTCTCTGCTTTGAAGTCCTTCGAGGACCTCATACCTGAAGTCACCGTATCTCAAGGAGAAAGGCAGCTTGCATTGCAACTTCCCCTACAGCAGAGTTTTGTGTGTAACACTTCAGGCTTTTGGGAGAGGCACAGGACCCTAGGAGTCCTGGGGCAGTCTTTCGTCGGAGCAGTTCGCTACACGCAGAGCACCTTATGTAGAAAAGTTGAATCAGGGAAGAGCCAGGGAGGTAGCTAGGTCTCTTTTGACCTGCCAGAAGCCAGAGACACTCACGCTGCGTGTCAACCTGGAGAGGGTGCCTGATGGGACTGGCCTTGTTTTCCCACCTTGAAAGCTCCTCTTATGCGCCTTGAAGCTCCCTGAAAAACACTGTGGTTGTCAGGCTTATACTCACGGCAGGCATGGCTGTGAGAGGGAAAAAGAGGTTACACGAAGAGACAGGGTATTTCAGTTTCTGAGTCAGAGCTAATCCTGTCTTGTTTTATAGCTAAAGGGAAACTCAAAGTGTGCCCTCGCTTCGAAGGAGGGCCCTGATATGCCATGTAGCGGAGTAGGCGTGCAACCGCTTCCATGAGGCCTTAGTCGCTCTCTTGCTTTAGTTGAACGCTAGTAAGGTATTCAGGACTCCTAGACCCCTCGCGGCAGCACTCGTTCCGTACCAGGACACTGAGTACTCCAAGGCTTCCCTGGGCTTGCTGGGCCACAGTCAGATGCGCAGGCCTGTCAGGGTGCCCATGGGTAGGCGGAGTGAAGGGTAACACGCCGCCCGCTTCACTCGAGGAGCTAGGTATCCCCAGCTACAGAAAGGTTTCATGAACACGATTCTAGAAAATCCAGCATACCATGGAAGTCGTCCTCATTCCCCTAGTCTGAGCTGTACTGAGAAAAACTCTCTGCTTACAAGTCCTTCTAGGACCTCATACCTGAAGTCACCGTATCTCAAGGTTAAAGGCAGCTTGCATTGCAACTTCCACTTCAGCACAGTTTTCTGTGGAACACTTCAGGCTTTTGGCAGAGGCACAGGACCCTAGGAGACCTAGGGCACTCTTTCGTCTAGGCAGTTCACTACACACAGAGCACCCTGTGTAGAAAAGCTGAATCGGGGAAGAGCCAGGGAGGTAGCTAGGTCTCTTTTGACCTGCCAGAAGCCAGAGACACTTATGCTGCGTGTCAACCTGGAGATGGTGCCTGATGGGACTGGCCTTGTTTTCCCACCTTGAAAGCTCCTCTTATGCGCCTTGAAGCTCCCTTAAAAACACGGTGGTTGTCAGCCTTATACTCACGGGCAGGCATGGCTGTGAGAGGGAACAACAGGGTTCACGAAGAGACAGGGTATCCCAGTTTCTCGGTCAGAGCTCATCCTGTTCTGTTCTATAGCTAAAGGGAATCTCAAAGTGAGGCCTAGCTTCGAAGGAGGGCCCTGATATGCCATGCAGCAGGGTAGGAGTGCGCAGCTTCCATGAGGCCTTAGTCGCACTTCTGCATTAGTTTCACGGTACTAATCTTCTCAGGACTCCTGCTCCCTTGCGTCTGCACCCGTTACCGTACAAAGACACTGAGTACGCCCCCCCCCCCCAGGCTCCCCTGAGTTGAAGATCAACATTCAGACACGTAGGCCCTTCGGAGTACCCGTGTCTGTGCCGACTGAAGGGCAGCATGATGCACGCTCCCTCGGGGAGCTCGATTCCCTCAGCTCACCAACAGCCTCAGGAACACGGTTGTAGTAGGTGCAGCATGCCATGCAAGTCTGCCTGCTTACAGTAGTCCGAGCTGTACTGAGGAAAACTCTTTGCTTACAATTCCTTCTACCAGCTCCTAGCTGAAGTCAACCAACCTCTAGGCGAAAGTCGGCTTGTGGTCCAAGTGCAACTAGAGCACGCTTTCTGGTGGAACGCCGCAGGCTTTTGGAAGATACCCAGGAGCCCAGGACACCTCGGGAATTCTTTCCTTGAGGCAGTTCGCTACACGCAGAACACCCTGCATAGAAAAGTTGATTCTCCAAGAACCCAGTGAGGAGCTAGGTCTCTTTTGACCTGCTAGAAACCACAGATGCTTCTTCTGCGTGTCAACCTGGAAATGGCGGCCTTAGGAGACAAGCCTTGTTTTCCCGTCTTGAAAGCTCCATTCATGCGGCCTTGAAGCTCCCTGAAAAACACTGTGGTTGTCGGACTTGTCCTCACGCCAGGCATGGCTCTGGAAGACAAGGAGTTTTCTCGAAAGAAAGAGGGTGCTTCCAGGCCCTGGTGGGGAGCATATCCTGCCCTGCACCAGAGCGAAGGGGAATCTCAACGTGCACCCTACCCTCGACCCAGGGCTCTGATTTGCCCTCCAGTAGGGTAGTTGTGCAGCATTTTCCTTGAGGCCTTAGTCGCAGTTCTGCATTAGTTTAAAGGTACTAATCTTCTCAGGACTCCAGGCCCGCTCATGTCAGTACCCATTTCCGCACAAGAACTCTGAGTACCCCAAGACTCCCCTGGGCTTGCTGGGCCACACTCAGACCCGTAGGCCCTTCAGTGTGCCCCTTTTTAGGCCGAGTGAAAGATAACAAACGGCACTCTTTCTTGGGAAAGCTAGATTTCCTCAGCTCACCATCAGCCTCAGGGACACGGTTCTAGCAAGGCCAGCAAACCATGGAAGTCGGCCTCATCACTCGATTCTCAGCTGTACTGAGTAAAATTCTCTGCTTTGAAGTCCTTCGAGGACCTCATACCTGAAGTCACCGTATCTCAAGGAGAAAGGCAGCTTGCATTGCAACTTCCCCTACAGCAGAGTTTTGTGTGTAACACTTCAGGCTTTTGGGAGAGGCACAGGACCCTAGGAGTCCTAGGGCAGTCTTTCGTCGGAGCAGTTCGCTACACGCAGAGCACCTTATGTAGAAAAGTTGAATCAGGGAAGAGCCAGGGAGGTAGCTAGGTCTCTTTTGACCTGCCAGAAGCCAGAGACACTCACGCTGCGTGTCAACCTGGAGAGGGTGCCTGATGGGACTGGCCTTGTTTTCCCACCTTGAAAGCTCCTCTTATGCGCCTTGAAGCTCCCTGAAAAACACTGTGGTTGTCAGGCTTATACTCACGGCAGGCATGGCTGTGAGAGGGAAAAAGAGGTTACACGAAGAGACAGGGTATTTCAGTTTCTGAGTCAGAGCTAATCCTGTCTTGTTTTATAGCTAAAGGGAAACTGAAAGTGTGCCCTCGCTTCGAAGGAGGGCCCTGATATGCCATGTAGCGGAGTAGGCGTGCAACCGCTTCCATGAGGCCTTAGTCGCTCTCTTGCTTTAGTTGAACGCTAGTAAGGTATTCAGGACTCCTAGACCCCTCGCGGCAGCACTCGTTCCGTACCAGGACACTGAGTACTCCAAGGCTTCCCTGGGCTTGCTGGGCCACAGTCAGATGCGCAGGCCTGTCAGGGTGCCCATGGGTAGGCGGAGTGAAGGGTAACACGCCGCCCGCTTCACTCGGGGAGCTAGGTATCCCCAGCTACAGAAAGGTTTCATGAACACGATTCTAGAAAATCCAGCATACCATGGAAGTCGTCCTCATTCCCCTAGTCTGAGCTGTACTGAGAAAAACTCTCTGCTTACAAGTCCTTCTAGGACCTCATACCTGAAGTCACCGTATCTCAAGGTTAAAGGCAGCTTGCATTGCAACTTCCACTTCAGCACAGTTTTCTGTGGAACACTTCAGGCTTTTGGCAGAGGCACAGGACCCTAGGAGACCTAGGGCACTCTTTCGTCTAGGCAGTTCACTACACAAAGAGCACCCTGTGTAGAAAAGCTGAATCGGGGAAGAGCCAGGGAGGTAGCTAGGTCTCTTTTGACCTGCCAGAAGCCAGAGACACTTATGCTGCGTGTCAACCTGGAGATGGTGCCTGATGGGACTGGCCTTGTTTTCCCACCTTGAAAGCTCCTCTTATGCGCCTTGAAGCTCCCTTAAAAACACGGTGGTTGTCAGCCTTATACTCACGGGCAGGCATGGCTGTGAGAGGGAACAACAGGGTTCACGAAGAGACAGGGTATCCCAGTTTCTCGGTCAGAGCTCATCCTGTTCTGTTCTATAGCTAAAGGGAATCTCAAAGTGAGGCCTAGCTTCGAAGGAGGGCCCTGATATGCCATGCAGCAGGGTAGGAGTGCGCAGCTTCCATGAGGCCTTAGTCGCACTTCTGCATTAGTTTCACGGTACTAATCTTCTCAGGACTCCTGCTCCCTTGCGTCTGCACCCGTTACCGTACAAAGACACTGAGTACGCCCCCCCCCCCCAGGCTCCCCTGAGTTGAAGATCAACATTCAGACACGTAGGCCCTTCGGAGTACCCGTGTCTGTGCCGACTGAAGGGCAGCATGATGCACGCTCCCTCGGGGAGCTCGATTCCCTCAGCTCACCAACAGCCTCAGGAACACGGTTGTAGTAGGTGCAGCATGCCATGCAAGTCTGCCTGCTTACAGTAGTCCGAGCTGTACTGAGGAAAACTCTTTGCTTACAATTCCTTCTACCAGCTCCTAGCTGAAGTCAACCAACCTCTAGGCGAAAGTCGGCTTGTGGTCCAAGTGCAACTAGAGCACGCTTTCTGGTGGAACGCCGCAGGCTTTTGGAAGATGCCCAGGAGCCCAGGACACCTCGGGAATTCTTTCCTTGAGGCAGTTCGCTACACGCAGAACACCCTGCATAGAAAAGTTGATTCTCCAAGAACCCAGTGAGGAGCTAGGTCTCTTTTGACCTGCTAGAAACCACAGATGCTTCTTCTGCGTGTCAACCTGGAAATGGCGGCCTTAGGAGACAAGCCTTGTTTTCCCGTCTTGAAAGCTCCATTCATGCGGCCTTGAAGCTCCCTGAAAAACACTGTGGTTGTCGGACTTGTCCTCACGCCAGGCATGGCTCTGGAAGACAAGGAGTTTTCTCGAAAGAAAGAGGGTGCTTCCAGGCCCTGGTGGGGAGCATATCCTGCCCTGCACCAGAGCGAAGGGGAATCTCAACGTGCACCCTACCCTCGACCCAGGGCTCTGATTTGCCCTCCAGTAGGGTAGTTGTGCAGCATTTTCCTTGAGGCCTTAGTCGCAGTTCTGCATTAGTTTAAAGGTACTAATCTTCTCAGGACTCCAGGCCCGCTCATGTCAGTACCCATTTCCGCACAAGAACTCTGAGTACCCCAAGACTCCCCTGGGCTTGCTGGGCCACACTCAGACCCGTAGGCCCTTCAGTGTGCCCCTTTTTAGGCCGAGTGAAAGATAACAAACTGCACTCTTTCTTGGGAAAGCTAGATTTCCTCAGCTCACCATCAGCCTCAGGGACACGGTTCTAGCAAGGCCAGCAAACCATGGAAGTCGGCCTCATCACTCGATTCTCAGCTGTACTGAGTAAAATTCTCTGCTTTGAAGTCCTTCGAGGACCTCATACCTGAAGTCACCGTATCTCAAGGAGAAAGGCAGCTTGCATTGCAACTTCCCCTACAGCAGAGTTTTGTGTGTAACACTTCAGGCTTTTGGGAGAGGCACAGGACCCTAGGAGTCCTGGGGCAGTCTTTCGTCGGAGCAGTTCGCTACACGCAGAGCACCTTATGTAGAAAAGTTGAATCAGGGAAGAGCCAGGGAGGTAGCTAGGTCTCTTTTGACCTGCCAGAAGCCAGAGACACTCACGCTGCGTGTCAACCTGGAGAGGGTGCCTGATGGGACTGGCCTTGTTTTCCCACCTTGAAAGCTCCTCTTATGCGCCTTGAAGCTCCCTGAAAAACACTGTGGTTGTCAGGCTTATACTCACGGCAGGCATGGCTGTGAGAGGGAAAAAGAGGTTACACGAAGAGACAGGGTATTTCAGTTTCTGAGTCAGAGCTAATCCTGTCTTGTTTTATAGCTAAAGGGAAACTCAAAGTGTGCCCTCGCTTCGAAGGAGGGCCCTGATATGCCATGTAGCGGAGTAGGCGTGCAACCGCTTCCATGAGGCCTTAGTCGCTCTCTTGCTTTAGTTGAACGCTAGTAAGGTATTCAGGACTCCTAGACCCCTCGCGGCAGCACTCGTTCCGTACCAGGACACTGAGTACTCCAAGGCTTCCCTGGGCTTGCTGGGCCACAGTCAGATGCGCAGGCCTGTCAGGGTGCCCATGGGTAGGCGGAGTGAAGGGTAACACGCTGCCCGCTTCACTCGGGGAGCTAGGTATCCCCAGCTACAGAAAGGTTTCATGAACACGATTCTAGAAAATCCAGCATACCATGGAAGTCGTCCTCATTCCCCTAGTCTGAGCTGTACTGAGAAAAACTCTCTGCTTACAAGTCCTTCTAGGACCTCATACCTGAAGTCACCGTATCTCAAGGTTAAAGGCAGCTTGCATTGCAACTTCCACTTCAGCACAGTTTTCTGTGGAACACTTCAGGCTTTTGGCAGAGGCACAGGACCCTAGGAGACCTAGGGCACTCTTTCGTCTAGGCAGTTCACTACACAAAGAGCACCCTGTGTAGAAAAGCTGAATCGGGGAAGAGCCAGGGAGGTAGCTAGGTCTCTTTTGACCTGCCAGAAGCCAGAGACACTTATGCTGCGTGTCAACCTGGAGATGGTGCCTGATGGGACTGGCCTTGTTTTCCCACCTTGAAAGCTCCTCTTATGCGCCTTGAAGCTCCCTTAAAAACACGGTGGTTGTCAGCCTTATACTCACGGGCAGGCATGGCTGTGAGAGGGAACAACAGGGTTCACGAAGAGACAGGGTATCCCAGTTTCTCGGTCAGAGCTCATCCTGTTCTGTTCTATAGCTAAAGGGAATCTCAAAGTGAGGCCTAGCTTCGAAGGAGGGCCCTGATATGCCATGCAGCAGGGTAGGAGTGCGCAGCTTCCATGAGGCCTTAGTCGCACTTCTGCATTAGTTTCACGGTACTAATCTTCTCAGGACTCCTGCTCCCTTGCGTCTGCACCCGTTACCGTACAAAGACACTGAGTACGCCCCCACCCCCCCCGGCTCCCCTGAGTTGAAGATCAACATTCAGACACGTTGGCCCTTCGGAGTACCCGTGTCTGTGCCGACTGAAGGGCAGCATGATGCACGCTCCCTCGGGGAGCTCGATTCACTCAGCTCACCAACAGCCTCAGGAACACGGTTGTAGTAGGTGCAGCATGCCATGCAAGTCTGCCTGCTTACAGTAGTCCGAGCTGTACTGAGGAAAACTCTTTGCTTACAATTCCTTCTACCAGCTCCTAGCTGAAGTCAACCAACCTCTAGGCGAAAGTCGGCTTGTGGTCCAAGTGCAACTAGAGCACACTTTCTGGTGGACCGCCGCAGGCTTTTGGAAGATGCCCAGGAGCCCAGGACACCTCGGGAATTCTTTCCTTGAGGCAGTTCGCTACACGCAGAACACCCTGCATAGAAAAGTTGATTCTCCAAGAACCCAGTGAGGAGCTAGGTCTCTTTTGACCTGCTAGAAACCACAGATGCTTCTTCTGCGTGTCAACCTGGAAATGGCGGCCTTAGGAGACAAGCCTTGTTTTCCCGTCTTGAAAGCTCCATTCATGCGGCCTTGAAGCTCCCTGAAAAACACTGTGGTTGTCGGACTTGTCCTCACGCCAGGCATGGCTCTGGAAGACAAGGAGTTTTCTCGAAAGAAAGAGGGTGCTTCCAGGCCCTGGTGGGGAGCATATCCTGCCCTGCACCAGAGCGAAGGGGAATCTCAACGTGCACCCTACCCTCGACCCAGGGCTCTGATTTGCCCTCCAGTAGGGTAGTTGTGCAGCATTTTCCTTGAGGCCTTAGTCGCAGTTCTGCATTAGTTTAAAGGTACTAATCTTCTCAGGACTCCAGGCCCGCTCATGTCAGTACCCATTTCCGCACAAGAACTCTGAGTACCCCAAGACTCCCCTGGGCTTGCTGGGCCACACTCAGACCCGTAGGCCCTTCAGTGTGCCCCTTTTTAGGCCGAGTGAAAGATAACAAACGGCACTCTTTCTTGGGAAAGCTAGATTTCCTCAGCTCACCATCAGCCTCAGGGACACGGTTCTAGCAAGGCCAGCAAACCATGGAAGTCGGCCTCATCACTCGATTCTCAGCTGTACTGAGTAAAATTCTCTGCTTTGAAGTCCTTCGAGGACCTCATACCTGAAGTCACCGTATCTCAAGGAGAAAGGCAGCTTGCATTGCAACTTCCCCTACAGCAGAGTTTTGTGTGTAACACTTCAGGCTTTTGGGAGAGGCACAGGACCCTAGGAGTACTAGGGCAGTCTTTCGTCGGAGCAGTTCGCTACACGCAGAGCACCTTATGTAGAAAAGTTGAATCAGGGAAGAGCCAGGGAGGTAGCTAGGTCTCTTTTGATCTGCCAGAAGCCAGAGACACTCACGCTGCGTGTCAACCTGGAGAGGGTGCCTGATGGGACTGGCCTTGTTTTCCCACCTTGAAAGCTCCTCTTATGCGCCTTGAAGCTCCCTGAAAAACACTGTGGTTGTCAGGCTTATACTCACGGCAGGCATGGCTGTGAGAGGGAAAAAGAGGTTACACGAAGAGACAGGGTATTTCAGTTTCTGAGTCAGAGCTAATCCTGTCTTGTTTTATAGCTAAAGGGAAACTCAAAGTGTGCCCTCGCTTCGAAGGAGGGCCCTGATATGCCATGTAGCGGAGTAGGCGTGCAACCGCTTCCATGAGGCCTTAGTCGCTCTCTTGCTTTAGTTGAACGCTAGTAAGGTATTCAGGACTCCTAGACCCCTCGCGGCAGCACTCGTTCCGTACCAGGACACTGAGTACTCCAAGGCTTCCCTGGGCTTGCTGGGCCACAGTCAGATGCGCAGGCCTGTCAGGGTGCCCATGGGTAGGCGGAGTGAAGGGTAACACGCTGCCCGCTTCACTCGGGGAGCTAGGTATCCCCAGCTACAGAAAGGTTTCATGAACACGATTCTAGAAAATCCAGCATACCATGGAAGTCGTCCTCATTCCCCTAGTCTGAGCTGTACTGAGAAAAACTCTCTGCTTACAAGTCCTTCTAGGACCTCATACCTGAAGTCACCGTATCTCAAGGTTAAAGGCAGCTTGCATTGCAACTTCCACTTCAGCACAGTTTTCTGTGGAACACTTCAGGCTTTTGGCAGAGGCACAGGACCCTAGGAGACCTAGGGCACTCTTTCGTCTAGGCAGTTCACTACACAAAGAGCACCCTGTGTAGAAAAGCTGAATCGGGGAAGAGCCAGGGAGGTAGCTAGGTCTCTTTTGACCTGCCAGAAGCCAGAGACACTTATGCTGCGTGTCAACCTGGAGATGGTGCCTGATGGGACTGGCCTTGTTTTCCCACCTTGAAAGCTCCTCTTATGCGCCTTGAAGCTCCCTTAAAAACACGGTGGTTGTCAGCCTTATACTCACGGGCAGGCATGGCTGTGAGAGGGAACAACAGGGTTCACGAAGAGACAGGGTATCCCAGTTTCTCGGTCAGAGCTCATCCTGTTCTGTTCTATAGCTAAAGGGAATCTCAAAGTGAGGCCTAGCTTCGAAGGAGGGCTCTGATATGCCATGCAGCAGGGTAGGAGTGCGCAGCTTCCATGAGGCCTTAGTCGCACTTCTGCATTAGTTTCACGGTACTAATCTTCTCAGGACTCCTGCTCCCTTGCGTCTGCACCCGTTACCGTACAAAGACACTGAGTACGCCCCCCCCCCCCCAGGCTCCCCTGAGTTGAAGATCAACATTCAGACACGTAGGACCTTCGGAGTACCCGTGTCTGTGCCGACTGAAGGGCAGCATGATGCACGCTCCCTCGGGGAGCTCGATTCCCTCAGCTCACCAACAGCCTCAGGAACACGGTTGTAGTAGGTGCAGCATGCCATGCAAGTCTCCCTGCTTACAGTAGTCCGAGCTGTACTGAGGAAAACTCTTTGCTTACAATTCCTTCTACCAGCTCCTAGCTGAAGTCAACCAACCTCTAGGCGAAAGTCGGCTTGTGGTCCAAGTGCAACTAGAGCACGCTTTCTGGTGGAACGCCGCAGGCTTTTGGAAGATACCCAGGAGCCCAGGACACCTCGGGAATTCTTTCCTTGAGGCAGTTCGCTACACGCAGAACACCCTGCATAGAAAAGTTGATTCTCCAAGAACCCAGTGAGGAGCTAGGTCTCTTTTGACCTGCTAGAAACCACAGATGCTTCTTCTGCGTGTCAACCTGGAAATGGCGGCCTTAGGAGACAAGCCTTGTTTTCCCGTCTTGAAAGCTCCATTCATGCGGCCTTGAAGCTCCCTGAAAAACACTGTGGTTGTCGGACTTGTCCTCACGCCAGGCATGGCTCTGGAAGACAAGGAGTTTTCTCGAAAGAAAGAGGGTGCTTCCAGGCCCTGGTGGGGAGCATATCCTGCCCTGCACCAGAGCGAAGGGGAATCTCAACGTGCACCCTACCCTCGACCCAGGGCTCTGATTTGCCCTCCAGTAGGGTAGTTGTGCAGCATTTTCCTTGAGGCCTTAGTCGCAGTTCTGCATTAGTTTAAAGGTACTAATCTTCTCAGGACTCCAGGCCCGCTCATGTCAGTACCCATTTCCGCACAAGAACTCTGAGTACCCCAAGACTCCCCTGGGCTTGCTGGGCCACACTCAGACCCGTAGGCCTTTCAGTGTGCCCCTTTTTAGGCCGAGTGAAAGATAACAAACTGCACTCTTTCTTGGGAAAGCTAGATTTCCTCAGCTCACCATCAGCCTCAGGGACACGGTTCTAGCAAGGCTAGCAAACCATGGAAGTCGGCCTCATCACTCGATTCTCAGCTGTACTGAGTAAAATTCTCTGCTTTGAAGTCCTTCGAGGACCTCATACCTGAAGTCACCGTATCTCAAGGAGAAAGGCAGCTTGCATTGCAACTTCCCCTACAGCAGAGTTTTGTGTGTAACACTTCAGGCTTTTGGGAGAGGCACAGGACCCTAGGAGTCCTGGGGCAGTCTTTCGTCGGAGCAGTTCGCTACACGCAGAGCACCTTATGTAGAAAAGTTGAATCAGGAAAGAGCCAGGGAGGTAGCTAGGTCTCTTTTGACCTGCCAGAAGCCAGAGACACTCACGCTGCGTGTCAACCTGGAGAGGGTGCCTGATGGGACTGGCCTTGTTTTCCCACCTTGAAAGCTCCTCTTATGCGCCTTGAAGCTCCCTGAAAAACACTGTGGTTGTCAGGCTTATACTCACGGCAGGCATGGCTGTGAGAGGGAAAAAGAGGTTACACGAAGAGACAGGGTATTTCAGTTTCTGAGTCAGAGCTAATCCTGTCTTGTTTTATAGCTAAAGGGAAACTCAAAGTGTGCCCTCGCTTCGAAGGAGGGCCCTGATATGCCATGTAGCGGAGTAGGCGTGCAACCGCTTCCATGAGGCCTTAGTCGCTCTCTTGCTTTAGTTGAACGCTAGTAAGGTATTCAGGACTCCTAGACCCCTCGCGGCAGCACTCGTTCCGTACCAGGACACTGAGTACTCCAAGGCTTCCCTGGGCTTGCTGGGCCACAGTCAGATGCGCAGGCCTGTCAGGGTGCCCATGGGTAGGCGGAGTGAAGGGTAACACGCTGCCCGCTTCACTCGGGGAGCTAGGTATCCCCAGCTACAGAAAGGTTTCATGAACACGATTCTAGAAAATCCAGCATACCATGGAAGTCGTCCTCATTCCCCTAGTCTGAGCTGTACTGAGAAAAACTCTCTGCTTACAAGTCCTTCTAGGACCTCATACCTGAAGTCACCGTATCTCAAGGTTAAAGGCAGCTTGCATTGCAACTTCCACTTCAGCACAGTTTTCTGTGGAACACTTCAGGCTTTTGGCAGAGGCACAGGACCCTAGGAGACCTAGGGCACTCTTTCGTCTAGGCAGTTCACTACACACAGAGCACCCTGTGTAGAAAAGCTGAATCGGGGAAGAGCCAGGGAGGTAGCTAGGTCTCTTTTGACCTGCCAGAAGCCAGAGACACTTATGCTGCGTGTCAACCTGGAGATGGTGCCTGATGGGACTGGCCTTGTTTTCCCACCTTGAAAGCTCCTCTTATGCGCCTTGAAGCTCCCTTAAAAACACGGTGGTTGTCAGCCTTATACTCACGGGCAGGCATGGCTGTGAGAGGGAACAACAGGGTTCACGAAGAGACAGGGTATCCCAGTTTCTCGGTCAGAGCTCATCCTGTTCTGTTCTATAGCTAAAGGGAATCTCAAAGTGAGGCCTAGCTTCGAAGGAGGGCCCTGATATGCCATGCAGCAGGGTAGGGGTCCGCAGCTTCCATGAGGCCTTAGTCGCACTTCTGCATTAGTTTCACGGTACTAATCTTCTCAGGACTCCTGCTCCCTTGCGTCTGCACCCGTTTCCGTACAAAGACACTGAGTACGCCCCCCCCCCCCCAGGCTCCCCTGAGTTGAAGATCAACATTCAGACACGTAGGCCCTTCGGAGTACCCGTGTCTGTGCCGAGTGAAGGGCAGCATGATGCACGCTCCCTCGGGGAGCTCGATTCCCTCAGCTCACCAACAGCCTCAGGAACACGGTTGTAGTAGGTGCAGCATGCCATGCAAGTCTGCCTGCTTACAGTAGTCCGAGCTGTACTGAGGAAAACTCTTTGCTTACAATTCCTTCTACCAGCTCCTAGCTGAAGTCAACCAATCTCTAGGCGAAAGTCGGCTTGTGGTCCAAGTGCAACTAGAGCACGCTTTCTGGTGGAACGCCGCAGGCTTTTGGAAGATGCCCAGGAGCCCAGGACACCTCGGGAATTCTTTCCTTGAGGCAGTTCGCTACACGCAGAACACCCTGCATAGAAAAGTTGATTCTCCAAGAACCCAGTGAGGAGCTAGGTCTCTTTTGACCTGCTAGAAACCACAGATGCTTCTTCTGCGTGTCAACCTGGAAATGGCGGCCTTAGGAGACAAGCCTTGTTTTCCCGTCTTGAAAGCTCCATTCATGCGGCCTTGAAGCTCCCTGAAAAACACTGTGGTTGTCGGACTTGTCCTCACGCCAGGCATGGCTCTGGAAGACAAGGAGTTTTCTCGAAAGGAAGAGGGTGCTTCCAGGCCCTGGTGGGGAGCATATCCTGCCCTGCACCAGAGCGAAGGGGAATCTCAACGTGCACCCTACCCTCGACCCAGGGCTCTGATTTGCCCTCCAGTAGGGTAGTTGTGCAGTATTTTCCTTGAGGCCTTAGTCGCAGTTCTGCATTAGTTTAAAGGTACTAATCTTCTCAGGACTCCAGGCCCGCTCATGTCAGTACCCATTTCCGCACAAGAACTCTGAGTACCCCAAGACTCCCCTGGGCTTGCTGGGCCACACTCAGACCCGTAGGCCCTTCAGTGTGCCCCTTTTTAGGCCGAGTGAAAGATAACAAACTGCACTCTTTCTTGGGAAAGCTAGATTTCCTCAGCTCACCATCAGCCTCAGGGACACGGTTCTAGCAAGGCCAGCAAACCATGGAAGTCGGCCTCATCACTCGATTCTCAGCTGTACTGAGTAAAATTCTCTGCTTTGAAGTCCTTCGAGGACCTCATACCTGAAGTCACCGTATCTCAAGGAGAAAGGCAGCTTGCATTGCAACTTCCCCTACAGCAGAGTTTTGTGTGTAACACTTCAGGCTTTTGGGAGAGGCACAGGACCCTAGGAGTCCTAGGGCAGTCTTTCGTCGGAGCAGTTCGCTACACGCAGAGCACCTTATGTAGAAAAGTTGAATCAGGGAAGAGCCAGGGAGGTAGCTAGGTCTCTTTTGACCTGCCAGAAGCCAGAGACACTCACGCTGCGTGTCAACCTGGAGAGGGTGCCTGATGGGACTGGCCTTGTTTTCCCACCTTGAAAGCTCCTCTTATGCGCCTTGAAGCTCCCTGAAAAACACTGTGGTTGTCAGGCTTATACTCACGGCAGGCATGGCTGTGAGAGGGAAAAAGAGGTTACACGAAGAGACAGGGTATTTCAGTTTCTGAGTCAGAGCTAATCCTGTCTTGTTTTATAGCTAAAGGGAAACTCAAAGTGTGCCCTCGCTTCGAAGGAGGGCCCTGATATGCCATGTAGCGGAGTAGGCGTGCAACCGCTTCCATGAGGCCTTAGTCGCTCTCTTGCTTTAGTTGAACGCTAGTAAGGTATTCAGGACTCCTAGACCCCTCGCGGCAGCACTCGTTCCGTACCAGGACACTGAGTACTCCAAGGCTTCCGTGGGCTTGCTGGGCCACAGTCAGATGCGCAGGCCTGTCAGGGTGCCCATGGGTAGGCGGAGTGAAGGGTAACACGCTGCCCGCTTCACTCGGGGAGCTAGGTATCCCCAGCTACAGAAAGGTTTCATGAACACGATTCTAGAAAATCCAGCATACCATGGAAGTCGTCCTCATTCCCCTAGTCTGAGCTGTACTGAGAAAAACTCTCTGCTTACAAGTCCTTCTAGGACCTCATACCTGAAGTCACCGTATCTCAAGGTTAAAGGCAGCTTGCATTGCAACTTCCACTTCAGCACAGTTTTCTGTGGAACACTTTAGGCTTTTGGCAGAGGCACAGGACCCTAGGAGACCTAGGGCACTCTTTCGTCTAGGCAGTTCACTACACACAGAGCACCCTGTGTAGAAAAGCTGAATCGGGGAAGAGCCAGGGAGGTAGCTAGGTCTCTTTTGACCTGCCAGAAGCCAGAGACACTTATGCTGCGTGTCAACCTGGAGATGGTGCCTGATGGGACTGGCCTTGTTTTCCCACCTTGAAAGCTCCTCTTATGCGCCTTGAAGCTCCCTTAAAAACACGGTGGTTGTCAGCCTTATACTCACGGGCAGGCATGGCTGTGAGAGGGAACAACAGGGTTCACGAAGAGACAGGGTATCCCAGTTTCTCGGTCAGAGCTCATCCTGTTCTGTTCTATAGCTAAAGGGAATCTCAAAGTGAGGCCTAGCTTCGAAGGAGGGCCCTGATATGCCATGCAGCAGGGTAGGAGTGCGCAGCTTCCATGAGGCCTTAGTCGCACTTCTGCATTAGTTTCACGGTACTAATCTTCTCAGGACTCCTGCTCCCTTGCGTCTGCACCCGTTTCCGTAAAAAGACACTGAGTACGCCCCCCCCCCCAGGCTCCCCTGAGTTGAAGATCAACATTCAGACACGTAGGCCCTTCGGAGTACCCGTGTCTGTGCCGAGTGAAGGGCAGCATGATGCACGCTCCCTCAGGGAGCTCGATTCCCTCAGCTCACCAACAGCCTCAGGAACACGGTTGTAGTAGGTGCAGCATGCCATGCAAGTCTGCCTGCTTACAGTAGTCCGAGCTGTACTGAGGAAAACTCTTTGCTTACAATTCCTTCTACCAGCTCCTAGCTGAAGTCAACCAACCTCTAGGCGAAAGTCGGCTTGTGGTCCAAGTGCAACTAGAGCACACTTTCTGGTGGAACGCCGCAGGCTTTTGGAAGATGCCCAGGAGCCCAGGACACCTCGGGAATTCTTTCCTTGAGGCAGTTCGCTACACGCAGAACACCCTGCATAGAAAAGTTGATTCTCCAAGAACCCAGTGAGGAGCTAGGTCTCTTTTGACCTGCTAGAAACCACAGATGCTTCTTCTGCGTGTCAACCTGGAAATGGCGGCCTTAGGAGACAAGCCTTGTTTTCCCGTCTTGAAAGCTCCATTCATGCGGCCTTGAAGCTCCCTGAAAAAAACTGTGGTTGTCGGACTTGTCCTCACGCCAGGCATGGCTCTGGAAGACAAGGAGTTTTCTCGAAAGAAAGAGGGTGCTTCCAGGCCCTGGTGGGGAGCATATCCTGCCCTGCACCAGAGCGAAGGGGAATCTCAACGTGCACCCTACCCTCGACCCAGGGCTCTGATTTGCCCTCCAGTAGGGTAGTTGTGCAGCATTTTCCTTGAGGCCTTAGTCGCAGTTCTGCATTAGTTTAAAGGTACTAATCTTCTCAGGACTCCAGGCCCGCTCATGTCAGTACCCATTTCCGCACAAGAACTCTGAGTACCCCAAGACTCCCCTGGGCTTGCTGGGCCACACTCAGACCCGTAGGCCCTTCAGTGTGCCCCTTTTTAGGCCGAGTGAAAGATAACAAACTGCACTCTTTCTTGGGAAAGCTAGATTTCCTCAGCTCACCATCAGCCTCAGGGACACGGTTCTAGCAAGGCCAGCAAACCATGGAAGTCGGCCTCATCACTCGATTCTCAGCTGTACTGAGTAAAATTCTCTGCTTTGAAGTCCTTCGAGGACCTCATACCTGAAGTCACCGTATCTCAAGGAGAAAGGCAGCTTGCATTGCAACTTCCCCTACAGCAGAGTTTTGTGTGTAACACTTCAGGCTTTTGGGAGAGGCACAGGACCCTAGGAGTCCTAGGGCAGTCTTTCGTCGGAGCAGTTCGCTACACGCAGAGCACCTTATGTAGAAAAGTTGAATCAGGGAAGAGCCAGGGAGGTAGCTAGGTCTCTTTTGACCTGCCAGAAGCCAGAGACACTCACGCTGCGTGTCAACCTGGAGAGGGTGCCTGATGGAACTGGCCTTGTTTTCCCACCTTGAAAGCTCCTCTTATGCGCCTTGAAGCTCCCTGAAAAACACTGTGGTTGTCAGGCTTATACTCACGGCAGGCATGGCTGTGAGAGGGAAAAAGAGGTTACACGAAGAGACAGGGTATTTCAGTTTCTGAGTCAGAGCTAATCCTGTCTTGTTTCATAGCTAAAGGGAAACTCAAAGTGTGCCCTCGCTTCGAAGGAGGGCCCTGATATGCCATGTAGCGGAGTAGGCGTGCAACCGCTTCCATGAGGCCTTAGTCGCTCTCTTGCTTTAGTTGAACGCTAGTAAGGTATTCAGGACTCCTAGACCCCTCGCGGCAGCACTCGTTCCGTACCAGGACACTGAGTACTCCAAGGCTTCCCTGGGCTTGCTGGGCCACAGTCAGATGCGCAGGCCTGTCAGGGTGCCCATGGGTAGGCGGAGTGAAGGGTAACACGCTGCCCGCTTCACTCGGGGAACTAGGTATCCCCAGCTACAGAAAGGTTTCATGAACACGATTCTAGAAAATCCAGCATACCATGGAAGTCGTCCTCATTCCCCTAGTCTGAGCTGTACTGAGAAAAACTCTCTGCTTACAAGTCCTTCTAGGACCTCATACCTGAAGTCACCGTATCTCAAGGTTAAAGGCAGCTTGCATTGCAACTTCCACTTCAGCACAGTTTTCTGTGGAACACTTCAGGCTTTTGGCAGAGGCACAGGACCCTAGGAGACCTAGGGCACTCTTTCGTCTAGGCAGTTCACTACACACAGAGCACCCTGTGTAGAAAAGCTGAATCGGGGAAGAGCCAGGGAGGTAGCTAGGTCTCTTTTGACCTGCCAGAAGCCAGAGACACTTATGCTGCGTGTCAACCTGGAGATGGTGCCTGATGGGACTGGCCTTGTTTTCCCACCTTGAAAGCTCCTCTTATGCGCCTTGAAGCTCCCTTAAAAACACGGTGGTTGTCAGCCTTATACTCACGGGCAGGCATGGCTGTGAGAGGGAACAACAGGGTTCACGAAGAGACAGGGTATCCCAGTTTCTCGGTCAGAGCTCATCCTGTTCTGTTCTATAGCTAAAGGGAATCTCAAAGTGAGGCCTAGCTTCGAAGGAGGGCCCTGATATGCCATGCAGCAGGGTAGGAGTGCGCAGCTTCCATGAGGCCTTAGTCGCACTTCTGCATTAGTTTCACGGTACTAATCTTCTCAGGACTCCTGCTCCCTTGCGTCTGCACCCGTTTCCGTACAAAGACACTGAGTACGCCCCCCCCCCCCAGGCTCCCCTGAGTTGAAGATCAACATTCAGACACGTAGGCCCTTCGGAGTACCCGTGTCTGTGCCGACTGAAGGGCAGCATGATGCACGCTCCCTCGGGGAGCTCGATTCCCTCAGCTCACCAACAGCCTCAGGAACACGGTTGTAGTAGGTGCAGCATGCCATGCAAGTCTGCCTGCTTACAGTAGTCCGAGCTGTACTGAGGAAAACTCTTTGCTTACAATTCCTTCTACCAGCTCCTAGCTGAAGTCAACCAACCTCTAGGCGAAAGTCGGCTTGTGGTCCAAGTGCAACTAGAGCACGCTTTCTGGTGGAACGCCGCAGGCTTTTGGAAGATGCCCAGGAGCCCAGGACACCTCGGGAATTCTTTCCTTGAGGCAGTTCGCTACACGCAGAACACCCTGCATAGAAAAGTTGATTCTCCAAGAACCCAGTGAGGAGCTAGGTCTCTTTTGACCTGCTAGAAACCACAGATGCTTCTTCTGCGTGACAACCTGGAAATGGCGGCCTTAGGAGACAAGCCTTGTTTTCCCGTCTTGAAAGCTCCATTCATGCGGCCTTGAAGCTCCCTGAAAAACACTGTGGTTGTCGGACTTGTCCTCACGCCAGGCATGGCTCTGGAAGACAAGGAGTTTTCTCGAAAGAAAGAGGGTGCTTCCAGGCCCTGGTGGGGAGCATATCCTGCCCTGCACCAGAGCGAAGGGGAATCTCAACGTGCACCCTACCCTCGACCCAGGGCTCTGATTTGCCCTCCAGTAGGGTAGTTGTGCAGCATTTTCCTTGAGGCCTTAGTCGCAGTTCTGCATTAGTTTAAAGGTACTAATCTTCTCAGGACTCCAGGCCCGCTCATGTCAGTACCCATTTCCGCACAAGAACTCTGAGTACCCCAAGACTCCCCTGGGCTTGCTGGGCCACACTCAGACCCGTAGGCCCTTCAGTGTGCCCCTTTTTAGGCCGAGTGAAAGATAACAAACGGCACTCTTTCTTGGGAAAGCTAGATTTCCTCAGCTCACCATCAGCCTCAGGGACACGGTTCTAGCAAGGCCAGCAAACCATGGAAGTCGGCCTCATCACTCGATTCTCAGCTGTACTGAGTAAAATTCTCTGCTTTGAAGTCCTTCGAGGACCTCATACCTGAAGTCACCGTATCTCAAGGAGAAAGGCAGCTTGCATTGCAACTTCCCCTACAGCAGAGTTTTGTGTGTAACACTTCAGGCTTTTGGGAGAGGCACAGGACCCTAGGAGTCCTGGGGCAGTCTTTCGTCGGAGCAGTTCGCTACACGCAGAGCACCTTATGTAGAAAAGTTGAATCAGGGAAGAGCCAGGGAGGTAGCTAGGTCTCTTTTGACCTGCCAGAAGCCAGAGACACTCACGCTGCGTGTCAACCTGGAGAGGGTGCCTGATGGGACTGGCCTTGTTTTCCCACCTTGAAAGCTCCTCTTATGCGCCTTGAAGCTCCCTGAAAAACACTGTGGTTGTCAGGCTTATACTCACGGCAGGCATGGCTGTGAGAGGGAAAAAGAGGTTACACGAAGAGACAGGGTATTTCAGTTTCTGAGTCAGAGCTAATCCTGTCTTGTTTTATAGCTAAAGGGAAACTCAAAGTGTGCCCTCGCTTCGAAGGAGGGCCCTGATATGCCATGTAGCGGAGTAGGCGTGCAACCGCTTCCATGAGGCCTTAGTCGCTCTCTTGCTTTAGTTGAACGCTAGTAAGGTATTCAGGACTCCTAGACCCCTCGCGGCAGCACTCGTTCCGTACCAGGACACTGAGTACTCCAAGGCTTCCCTGGGCTTGCTGGGCCACAGTCAGATGCGCAGGCCTGTCAGGGTGCCCATGGGTAGGCGGAGTGAAGGGTAACACGCTGCCCGCTTCACTCGGGGAGCTAGGTATCCCCAGCTACAGAAAGGTTTCATGAACACGATTCTAGAAAATCCAGCATACCATGGAAGTCGTCCTCATTCCCTTAGTCTGAGCTGTACTGAGAAAAACTCTCTGCTTACAAGTCCTTCTAGGACCTCATACCTGAAGTCACCGTATCTCAAGGTTAAAGGCAGCTTGCATTGCAACTTCCACTTCAGCACAGTTTTCTGTGGAACACTTCAGGCTTTTGGCAGAGGCACAGGACCCTAGGAGACCTAGGGCACTCTTTCGTCTAGGCAGTTCACTACACACAGAGCACCCTGTGTAGAAAAGCTGAATCGGGGAAGAGCCAGGGAGGTAGCTAGGTCTCTTTTGACCTGCCAGAAGCCAGAGACACTTATGCTGCGTGTCAACCTGGAGATGGTGCCTGATGGGACTGGCCTTGTTTTCCCACCTTGAAAGCTCCTCTTATGCGCCTTGAAGCTCCCTTAAAAACACGGTGGTTGTCAGCCTTATACTCACGGGCAGGCATGGCTGTGAGAGGGAACAACAGGGTTCACGAAGAGACAGGGTATCCCAGTTTCTCGGTCAGAGCTCATCCTGTTCTGTTCTATAGCTAAAGGGAATCTCAAAGTGAGGCCTAGCTTCGAAGGAGGGCCCTGATATGCCATGCAGCAGGGTAGGAGTGCGCAGCTTCCATGAGGCCTTAGTCGCACTTCTGCATTAGTTTCACGGTACTAATCTTCTCAGGACTCCTGCTCCCTTGCGTCTGCACCCGTTACCGTACAAAGACACTGAGTACGCCCCCCCCCCCCAGGCTCCCCTGAGTTGAAGATCAACATTCAGACACGTAGGCCCTTCGGAGTACCCGTGTCTGTGCCGAGTGAAGGGCAGCATGATGCACGCTCCCTCGGGGAGCTCGATTCCCTCAGCTCACCAACAGCCTCAGGAACACGGTTGTAGTAGGTGCAGCATGCCATGCAAGTCTGCCTGCTTACAGTAGTCCGAGCTGTACTGAGGAAAACTCTTTGCTTACAATTCCTTCTACCAGCTCCTAGCTGAAGTCAACCAACCTCTAGGCGAAAGTCGGCTTGTGGTCCAAGTGCAACTAGAGCACGCTTTCTGGTGGAACGCCGCAGGCTTTTGGAAGATGCCCAGGAGCCCAGGACACCTCGGGAATTCTTTCCTTGAGGCAGTTCGCTACACGCAGAACACCCTGCATAGAAAAGTTGATTCTCCAAGAACCCAGTGAGGAGCTAGGTCTCTTTTGACCTGCTAGAAACCACAGATGCTTCTTCTGCGTGTCAACCTGGAAATGGCGGCCTTAGGAGACAAGCCTTGTTTTCCCGTCTTGAAAGCTCCATTCATGCGGCCTTGAAGCTCCCTGAAAAACACTGTGGTTGTCGGACTTGTCCTCACGCCAGGCATGGCTCTGGAAGACAAGGAGTTTTCTCGAAAGAAAGAGGGTGCTTCCAGGCCCTGGTGGGGAGCATATCCTGCCCTGCACCAGAGCGAAGGGGAATCTCAACGTGCACCCTACCCTCGACCCAGGGCTCTGATTTGCCCTCCAGTAGGGTAGTTGTGCAGCATTTTCCTTGAGGCCTTAGTCGCAGTTCTGCATTAGTTTAAAGGTACTAATCTTCTCAGGACTCCAGGCCCGCTCATGTCAGTACCCATTTCCGCACAAGAACTCTGAGTACCCCAAGACTCCCCTGGGCTTGCTGGGCCACACTCAGACCCGTAGGCCCTTCAGTGTGCCCCTTTTTAGGCCGAGTGAAAGATAACAAACTGCACTCTTTCTTGGGAAAGCTAGATTTCCTCAGCTCACCATCAGCCTCAGGGACACGGTTCTAGCAAGGCCAGCAAACCATGGAAGTCGGCCTCATCACTCGATTCTCAGCTGTACTGAGTAAAATTCTCTGCTTTGAAGTCCTTCGAGGACCTCATACCTGAAGTCACCGTATCTCAAGGAGAAAGGCAGCTTGCATTGCAACTTCCCCTACAGCAGAGTTTTGTGTGTAACACTTCAGGCTTTTGGGAGAGGCACAGGACCCTAGGAGTCCTGGGGCAGTCTTTCGTCGGAGCAGTTCGCTACACGCAGAGCACCTTATGTAGAAAAGTTGAATCAGGGAAGAGCCAGGGAGGTAGCTAGGTCTCTTTTGACCTGCCAGAAGCCAGAGACACTCACGCTGCGTGTCAACCTGGAGAGGGTGCCTGATGGGACTGGCCTTGTTTTCCCACCTTGAAAGCTCCTCTTATGCGCCTTGAAGCTCCCTGAAAAACACTGTGGTTGTCAGGCTTATACTCACGGCAGGCATGGCTGTGAGAGGGAAAAAGAGGTTACACGAAGAGACAGGGTATTTCAGTTTCTGAGTCAGAGCTAATCCTGTCTTGTTTTATAGCTAAAGGGAAACTCAAAGTGTGCCCTCGCTTCGAAGGAGGGCCCTGATATGCCATGTAGCGGAGTAGGCGTGCAACCGCTTCCATGAGGCCTTAGTCGCTCTCTTGCTTTAGTTGAACGCTAGTAAGGTATTCAGGACTCCTAGACCCCTCGCGGCAGCACTCGTTCCGTACCAGGACACTGAGTACTCCAAGGCTTCCCTGGGCTTGCTGGGCCACAGTCAGATGCGCAGGCCTGTCAGGGTGCCCATGGGTAGGCGGAGTGAAGGGTAACACGCTGCCCGCTTCACTCGAGGAGCTAGGTATCCCCAGCTACAGAAAGGTTTCATGAACACGATTCTAGAAAATCCAGCATACCATGGAAGTCGTCCTCATTCCCCTAGTCTGAGCTGTACTGAGAAAAACTCTCTGCTTACAAGTCCTTCTAGGACCTCATACCTGAAGTCACCGTATCTCAAGGTTAAAGGCAGCTTGCATTGCAACTTCCACTTCAGCACAGTTTTCTGTGGAACACTTCAGGCTTTTGGCAGAGGCACAGGACCCTAGGAGACCTAGGGCACTCTTTCGTCTAGGCAGTTCACTACACACAGAGCACCCTGTGTAGAAAAGCTGAATCGGGGAAGAGCCAGGGAGGTAGCTAGGTCTCTTTTGACCTGCCAGAAGCCAGAGACACTTATGCTGCGTGTCAACCTGGAGATGGTGCCTGATGGGACTGGCCTTGTTTTCCCACCTTGAAAGCTCCTCTTATGCGCCTTGAAGCTCCCTTAAAAACACGGTGGTTGTCAGCCTTATACTCACGGGCAGGCATGGCTGTGAGAGGGAACAACAGGGTTCACGAAGAGACAGGGTATCCCAGTTTCTCGGTCAGAGCTCATCCTGTTCTGTTCTATAGCTAAAGGGAATCTCAAAGTGAGGCCTAGCTTCGAAGGAGGGCCCTGATATGCCATGCAGCAGGGTAGGAGTGCGCAGCTTCCATGAGGCCTTAGTCGCACTTCTGCATTAGTTTCACGGTACTAATCTTCTCAGGACTCCTGCTCCCTTGCGTCTGCACCCGTTACCGTACAAAGACACTGAGTACGCCCCCCCACCCCCCAGGCTCCCCTGAGTTGGAGATCAACATTCAGACACGTAGGCCCTTCGGAGTACCCGTGTCTGTGCCGAGTGAAGGGCAGCATGATGCACGCTCCCTCGGGGAGCTCGATTCCCTCAGCTCACCAACAGCCTCAGGAACACGGTTGTAGTAGGTGCAGCATGCCATGCAAGTCTGCCTGCTTACAGTAGTCCGAGCTGTACTGAGGAAAACTCTTTGCTTACAATTCCTTCTACCAGCTCCTAGCTGAAGTCAACCAACCTCTAGGCGAAAGTCGGCTTGTGGTCCAAGTGCAACTAGAGCACGCTTTCTGGTGGAACGCCGCAGGCTTTTGGAAGATGCCCAGGAGCCCAGGACACCTCGGGAATTCTTTCCTTGAGGCAGTTCGCTACACGCAGAACACCCTGCATAGAAAAGTTGATTCTCCAAGAACCCAGTGAGGAGCTAGGTCTCTTTTGACCTGCTAGAAACCACAGATGCTTCTTCTGCGTGTCAACCTGGAAATGGCGGCCTTAGGAGACAAGCCTTGTTTTCCCGTCTTGAAAGCTCCATTCATGCGGCCTTGAAGCTCCCTGAAAAACACTGTGGTTGTCGGACTTGTCCTCACGCCAGGCATGGCTCTGGAAGACAAGGAGTTTTCTCGAAAGAAAGAGGGTGCTTCCAGGCCCTGGTGGGGAGCATATCCTGCCCTGCACCAGAGCGAAGGGGAATCTCAACGTGCACCCTACCCTCGACCCAGGGCTCTGATTTGCCCTCCAGTAGGGTAGTTGTGCAGCATTTTCCTTGAGGCCTTAGTCGCAGTTCTGCATTAGTTTAAAGGTACTAATCTTCTCAGGACTCCAGGCCCGCTCATGTCAGTACCCATTTCCGCACAAGAACTCTGAGTACCCCAAGACTCCCCTGGGCTTGCTGGGCCACACTCAGACCCGTAGGCCTTTCAGTGTGCCCCTTTTTAGGCCGAGTGAAAGATAACAAACTGCACTCTTTCTTGGGAAAGCTAGATTTCCTCAGCTCACCATCAGCCTCAGGGACACGGTTCTAGCAAGGCTAGCAAACCATGGAAGTCGGCCTCATCACTCGATTCTCAGCTGTACTGAGTAAAATTCTCTGCTTTGAAGTCCTTCGAGGACCTCATACCTGAAGTCACCGTATCTCAAGGAGAAAGGCAGCTTGCATTGCAACTTCCCCTACAGCAGAGTTTTGTGTGTAACACTTCAGGCTTTTGGGAGAGGCACAGGACCCTAGGAGTCCTGGGGCAGTCTTTCGTCGGAGCAGTTCGCTACACGCAGAGCACCTTATGTAGAAAAGTTGAATCAGGAAAGAGCCAGGGAGGTAGCTAGGTCTCTTTTGACCTGCCAGAAGCCAGAGACACTCACGCTGCGTGTCAACCTGGAGAGGGTGCCTGATGGGACTGGCCTTGTTTTCCCACCTTGAAAGCTCCTCTTATGCGCCTTGAAGCTCCCTGAAAAACACTGTGGTTGTCAGGCTTATACTCACGGCAGGCATGGCTGTGAGAGGGAAAAAGAGGTTACACGAAGAGACAGGGTATTTCAGTTTCTGAGTCAGAGCTAATCCTGTCTTGTTTTATAGCTAAAGGGAAACTCAAAGTGTGCCCTCGCTTCGAAGGAGGGCCCTGATATGCCATGTAGCGGAGTAGGCGTGCAACCGCTTCCATGAGGCCTTAGTCGCTCTCTTGCTTTAGTTGAACGCTAGTAAGGTATTCAGGACTCCTAGACCCCTCGCGGCAGCACTCGTTCCGTACCAGGACACTGAGTACTCCAAGGCTTCCCTGGGCTTGCTGGGCCACAGTCAGATGCGCAGGCCTGTCAGGGTGCCCATGGGTAGGCGGAGTGAAGGGTAACACGCTGCCCGCTTCACTCGGGGAGCTAGGTATCCCCAGCTACAGAAAGGTTTCATGAACACGATTCTAGAAAATCCAGCATACCATGGAAGTCGTCCTCATTCCCCTAGTCTGAGCTGTACTGAGAAAAACTCTCTGCTTACAAGTCCTTCTAGGACCTCATACCTGAAGTCACCGTATCTCAAGGTTAAAGGCAGCTTGCATTGCAACTTCCACTTCAGCACAGTTTTCTGTGGAACACTTCAGGCTTTTGGCAGAGGCACAGGACCCTAGGAGACCTAGGGCACTCTTTCGTCTAGGCAGTTCACTACACACAGAGCACCCTGTGTAGAAAAGCTGAATCGGGGAAGAGCCAGGGAGGTAGCTAGGTCTCTTTTGACCTGCCAGAAGCCAGAGACACTTATGCTGCGTGTCAACCTGGAGATGGTGCCTGATGGGACTGGCCTTGTTTTCCCACCTTGAAAGCTCCTCTTATGCGCCTTGAAGCTCCCTTAAAAACACGGTGGTTGTCAGCCTTATACTCACGGGCAGGCATGGCTGTGAGAGGGAACAACAGGGTTCACGAAGAGACAGGGTATCCCAGTTTCTCGGTCAGAGCTCATCCTGTTCTGTTCTATAGCTAAAGGGAATCTCAAAGTGAGGCCTAGCTTCGAAGGAGGGCCCTGATATGCCATGCAGCAGGGTAGGGGTCCGCAGCTTCCATGAGGCCTTAGTCGCACTTCTGCATTAGTTTCACGGTACTAATCTTCTCAGGACTCCTGCTCCCTTGCGTCTGCACCCGTTTCCGTACAAAGACACTGAGTACGCCCCCCCCCCCAGGCTCCCCTGAGTTGAAGATCAACATTCAGACACGTAGGCCCTTCGGAGTACCCGTGTCTGTGCCGAGTGAAGGGCAGCATGATGCACGCTCCCTCGGGGAGCTCGATTCCCTCAGCTCACCAACAGCCTCAGGAACACGGTTGTAGTAGGTGCAGCATGCCATGCAAGTCTGCCTGCTTACAGTAGTCCGAGCTGTACTGAGGAAAACTCTTTGCTTACAATTCCTTCTACCAGCTCCTAGCTGAAGTCAACCAACCTCTAGGCGAAAGTCGGCTTGTGGTCCAAGTGCAACTAGAGCACGCTTTCTGGTGGAACGCCGCAGGCTTTTGGAAGATGCCCAGGAGCCCAGGACACCTCGGGAATTCTTTCCTTGAGGCAGTTCGCTACACGCAGAACACCCTGCATAGAAAAGTTGATTCTCCAAGAACCCAGTGAGGAGCTAGGTCTCTTTTGACCTGCTAGAAACCACAGATGCTTCTTCTGCGTGTCAACCTGGAAATGGCGGCCTTAGGAGACAAGCCTTGTTTTCCCGTCTTGAAAGCTCCATTCATGCGGCCTTGAAGCTCCCTGAAAAACACTGTGGTTGTCGGACTTGTCCTCACGCCAGGCATGGCTCTGGAAGACAAGGAGTTTTCTCGAAAGGAAGAGGGTGCTTCCAGGCCCTGGTGGGGAGCATATCCTGCCCTGCACCAGAGCGAAGGGGAATCTCAACGTGCACCCTACCCTCGACCCAGGGCTCTGATTTGCCCTCCAGTAGGGTAGTTGTGCAGCATTTTCCTTGAGGCCTTAGTCGCAGTTCTGCATTAGTTTAAAGGTACTAATCTTCTCAGGACTCCAGGCCCGCTCATGTCAGTACCCATTTCCGCACAAGAACTCTGAGTACCCCAAGACTCCCCTGGGCTTGCTGGGCCACACTCAGACCCGTAGGCCCTTCAGTGTGCCCCTTTTTAGGCCGAGTGAAAGATAACAAACTGCACTCTTTCTTGGGAAAGCTAGATTTCCTCAGCTCACCATCAGCCTCAGGGACACGGTTCTAGCAAGGCCAGCAAACCATGGAAGTCGGCCTCATCACTCGATTCTCAGCTGTACTGAGTAAAATTCTCTGCTTTGAAGTCCTTCGAGGACCTCATACCTGAAGTCACCGTATCTCAAGGAGAAAGGCAGCTTGCATTGCAACTTCCCCTACAGCAGAGTTTTGTGTGTAACACTTCAGGCTTTTGGGAGAGGCACAGGACCCTAGGAGTCCTAGGGCAGTCTTTCGTCGGAGCAGTTCGCTACACGCAGAGCACCTTATGTAGAAAAGTTGAATCAGGGAAGAGCCAGGGAGGTAGCTAGGTCTCTTTTGACCTGCCAGAAGCCAGAGACACTCACGCTGCGTGTCAACCTGGAGAGGGTGCCTGATGGAACTGGCCTTGTTTTCCCACCTTGAAAGCTCCTCTTATGCGCCTTGAAGCTCCCTGAAAAACACTGTGGTTGTCAGGCTTATACTCACGGCAGGCATGGCTGTGAGAGGGAAAAAGAGGTTACACGAAGAGACAGGGTATTTCAGTTTCTGAGTCAGAGCTAATCCTGTCTTGTTTCATAGCTAAAGGGAAACTCAAAGTGTGCCCTCGCTTCGAAGGAGGGCCCTGATATGCCATGTAGCGGAGTAGGCGTGCAACCGCTTCCATGAGGCCTTAGTCGCTCTCTTGCTTTAGTTGAACGCTAGTAAGGTATTCAGGACTCCTAGACCCCTCGCGGCAGCACTCGTTCCGTACCAGGACACTGAGTACTCCAAGGCTTCCCTGGGCTTGCTGGGCCACAGTCAGATGCGCAGGCCTGTCAGGGTGCCCATGGGTAGGCGGAGTGAAGGGTAACACGCTGCCCGCTTCACTCGGGGAACTAGGTATCCCCAGCTACAGAAAGGTTTCATGAACACGATTCTAGAAAATCCAGCATACCATGGAAGTCGTCCTCATTCCCCTAGTCTGAGCTGTACTGAGAAAAACTCTCTGCTTACAAGTCCTTCTAGGACCTCATACCTGAAGTCACCGTATCTCAAGGTTAAAGGCAGCTTGCATTGCAACTTCCACTTCAGCACAGTTTTCTGTGGAACACTTCAGGCTTTTGGCAGAGGCACAGGACCCTAGGAGACCTAGGGCACTCTTTCGTCTAGGCAGTTCACTACACACAGAGCACCCTGTGTAGAAAAGCTGAATCGGGGAAGAGCCAGGGAGGTAGCTAGGTCTCTTTTGACCTGCCAGAAGCCAGAGACACTTATGCTGCGTGTCAACCTGGAGATGGTGCCTGATGGGACTGGCCTTGTTTTCCCACCTTGAAAGCTCCTCTTATGCGCCTTGAAGCTCCCTTAAAAACACGGTGGTTGTCAGCCTTATACTCACGGGCAGGCATGGCTGTGAGAGGGAACAACAGGGTTCACGAAGAGACAGGGTATCCCAGTTTCTCGGTCAGAGCTCATCCTGTTCTGTTCTATAGCTAAAGGGAATCTCAAAGTGAGGCCTAGCTTCGAAGGAGGGCCCTGATATGCCATGCAGCAGGGTAGGAGTGCGCAGCTTCCATGAGGCCTTAGTCGCACTTCTGCATTAGTTTCACGGTACTAATCTTCTCAGGACTCCTGCTCCCTTGCGTCTGCACCCGTTTCCGTACAAAGACACTGAGTACGCCCCCCCCCCCCAGGCTCCCCTGAGTTGAAGATCAACATTCAGACACGTAGGCCCTTCGGAGTACCCGTGTCTGTGCCGACTGAAGGGCAGCATGATGCACGCTCCCTCGGGGAGCTCGATTCCCTCAGCTCACCAACAGCCTCAGGAACACGGTTGTAGTAGGTGCAGCATGCCATGCAAGTCTGCCTGCTTACAGTAGTCCGAGCTGTACTGAGGAAAACTCTTTGCTTACAATTCCTTCTACCAGCTCCTAGCTGAAGTCAACCAACCTCTAGGCGAAAGTCGGCTTGTGGTCCAAGTGCAACTAGAGCACGCTTTCTGGTGGAACGCCGCAGGCTTTTGGAAGATGCCCAGGAGCCCAGGACACCTCGGGAATTCTTTCCTTGAGGCAGTTCGCTACACGCAGAACACCCTGCATAGAAAAGTTGATTCTCCAAGAACCCAGTGAGGAGCTAGGTCTCTTTTGACCTGCTAGAAACCACAGATGCTTCTTCTGCGTGTCAACCTGGAAATGGCGGCCTTAGGAGACAAGCCTTGTTTTCCCGTCTTGAAAGCTCCATTCATGCGGCCTTGAAGCTCCCTGAAAAACACTGTGGTTGTCGGACTTGTCCTCACGCCAGGCATGGCTCTGGAAGACAAGGAGTTTTCTCGAAAGGAAGAGGGTGCTTCCAGGCCCTGGTGGGGAGCATATCCTGCCCTGCACCAGAGCGAAGGGGAATCTCAACGTGCACCCTACCCTCGACCCAGGGCTCTGATTTGCCCTCCAGTAGGGTAGTTGTGCAGCATTTTCCTTGAGGCCTTAGTCGCAGTTCTGCATTAGTTTAAAGGTACTAATCTTCTCAGGACTCCAGGCCCGCTCATGTCAGTACCCATTTCCGCACAAGAACTCTGAGTACCCCAAGACTCCCCTGGGCTTGCTGGGCCACACTCAGACCCGTAGGCCCTTCAGTGTGCCCCTTTTTAGGCCGAGTGAAAGATAACAAACGGCACTCTTTCTTGGGAAAGCTAGATTTCCTCAGCTCACCATCAGCCTCAGGGACACGGTTCTAGCAAGGCCAGCAAACCATGGAAGTCGGCCTCATCACTCGATTCTCAGCTGTACTGAGTAAAATTCTCTGCTTTGAAGTCCTTCGAGGACCTCATACCTGAAGTCACCGTATCTCAAGGAGAAAGGCAGCTTGCATTGCAACTTCCCCTACAGCAGAGTTTTGTGTGTAACACTTCAGGCTTTTGGGAGAGGCACAGGACCCTAGGAGTCCTGGGGCAGTCTTTCGTCGGAGCAGTTCGCTACACGCAGAGCACCTTATGTAGAAAAGTTGAATCAGGGAAGAGCCAGGGAGGTAGCTAGGTCTCTTTTGACCTGCCAGAAGCCAGAGACACTCACGCTGCGTGTCAACCTGGAGAGGGTGCCTGATGGGACTGGCCTTGTTTTCCCACCTTGAAAGCTCCTCTTATGCGCCTTGAAGCTCCCTGAAAAACACTGTGGTTGTCAGGCTTATACTCACGGCAGGCATGGCTGTGAGAGGGAAAAAGAGGTTACACGAAGAGACAGGGTATTTCAGTTTCTGAGTCAGAGCTAATCCTGTCTTGTTTTATAGCTAAAGGGAAACTCAAAGTGTGCCCTCGCTTCGAAGGAGGGCCCTGATATGCCATGTAGCGGAGTAGGCGTGCAACCGCTTCCATGAGGCCTTAGTCGCTCTCTTGCTTTAGTTGAACGCTAGTAAGGTATTCAGGACTCCTAGACCCCTCGCGGCAGCACTCGTTCCGTACCAGGACACTGAGTACTCCAAGGCTTCCCTGGGCTTGCTGGGCCACAGTCAGATGCGCAGGCCTGTCAGGGTGCCCATGGGTAGGCGGAGTGAAGGGTAACACGCTGCCCGCTTCACTCGGGGAGCTAGGTATCCCCAGCTACAGAAAGGTTTCATGAACACGATTCTAGAAAATCCAGCATACCATGGAAGTCGTCCTCATTCCCTTAGTCTGAGCTGTACTGAGAAAAACTCTCTGCTTACAAGTCCTTCTAGGACCTCATACCTGAAGTCACCGTATCTCAAGGTTAAAGGCAGCTTGCATTGCAACTTCCACTTCAGCACAGTTTTCTGTGGAACACTTCAGGCTTTTGGCAGAGGCACAGGACCCTAGGAGACCTAGGGCACTCTTTCGTCTAGGCAGTTCACTACACACAGAGCACCCTGTGTAGAAAAGCTGAATCGGGGAAGAGCCAGGGAGGTAGCTAGGTCTCTTTTGACCTGCCAGAAGCCAGAGACACTTATGCTGCGTGTCAACCTGGAGATGGTGCCTGATGGGACTGGCCTTGTTTTCCCACCTTGAAAGCTCCTCTTATGCGCCTTGAAGCTCCCTTAAAAACACGGTGGTTGTCAGCCTTATACTCACGGGCAGGCATGGCTGTGAGAGGGAACAACAGGGTTCACGAAGAGACAGGGTATCCCAGTTTCTCGGTCAGAGCTCATCCTGTTCTGTTCTATAGCTAAAGGGAATCTCAAAGTGAGGCCTAGCTTCGAAGGAGGGCCCTGATATGCCATGCAGCAGGGTAGGAGTGCGCAGCTTCCATGAGGCCTTAGTCGCACTTCTGCATTAGTTTCACGGTACTAATCTTCTCAGGACTCCTGCTCCCTTGCGTCTGCACCCGTTACCGTACAAAGACACTGAGTACGCCCCCCCCCCCCCCAGGCTCCCCTGAGTTGAAGATCAACATTCAGACACGTAGGCCCTTCGGAGTACCCGTGTCTGTGCCGAGTGAAGGGCAGCATGATGCACGCTCCCTCGGGGAGCTCGATTCCCTCAGCTCACCAACAGCCTCAGGAACACGGTTGTAGTAGGTGCAGCATGCCATGCAAGTCTGCCTGCTTACAGTAGTCCGAGCTGTACTGAGGAAAACTCTTTGCTTACAATTCCTTCTACCAGCTCCTAGCTGAAGTCAACCAACCTCTAGGCGAAAGTCGGCTTGTGGTCCAAGTGCAACTAGAGCACGCTTTCTGGTGGAACGCCGCAGGCTTTTGGAAGATGCCCAGGAGCCCAGGACACCTCGGGAATTCTTTCCTTGAGGCAGTTCGCTACACGCAGAACACCCTGCATAGAAAAGTTGATTCTCCAAGAACCCAGTGAGGAGCTAGGTCTCTTTTGACCTGCTAGAAACCACAGATGCTTCTTCTGCGTGTCAACCTGGAAATGGCGGCCTTAGGAGACAAGCCTTGTTTTCCCGTCTTGAAAGCTCCATTCATGCGGCCTTGAAGCTCCCTGAAAAACACTGTGGTTGTCGGACTTGTCCTCACGCCAGGCATGGCTCTGGAAGACAAGGAGTTTTCTCGAAAGAAAGAGGGTGCTTCCAGGCCCTGGTGGGGAGCATATCCTGCCCTGCACCAGAGCGAAGGGGAATCTCAACGTGCACCCTACCCTCGACCCAGGGCTCTGATTTGCCCTCCAGTAGGGTAGTTGTGCAGCATTTTCCTTGAGGCCTTAGTCGCAGTTCTGCATTAGTTTAAAGGTACTAATCTTCTCAGGACTCCAGGCCCGCTCATGTCAGTACCCATTTCCGCACAAGAACTCTGAGTACCCCAAGACTCCCCTGGGCTTGCTGGGCCACACTCAGACCCGTAGGCCCTTCAGTGTGCCCCTTTTTAGGCCGAGTGAAAGATAACAAACTGCACTCTTTCTTGGGAAAGCTAGATTTCCTCAGCTCACCATCAGCCTCAGGGACACGGTTCTAGCAAGGCCAGCAAACCATGGAAGTCGGCCTCATCACTCGATTCTCAGCTGTACTGAGTAAAATTCTCTGCTTTGAAGTCCTTCGAGGACCTCATACCTGAAGTCACCGTATCTCAAGGAGAAAGGCAGCTTGCATTGCAACTTCCCCTACAGCAGAGTTTTGTGTGTAACACTTCAGGCTTTTGGGAGAGGCACAGGACCCTAGGAGTCCTGGGGCAGTCTTTCGTCGGAGCAGTTCGCTACACGCAGAGCACCTTATGTAGAAAAGTTGAATCAGGGAAGAGCCAGGGAGGTAGCTAGGTCTCTTTTGACCTGCCAGAAGCCAGAGACACTCACGCTGCGTGTCAACCTGGAGAGGGTGCCTGATGGGACTGGCCTTGTTTTCCCACCTTGAAAGCTCCTCTTATGCGCCTTGAAGCTCCCTGAAAAACACTGTGGTTGTCAGGCTTATACTCACGGCAGGCATGGCTGTGAGAGGGAAAAAGAGGTTACACGAAGAGACAGGGTATTTCAGTTTCTGAGTCAGAGCTAATCCTGTCTTGTTTTATAGCTAAAGGGAAACTCAAAGTGTGCCCTCGCTTCGAAGGAGGGCCCTGATATGCCATGTAGCGGAGTAGGCGTGCAACCGCTTCCATGAGGCCTTAGTCGCTCTCTTGCTTTAGTTGAACGCTAGTAAGGTATTCAGGACTCCTAGACCCCTCGCGGCAGCACTCGTTCCGTACCAGGACACTGAGTACTCCAAGGCTTCCCTGGGCTTGCTGGGCCACAGTCAGATGCGCAGGCCTGTCAGGGTGCCCATGGGTAGGCGGAGTGAAGGGTAACACGCTGCCCGCTTCACTCGGGGAGCTAGGTATCCCCAGCTACAGAAAGGTTTCATGAACACGATTCTAGAAAATCCAGCATACCATGGAAGTCGTCCTCATTCCCCTAGTCTGAGCTGTACTGAGAAAAACTCTCTGCTTACAAGTCCTTCTAGGACCTCATACCTGAAGTCACCGTATCTCAAGGTTAAAGGCAGCTTGCATTGCAACTTCCACTTCAGCACAGTTTTCTGTGGAACACTTCAGGCTTTTGGCAGAGGCACAGGACCCTAGGAGACCTAGGGCACTCTTTCGTCTAGGCAGTTCACTACACAAAGAGCACCCTGTGTAGAAAAGCTGAATCGGGGAAGAGCCAGGGAGGTAGCTAGGTCTCTTTTGACCTGCCAGAAGCCAGAGACACTTATGCTGCGTGTCAACCTGGAGATGGTGCCTGATGGGACTGGCCTTGTTTTCCCACCTTGAAAGCTCCTCTTATGCGCCTTGAAGCTCCCTTAAAAACACGGTGGTTGTCAGCCTTATACTCACGGGCAGGCATGGCTGTGAGAGGGAACAACAGGGTTCACGAAGAGACAGGGTATCCCAGTTTCTCGGTCAGAGCTCATCCTGTTCTGTTCTATAGCTAAAGGGAATCTCAAAGTGAGGCCTAGCTTCGAAGGAGGGCCCTGATATGCCATGCAGCAGGGTAGGAGTGCGCAGCTTCCATGAGGCCTTAGTCGCACTTCTGCATTAGTTTCACGGTACTAATCTTCTCAGGACTCCTGCTCCCTTGCGTCTGCACCCGTTACCGTACAAAGACACTGAGTACGCCCCCCCCCCCCCCAGGCTCCCCTGAGTTGAAGATCAACATTCAGACACGTAGGCCCTTCGGAGTACCCGTGTCTGTGCCGAGTGAAGGGCAGCATGATGCACGCTCCCTCGGGGAGCTCGATTCCCTCAGCTCACCAACAGCCTCAGGAACACGGTTGTAGTAGGTGCAGCATGCCATGCAAGTCTGCCTGCTTACAGTAGTCCGAGCTGTACTGAGGAAAACTCTTTGCTTACAATTCCTTCTACCAGCTCCTAGCTGAAGTCAACCAACCTCTAGGCGAAAGTCGGCTTGTGGTCCAAGTGCAACTAGAGCACGCTTTCTGGTGGAACGCCGCAGGCTTTTGGAAGATGCCCAGGAGCCCAGGACACCTCGGGAATTCTTTCCTTGAGGCAGTTCGCTACACGCAGAACACCCTGCATAGAAAAGTTGATTCTCCAAGAACCCAGTGAGGAGCTAGGTCTCTTTTGACCTGCTAGAAACCACAGATGCTTCTTCTGCGTGTCAACCTGGAAATGGCGGCCTTAGGAGACAAGCCTTGTTTTCCCGTCTTGAAAGCTCCATTCATGCGGCCTTGAAGCTCCCTGAAAAACACTGTGGTTGTCGGACTTGTCCTCACGCCAGGCATGGCTCTGGAAGACAAGGAGTTTTCTCGAAAGAAAGAGGGTGCTTCCAGGCCCTGGTGGGGAGCATATCCTGCCCTGCACCAGAGCGAAGGGGAATCTCAACGTGCACCCTACCCTCGACCCAGGGCTCTGATTTGCCCTCCAGTAGGGTAGTTGTGCAGCATTTTCCTTGAGGCCTTAGTCGCAGTTCTGCATTAGTTTAAAGGTACTAATCTTCTCAGGACTCCAGGCCCGCTCATGTCAGTACCCATTTCCGCACAAGAACTCTGAGTACCCCAAGACTCCCCTGGGCTTGCTGGGCCACACTCAGACCCGTAGGCCCTTCAGTGTGCCCCTTTTTAGGCCGAGTGAAAGATAACAAACGGCACTCTTTCTTGGGAAAGCTAGATTTCCTCAGCTCACCATCAGCCTCAGGGACACGGTTCTAGCAAGGCCAGCAAACCATGGAAGTCGGCCTCATCACTCGATTCTCAGCTGTACTGAGTAAAATTCTCTGCTTTGAAGTCCTTCGAGGACCTCATACCTGAAGTCACCGTATCTCAAGGAGAAAGGCAGCTTGCATTGCAACTTCCCCTACAGCAGAGTTTTGTGTGTAACACTTCAGGCTTTTGGGAGAGGCACAGGACCCTAGGAGTCCTGGGGCAGTCTTTCGTCGGAGCAGTTCGCTACACGCAGAGCACCTTATGTAGAAAAGTTGAATCAGGGAAGAGCCAGGGAGGTAGCTAGGTCTCTTTTGACCTGCCAGAAGCCAGAGACACTCACGCTGCGTGTCAACCTGGAGAGGGTGCCTGATGGGACTGGCCTTGTTTTCCCACCTTGAAAGCTCCTCTTATGCGCCTTGAAGCTCCCTGAAAAACACTGTGGTTGTCAGGCTTATACTCACGGCAGGCATGGCTGTGAGAGGGAAAAAGAGGTTACACGAAGAGACAGGGTATTTCAGTTTCTGAGTCAGAGCTAATCCTGTCTTGTTTTATAGCTAAAGGGAAACTCAAAGTGTGCCCTCGCTTCGAAGGAGGGCCCTGATATGCCATGTAGCGGAGTAGGCGTGCAACCGCTTCCATGAGGCCTTAGTCGCTCTCTTGCTTTAGTTGAACGCTAGTAAGGTATTCAGGACTCCTAGACCCCTCGCGGCAGCACTCGTTCCGTACCAGGACACTGAGTACTCCAAGGCTTCCCTGGGCTTGCTGGGCCACAGTCAGATGCGCAGGCCTGTCAGGGTGCCCATGGGTAGGCGGAGTGAAGGGTAACACGCTGCCCGCTTCACTCGGGGAGCTAGGTATCCCCAGCTACAGAAAGGTTTCATGAACACGATTCTAGAAAATCCAGCATACCATGGAAGTCGTCCTCATTCCCCTAGTCTGAGCTGTACTGAGAAAAACTCTCTGCTTACAAGTCCTTCTAGGACCTCATACCTGAAGTCACCGTATCTCAAGGTTAAAGGCAGCTTGCATTGCAACTTCCACTTCAGCACAGTTTTCTGTGGAACACTTCAGGCTTTTGGCAGAGGCACAGGACCCTAGGAGACCTAGGGCACTCTTTCGTCTAGGCAGTTCACTACACAAAGAGCACCCTGTGTAGAAAAGCTGAATCGGGGAAGAGCCAGGGAGGTAGCTAGGTCTCTTTTGACCTGCCAGAAGCCAGAGACACTTATGCTGCGTGTCAACCTGGAGATGGTGCCTGATGGGACTGGCCTTGTTTTCCCACCTTGAAAGCTCCTCTTATGCGCCTTGAAGCTCCCTTAAAAACACGGTGGTTGTCAGCCTTATACTCACGGGCAGGCATGGCTGTGAGAGGGAACAACAGGGTTCACGAAGAGACAGGGTATCCCAGTTTCTCGGTCAGAGCTCATCCTGTTCTGTTCTATAGCTAAAGGGAATCTCAAAGTGAGGCCTAGCTTCGAAGGAGGGCCCTGATATGCCATGCAGCAGGGTAGGAGTGCGCAGCTTCCATGAGGCCTTAGTCGCACTTCTGCATTAGTTTCACGGTACTAATCTTCTCAGGACTCCTGCTCCCTTGCGTCTGCACCCGTTACCGTACAAAGACACTGAGTACGCCCCCCCCCCCCCCAGGCTCCCCTGAGTTGAAGATCAACATTCAGACACGTAGGCCCTTCGGAGTACCCGTGTCTGTGCCGAGTGAAGGGCAGCATGATGCACGCTCCCTCGGGGAGCTCGATTCCCTCAGCTCACCAACAGCCTCAGGAACACGGTTGTAGTAGGTGCAGCATGCCATGCAAGTCTGCCTGCTTACAGTAGTCCGAGCTGTACTGAGGAAAACTCTTTGCTTACAATTCCTTCTACCAGCTCCTAGCTGAAGTCAACCAACCTCTAGGCGAAAGTCGGCTTGTGGTCCAAGTGCAACTAGAGCACGCTTTCTGGTGGAACGCCGCAGGCTTTTGGAAGATGCCCAGGAGCCCAGGACACCTCGGGAATTCTTTCCTTGAGGCAGTTCGCTACACGCAGAACACCCTGCATAGAAAAGTTGATTCTCCAAGAACCCAGTGAGGAGCTAGGTCTCTTTTGACCTGCTAGAAACCACAGATGCTTCTTCTGCGTGTCAACCTGGAAATGGCGGCCTTAGGAGACAAGCCTTGTTTTCCCGTCTTGAAAGCTCCATTCATGCGGCCTTGAAGCTCCCTGAAAAACACTGTGGTTGTCGGACTTGTCCTCACGCCAGGCATGGCTCTGGAAGACAAGGAGTTTTCTCGAAAGAAAGAGGGTGCTTCCAGGCCCTGGTGGGGAGCATATCCTGCCCTGCACCAGAGCGAAGGGGAATCTCAACGTGCACCCTACCCTCGACCCAGGGCTCTGATTTGCCCTCCAGTAGGGTAGTTGTGCAGCATTTTCCTTGAGGCCTTAGTTGCAGTTCTGCATTAGTTTAAAGGTACTAATCTTCTCAGGACTCCAGGCCCGCTCATGTCAGTACCCATTTCCGCACAAGAACTCTGAGTACCCCAAGACTCCCCTGGGCTTGCTGGGCCACACTCAGACCCGTAGGCCCTTCAGTGTGCCCCTTTTTAGGCCGAGTGAAAGATAACAAACGGCACTCTTTCTTGGGAAAGCTAGATTTCCTCAGCTCACCATCAGCCTCAGGGACACGGTTCTAGCAAGGCCAGCAAACCATGGAAGTCGGCCTCATCACTCGATTCTCAGCTGTACTGAGTAAAATTCTCTGCTTTGAAGTCCTTCGAGGACCTCATACCTGAAGTCACCGTATCTCAAGGAGAAAGGCAGCTTGCATTGCAACTTCCCCTACAGCAGAGTTTTGTGTGTAACACTTCAGGCTTTTGGGAGAGGCACAGGACCCTAGGAGTCCTGGGGCAGTCTTTCGTCGGAGCAGTTCGCTACACGCAGAGCACCTTATGTAGAAAAGTTGAATCAGGGAAGAGCCAGGGAGGTAGCTAGGTCTCTTTTGACCTGCCAGAAGCCAGAGACACTCACGCTGCGTGTCAACCTGGAGAGGGTGCCTGATGGGACTGGCCTTGTTTTCCCACCTTGAAAGCTCCTCTTATGCGCCTTGAAGCTCCCTGAAAAACACTGTGGTTGTCAGG
Source organism: Balaenoptera physalus (assembly GCF_965194825.1). Lineage (NCBI taxonomy): Eukaryota > Metazoa > Chordata > Mammalia > Artiodactyla > Balaenopteridae > Balaenoptera > Balaenoptera physalus. Next base: position 109,892 of record NW_028125825.1, read on the forward strand.
CTTATACTCACGGCAGGCATGGCTGTGAGAGGGAAAAAGAGGTTACACGAAGAGACAGGGTATTTCAGTTTCTGAGTCAGAGCTAATCCTGTCTTGTTTTATAGCTAAAGGGAAACTCAAAGTGTGCCCTCGCTTCGAAGGAGGGCCCTGATATGCCATGTAGCGGAGTAGGCGTGCAACCGCTTCCATGAGGCCTTAGTCGCTCTCTTGCTTTAGTTGAACGCTAGTAAGGTATTCAGGACTCCTAGACCCCTCGCGGCAGCACTCGTTCCGTACCAGGACACTGAGTACTCCAAGGCTTCCCTGGGCTTGCTGGGCCACAGTCAGATGCGCAGGCCTGTCAGGGTGCCCATGGGTAGGCGGAGTGAAGGGTAACACGCTGCCCGCTTCACTCGGGGAGCTAGGTATCCCCAGCTACAGAAAGGTTTCATGAACACGATTCTAGAAAATCCAGCATACCATGGAAGTCGTCCTCATTCCCCTAGTCTGAGCTGTACTGAGAAAAACTCTCTGCTTACAAGTCCTTCTAGGACCTCATACCTGAAGTCACCGTATCTCAAGGTTAAAGGCAGCTTGCATTGCAACTTCCACTTCAGCACAGTTTTCTGTGGAACACTTCAGGCTTTTGGCAGAGGCACAGGACCCTAGGAGACCTAGGGCACTCTTTCGTCTAGGCAGTTCACTACACAAAGAGCACCCTGTGTAGAAAAGCTGAATCGGGGAAGAGCCAGGGAGGTAGCTAGGTCTCTTTTGACCTGCCAGAAGCCAGAGACACTTATGCTGCGTGTCAACCTGGAGATGGTGCCTGATGGGACTGGCCTTGTTTTCCCACCTTGAAAGCTCCTCTTATGCGCCTTGAAGCTCCCTTAAAAACACGGTGGTTGTCAGCCTTATACTCACGGGCAGGCATGGCTGTGAGAGGGAACAACAGGGTTCACGAAGAGACAGGGTATCCCAGTTTCTCGGTCAGAGCTCATCCTGTTCTGTTCTATAGCTAAAGGGAATCTCAAAGTGAGGCCTAGCTTCGAAGGAGGGCCCTGATATGCCATGCAGCAGGGTAGGAGTGCGCAGCTTCCATGAGGCCTTAGTCGCACTTCTGCATTAGTTTCACGGTACTAATCTTCTCAGGACTCCTGCTCCCTTGCGTCTGCACCCGTTACCGTACAAAGACACTGAGTACGCCCCCCCCCCCCCAGGCTCCCCTGAGTTGAAGATCAACATTCAGACACGTAGGCCCTTCGGAGTACCCGTGTCTGTGCCGAGTGAAGGGCAGCATGATGCACGCTCCCTCGGGGAGCTCGATTCCCTCAGCTCACCAACAGCCTCAGGAACACGGTTGTAGTAGGTGCAGCATGCCATGCAAGTCTGCCTGCTTACAGTAGTCCGAGCTGTACTGAGGAAAACTCTTTGCTTACAATTCCTTCTACCAGCTCCTAGCTGAAGTCAACCAACCTCTAGGCGAAAGTCGGCTTGTGGTCCAAGTGCAACTAGAGCACGCTTTCTGGTGGAACGCCGCAGGCTTTTGGAAGATGCCCAGGAGCCCAGGACACCTCGGGAATTCTTTCCTTGAGGCAGTTCGCTACACGCAGAACACCCTGCATAGAAAAGTTGATTCTCCAAGAACCCAGTGAGGAGCTAGGTCTCTTTTGACCTGCTAGAAACCACAGATGCTTCTTCTGCGTGTCAACCTGGAAATGGCGGCCTTAGGAGACAAGCCTTGTTTTCCCGTCTTGAAAGCTCCATTCATGCGGCCTTGAAGCTCCCTGAAAAACACTGTGGTTGTCGGACTTGTCCTCACGCCAGGCATGGCTCTGGAAGACAAGGAGTTTTCTCGAAAGAAAGAGGGTGCTTCCAGGCCCTGGTGGGGAGCATATCCTGCCCTGCACCAGAGCGAAGGGGAATCTCAACGTGCACCCTACCCTCGACCCAGGGCTCTGATTTGCCCTCCAGTAGGGTAGTTGTGCAGCATTTTCCTTGAGGCCTTAGTCGCAGTTCTGCATTAGTTTAAAGGTACTAATCTTCTCAGGACTCCAGGCCCGCTCATGTCAGTACCCATTTCCGCACAAGAACTCTGAGTACCCCAAGACTCCCCTGGGCTTGCTGGGCCACACTCAGACCCGTAGGCCCTTCAGTGTGCCCCTTTTTAGGCCGAGTGAAAGATAACAAACGGCACTCTTTCTTGGGAAAGCTAGATTTCCTCAGCTCACCATCAGCCTCAGGGACACGGTTCTAGCAAGGCCAGCAAACCATGGAAGTCGGCCTCATCACTCGATTCTCAGCTGTACTGAGTAAAATTCTCTGCTTTGAAGTCCTTCGAGGACCTCATACCTGAAGTCACCGTATCTCAAGGAGAAAGGCAGCTTGCATTGCAACTTCCCCTACAGCAGAGTTTTGTGTGTAACACTTCAGGCTTTTGGGAGAGGCACAGGACCCTAGGAGTCCTGGGGCAGTCTTTCGTCGGAGCAGTTCGCTACACGCAGAGCACCTTATGTAGAAAAGTTGAATCAGGGAAGAGCCAGGGAGGTAGCTAGGTCTCTTTTGACCTGCCAGAAGCCAGAGACACTCACGCTGCGTGTCAACCTGGAGAGGGTGCCTGATGGGACTGGCCTTGTTTTCCCACCTTGAAAGCTCCTCTTATGCGCCTTGAAGCTCCCTGAAAAACACTGTGGTTGTCAGGCTTATACTCATGGCAGGCATGGCTGTGAGAGGGAAAAAGAGGTTACACGAAGAGACAGGGTATTTCAGTTTCTGAGTCAGAGCTAATCCTGTCTTGTTTTATAGCTAAAGGGAAACTCAAAGTGTGCCCTCGCTTCGAAGGAGGGCCCTGATATGCCATGTAGCGGAGTAGGCGTGCAACCGCTTCCATGAGGCCTTAGTCGCTCTCTTGCTTTAGTTGAACGCTAGTAAGGTATTCAGGACTCCTAGACCCCTCGCGGCAGCACTCGTTCCGTACCAGGACACTGAGTACTCCAAGGCTTCCCTGGGCTTGCTGGGCCACAGTCAGATGCGCAGGCCTGTCAGGGTGCCCATGGGTAGGCGGAGTGAAGGGTAACACGCTGCCCGCTTCACTCGGGGAGCTAGGTATCCCCAGCTACAGAAAGGTTTCATGAACACGATTCTAGAAAATCCAGCATACCATGGAAGTCGTCCTCATTCCCCTAGTCTGAGCTGTACTGAGAAAAACTCTCTGCTTACAAGTCCTTCTAGGACCTCATACCTGAAGTCACCGTATCTCAAGGTTAAAGGCAGCTTGCATTGCAACTTCCACTTCAGCACAGTTTTCTGTGGAACACTTCAGGCTTTTGGCAGAGGCACAGGACCCTAGGAGACCTAGGGCACTCTTTCGTCTAGGCAGTTCACTACACAAAGAGCACCCTGTGTAGAAAAGCTGAATCGGGGAAGAGCCAGGGAGGTAGCTAGGTCTCTTTTGACCTGCCAGAAGCCAGAGACACTTATGCTGCGTGTCAACCTGGAGATGGTGCCTGATGGGACTGGCCTTGTTTTCCCACCTTGAAAGCTCCTCTTATGCGCCTTGAAGCTCCCTTAAAAACACGGTGGTTGTCAGCCTTATACTCACGGGCAGGCATGGCTGTGAGAGGGAACAACAGGGTTCACGAAGAGACAGGGTATCCCAGTTTCTCGGTCAGAGCTCATCCTGTTCTGTTCTATAGCTAAAGGGAATCTCAAAGTGAGGCCTAGCTTCGAAGGAGGGCCCTGATATGCCATGCAGCAGGGTAGGAGTGCGCAGCTTCCATGAGGCCTTAGTCGCACTTCTGCATTAGTTTCACGGTACTAATCTTCTCAGGACTCCTGCTCCCTTGCGTCTGCACCCGTTACCGTACAAAGACACTGAGTACGCCCCCCCCCCCCCCAGGCTCCCCTGAGTTGAAGATCAACATTCAGACACGTAGGCCCTTCGGAGTACCCGTGTCTGTGCCGAGTGAAGGGCAGCATGATGCACGCTCCCTCGGGGAGCTCGATTCCCTCAGCTCACCAACAGCCTCAGGAACACGGTTGTAGTAGGTGCAGCATGCCATGCAAGTCTGCCTGCTTACAGTAGTCCGAGCTGTACTGAGGAAAACTCTTTGCTTACAATTCCTTCTACCAGCTCCTAGCTGAAGTCAACCAACCTCTAGGCGAAAGTCGGCTTGTGGTCCAAGTGCAACTAGAGCACGCTTTCTGGTGGAACGCCGCAGGCTTTTGGAAGATGCCCAGGAGCCCAGGACACCTCGGGAATTCTTTCCTTGAGGCAGTTCGCTACACGCAGAACACCCTGCATAGAAAAGTTGATTCTCCAAGAACCCAGTGAGGAGCTAGGTCTCTTTTGACCTGCTAGAAACCACAGATGCTTCTTCTGCGTGTCAACCTGGAAATGGCGGCCTTAGGAGACAAGCCTTGTTTTCCCGTCTTGAAAGCTCCATTCATGCGGCCTTGAAGCTCCCTGAAAAACACTGTGGTTGTCGGACTTGTCCTCACGCCAGGCATGGCTCTGGAAGACAAGGAGTTTTCTCGAAAGAAAGAGGGTGCTTCCAGGCCCTGGTGGGGAGCATATCCTGCCCTGCACCAGAGCGAAGGGGAATCTCAACGTGCACCCTACCCTCGACCCAGGGCTCTGATTTGCCCTCCAGTAGGGTAGTTGTGCAGCATTTTCCTTGAGGCCTTAGTCGCAGTTCTGCATTAGTTTAAAGGTACTAATCTTCTCAGGACTCCAGGCCCGCTCATGTCAGTACCCATTTCCGCACAAGAACTCTGAGTACCCCAAGACTCCCCTGGGCTTGCTGGGCCACACTCAGACCCGTAGGCCCTTCAGTGTGCCCCTTTTTAGGCCGAGTGAAAGATAACAAACGGCACTCTTTCTTGGGAAAGCTAGATTTCCTCAGCTCACCATCAGCCTCAGGGACACGGTTCTAGCAAGGCCAGCAAACCATGGAAGTCGGCCTCATCACTCGATTCTCAGCTGTACTGAGTAAAATTCTCTGCTTTGAAGTCCTTCGAGGACCTCATACCTGAAGTCACCGTATCTCAAGGAGAAAGGCAGCTTGCATTGCAACTTCCCCTACAGCAGAGTTTTGTGTGTAACACTTCAGGCTTTTGGGAGAGGCACAGGACCCTAGGAGTCCTGGGGCAGTCTTTCGTCGGAGCAGTTCGCTACACGCAGAGCACCTTATGTAGAAAAGTTGAATCAGGGAAGAGCCAGGGAGGTAGCTAGGTCTCTTTTGACCTGCCAGAAGCCAGAGACACTCACGCTGCGTGTCAACCTGGAGAGGGTGCCTGATGGGACTGGCCTTGTTTTCCCACCTTGAAAGCTCCTCTTATGCGCCTTGAAGCTCCCTGAAAAACACTGTGGTTGTCAGGCTTATACTCACGGCAGGCATGGCTGTGAGAGGGAAAAAGAGGTTACACGAAGAGACAGGGTATTTCAGTTTCTGAGTCAGAGCTAATCCTGTCTTGTTTTATAGCTAAAGGGAAACTCAAAGTGTGCCCTCGCTTCGAAGGAGGGCCCTGATATGCCATGTAGCGGAGTAGGCGTGCAACCGCTTCCATGAGGCCTTAGTCGCTCTCTTGCTTTAGTTGAACGCTAGTAAGGTATTCAGGACTCCTAGACCCCTCGCGGCAGCACTCGTTCCGTACCAGGACACTGAGTACTCCAAGGCTTCCCTGGGCTTGCTGGGCCACAGTCAGATGCGCAGGCCTGTCAGGGTGCCCATGGGTAGGCGGAGTGAAGGGTAACACGCTGCCCGCTTCACTCGGGGAGCTAGGTATCCCCAGCTACAGAAAGGTTTCATGAACACGATTCTAGAAAATCCAGCATACCATGGAAGTCGTCCTCATTCCCCTAGTCTGAGCTGTACTGAGAAAAACTCTCTGCTTACAAGTCCTTCTAGGACCTCATACCTGAAGTCACCGTATCTCAAGGTTAAAGGCAGCTTGCATTGCAACTTCCACTTCAGCACAGTTTTCTGTGGAACACTTCAGGCTTTTGGCAGAGGCACAGGACCCTAGGAGACCTAGGGCACTCTTTCGTCTAGGCAGTTCACTACACAAAGAGCACCCTGTGTAGAAAAGCTGAATCGGGGAAGAGCCAGGGAGGTAGCTAGGTCTCTTTTGACCTGCCAGAAGCCAGAGACACTTATGCTGCGTGTCAACCTGGAGATGGTGCCTGATGGGACTGGCCTTGTTTTCCCACCTTGAAAGCTCCTCTTATGCGCCTTGAAGCTCCCTTAAAAACACGGTGGTTGTCAGCCTTATACTCACGGGCAGGCATGGCTGTGAGAGGGAACAACAGGGTTCACGAAGAGACAGGGTATCCCAGTTTCTCGGTCAGAGCTCATCCTGTTCTGTTCTATAGCTAAAGGGAATCTCAAAGTGAGGCCTAGCTTCGAAGGAGGGCCCTGATATGCCATGCAGCAGGGTAGGAGTGCGCAGCTTCCATGAGGCCTTAGTCGCACTTCTGCATTAGTTTCACGGTACTAATCTTCTCAGGACTCCTGCTCCCTTGCGTCTGCACCCGTTACCGTACAAAGACACTGAGTACGCCCCCCCCCCCCCCCAGGCTCCCCTGAGTTGAAGATCAACATTCAGACACGTAGGCCCTTCGGAGTACCCGTGTCTGTGCCGAGTGAAGGGCAGCATGATGCACGCTCCCTCGGGGAGCTCGATTCCCTCAGCTCACCAACAGCCTCAGGAACACGGTTGTAGTAGGTGCAGCATGCCATGCAAGTCTGCCTGCTTACAGTAGTCCGAGCTGTACTGAGGAAAACTCTTTGCTTACAATTCCTTCTACCAGCTCCTAGCTGAAGTCAACCAACCTCTAGGCGAAAGTCGGCTTGTGGTCCAAGTGCAACTAGAGCACGCTTTCTGGTGGAACGCCGCAGGCTTTTGGAAGATGCCCAGGAGCCCAGGACACCTCGGGAATTCTTTCCTTGAGGCAGTTCGCTACACGCAGAACACCCTGCATAGAAAAGTTGATTCTCCAAGAACCCAGTGAGGAGCTAGGTCTCTTTTGACCTGCTAGAAACCACAGATGCTTCTTCTGCGTGTCAACCTGGAAATGGCGGCCTTAGGAGACAAGCCTTGTTTTCCCGTCTTGAAAGCTCCATTCATGCGGCCTTGAAGCTCCCTGAAAAACACTGTGGTTGTCGGACTTGTCCTCACGCCAGGCATGGCTCTGGAAGACAAGGAGTTTTCTCGAAAGAAAGAGGGTGCTTCCAGGCCCTGGTGGGGAGCATATCCTGCCCTGCACCAGAGCGAAGGGGAATCTCAACGTGCACCCTACCCTCGACCCAGGGCTCTGATTTGCCCTCCAGTAGGGTAGTTGTGCAGCATTTTCCTTGAGGCCTTAGTCGCAGTTCTGCATTAGTTTAAAGGTACTAATCTTCTCAGGACTCCAGGCCCGCTCATGTCAGTACCCATTTCCGCACAAGAACTCTGAGTACCCCAAGACTCCCCTGGGCTTGCTGGGCCACACTCAGACCCGTAGGCCCTTCAGTGTGCCCCTTTTTAGGCCGAGTGAAAGATAACAAACGGCACTCTTTCTTGGGAAAGCTAGATTTCCTCAGCTCACCATCAGCCTCAGGGACACGGTTCTAGCAAGGCCAGCAAACCATGGAAGTCGGCCTCATCACTCGATTCTCAGCTGTACTGAGTAAAATTCTCTGCTTTGAAGTCCTTCGAGGACCTCATACCTGAAGTCACCGTATCTCAAGGAGAAAGGCAGCTTGCATTGCAACTTCCCCTACAGCAGAGTTTTGTGTGTAACACTTCAGGCTTTTGGGAGAGGCACAGGACCCTAGGAGTCCTGGGGCAGTCTTTCGTCGGAGCAGTTCGCTACACGCAGAGCACCTTATGTAGAAAAGTTGAATCAGGGAAGAGCCAGGGAGGTAGCTAGGTCTCTTTTGACCTGCCAGAAGCCAGAGACACTCACGCTGCGTGTCAACCTGGAGAGGGTGCCTGATGGGACTGGCCTTGTTTTCCCACCTTGAAAGCTCCTCTTATGCGCCTTGAAGCTCCCTGAAAAACACTGTGGTTGTCAGGCTTATACTCACGGCAGGCATGGCTGTGAGAGGGAAAAAGAGGTTACACGAAGAGACAGGGTATTTCAGTTTCTGAGTCAGAGCTAATCCTGTCTTGTTTTATAGCTAAAGGGAAACTCAAAGTGTGCCCTCGCTTCGAAGGAGGGCCCTGATATGCCATGTAGCGGAGTAGGCGTGCAACCGCTTCCATGAGGCCTTAGTCGCTCTCTTGCTTTAGTTGAACGCTAGTAAGGTATTCAGGACTCCTAGACCCCTCGCGGCAGCACTCGTTCCGTACCAGGACACTGAGTACTCCAAGGCTTCCCTGGGCTTGCTGGGCCACAGTCAGATGCGCAGGCCTGTCAGGGTGCCCATGGGTAGGCGGAGTGAAGGGTAACACGCTGCCCGCTTCACTCGGGGAGCTAGGTATCCCCAGCTACAGAAAGGTTTCATGAACACGATTCTAGAAAATCCAGCATACCATGGAAGTCGTCCTCATTCCCCTAGTCTGAGCTGTACTGAGAAAAACTCTCTGCTTACAAGTCCTTCTAGGACCTCATACCTGAAGTCACCGTATCTCAAGGTTAAAGGCAGCTTGCATTGCAACTTCCACTTCAGCACAGTTTTCTGTGGAACACTTCAGGCTTTTGGCAGAGGCACAGGACCCTAGGAGACCTAGGGCACTCTTTCGTCTAGGCAGTTCACTACACAAAGAGCACCCTGTGTAGAAAAGCTGAATCGGGGAAGAGCCAGGGAGGTAGCTAGGTCTCTTTTGACCTGCCAGAAGCCAGAGACACTTATGCTGCGTGTCAACCTGGAGATGGTGCCTGATGGGACTGGCCTTGTTTTCCCACCTTGAAAGCTCCTCTTATGCGCCTTGAAGCTCCCTTAAAAACACGGTGGTTGTCAGCCTTATACTCACGGGCAGGCATGGCTGTGAGAGGGAACAACAGGGTTCACGAAGAGACAGGGTATCCCAGTTTCTCGGTCAGAGCTCATCCTGTTCTGTTCTATAGCTAAAGGGAATCTCAAAGTGAGGCCTAGCTTCGAAGGAGGGCCCTGATATGCCATGCAGCAGGGTAGGAGTGCGCAGCTTCCATGAGGCCTTAGTCGCACTTCTGCATTAGTTTCACGGTACTAATCTTCTCAGGACTCCTGCTCCCTTGCGTCTGCACCCGTTACCGTACAAAGACACTGAGTACGCCCCCCCCCCCCCCCAGGCTCCCCTGAGTTGAAGATCAACATTCAGACACGTAGGCCCTTCGGAGTACCCGTGTCTGTGCCGAGTGAAGGGCAGCATGATGCACGCTCCCTCGGGGAGCTCGATTCCCTCAGCTCACCAACAGCCTCAGGAACACGGTTGTAGTAGGTGCAGCATGCCATGCAAGTCTGCCTGCTTACAGTAGTCCGAGCTGTACTGAGGAAAACTCTTTGCTTACAATTCCTTCTACCAGCTCCTAGCTGAAGTCAACCAACCTCTAGGCGAAAGTCGGCTTGTGGTCCAAGTGCAACTAGAGCACGCTTTCTGGTGGAACGCCGCAGGCTTTTGGAAGATGCCCAGGAGCCCAGGACACCTCGGGAATTCTTTCCTTGAGGCAGTTCGCTACACGCAGAACACCCTGCATAGAAAAGTTGATTCTCCAAGAACCCAGTGAGGAGCTAGGTCTCTTTTGACCTGCTAGAAACCACAGATGCTTCTTCTGCGTGTCAACCTGGAAATGGCGGCCTTAGGAGACAAGCCTTGTTTTCCCGTCTTGAAAGCTCCATTCATGCGGCCTTGAAGCTCCCTGAAAAACACTGTGGTTGTCGGACTTGTCCTCACGCCAGGCATGGCTCTGGAAGACAAGGAGTTTTCTCGAAAGAAAGAGGGTGCTTCCAGGCCCTGGTGGGGAGCATATCCTGCCCTGCACCAGAGCGAAGGGGAATCTCAACGTGCACCCTACCCTCGACCCAGGGCTCTGATTTGCCCTCCAGTAGGGTAGTTGTGCAGCATTTTCCTTGAGGCCTTAGTCGCAGTTCTGCATTAGTTTAAAGGTACTAATCTTCTCAGGACTCCAGGCCCGCTCATGTCAGTACCCATTTCCGCACAAGAACTCTGAGTACCCCAAGACTCCCCTGGGCTTGCTGGGCCACACTCAGACCCGTAGGCCCTTCAGTGTGCCCCTTTTTAGGCCGAGTGAAAGATAACAAACGGCACTCTTTCTTGGGAAAGCTAGATTTCCTCAGCTCACCATCAGCCTCAGGGACACGGTTCTAGCAAGGCCAGCAAACCATGGAAGTCGGCCTCATCACTCGATTCTCAGCTGTACTGAGTAAAATTCTCTGCTTTGAAGTCCTTCGAGGACCTCATACCTGAAGTCACCGTATCTCAAGGAGAAAGGCAGCTTGCATTGCAACTTCCCCTACAGCAGAGTTTTGTGTGTAACACTTCAGGCTTTTGGGAGAGGCACAGGACCCTAGGAGTCCTGGGGCAGTCTTTCGTCGGAGCAGTTCGCTACACGCAGAGCACCTTATGTAGAAAAGTTGAATCAGGGAAGAGCCAGGGAGGTAGCTAGGTCTCTTTTGACCTGCCAGAAGCCAGAGACACTCACGCTGCGTGTCAACCTGGAGAGGGTGCCTGATGGGACTGGCCTTGTTTTCCCACCTTGAAAGCTCCTCTTATGCGCCTTGAAGCTCCCTGAAAAACACTGTGGTTGTCAGGCTTATACTCACGGCAGGCATGGCTGTGAGAGGGAAAAAGAGGTTACACGAAGAGACAGGGTATTTCAGTTTCTGAGTCAGAGCTAATCCTGTCTTGTTTTATAGCTAAAGGGAAACTCAAAGTGTGCCCTCGCTTCGAAGGAGGGCCCTGATATGCCATGTAGCGGAGTAGGCGTGCAACCGCTTCCATGAGGCCTTAGTCGCTCTCTTGCTTTAGTTGAACGCTAGTAAGGTATTCAGGACTCCTAGACCCCTCGCGGCAGCACTCGTTCCGTACCAGGACACTGAGTACTCCAAGGCTTCCCTGGGCTTGCTGGGCCACAGTCAGATGCGCAGGCCTGTCAGGGTGCCCATGGGTAGGCGGAGTGAAGGGTAACACGCTGCCCGCTTCACTCGGGGAGCTAGGTATCCCCAGCTACAGAAAGGTTTCATGAACACGATTCTAGAAAATCCAGCATACCATGGAAGTCGTCCTCATTCCCTTAGTCTGAGCTGTACTGAGAAAAACTCTCTGCTTACAAGTCCTTCTAGGACCTCATACCTGAAGTCACCGTATCTCAAGGTTAAAGGCAGCTTGCATTGCAACTTCCACTTCAGCACAGTTTTCTGTGGAACACTTCAGGCTTTTGGCAGAGGCACAGGACCCTAGGAGACCTAGGGCACTCTTTCGTCTAGGCAGTTCACTACACACAGAGCACCCTGTGTAGAAAAGCTGAATCGGGGAAGAGCCAGGGAGGTAGCTAGGTCTCTTTTGACCTGCCAGAAGCCAGAGACACTTATGCTGCGTGTCAACCTGGAGATGGTGCCTGATGGGACTGGCCTTGTTTTCCCACCTTGAAAGCTCCTCTTATGCGCCTTGAAGCTCCCTTAAAAACACGGTGGTTGTCAGCCTTATACTCACGGGCAGGCATGGCTGTGAGAGGGAACAACAGGGTTCACGAAGAGACAGGGTATCCCAGTTTCTCGGTCAGAGCTCATCCTGTTCTGTTCTATAGCTAAAGGGAATCTCAAAGTGAGGCCTAGCTTCGAAGGAGGGCCCTGATATGCCATGCAGCAGGGTAGGAGTGCGCAGCTTCCATGAGGCCTTAGTCGCACTTCTGCATTAGTTTCACGGTACTAATCTTCTCAGGACTCCTGCTCCCTTGCGTCTGCACCCGTTACCGTACAAAGACACTGAGTACGCCCCCCCCCCCCAGGCTCCCCTGAGTTGAAGATCAACATTCAGACACGTAGGCCCTTCGGAGTACCCGTGTCTGTGCCGAGTGAAGGGCAGCATGATGCACGCTCCCTCGGGGAGCTCGATTCCCTCAGCTCACCAACAGCCTCAGGAACACGGTTGTAGTAGGTGCAGCATGCCATGCAAGTCTGCCTGCTTACAGTAGTCCGAGCTGTACTGAGGAAAACTCTTTGCTTACAATTCCTTCTACCAGCTCCTAGCTGAAGTCAACCAACCTCTAGGCGAAAGTCGGCTTGTGGTCCAAGTGCAACTAGAGCACGCTTTCTGGTGGAACGCCGCAGGCTTTTGGAAGATGCCCAGGAGCCCAGGACACCTCGGGAATTCTTTCCTTGAGGCAGTTCGCTACACGCAGAACACCCTGCATAGAAAAGTTGATTCTCCAAGAACCCAGTGAGGAGCTAGGTCTCTTTTGACCTGCTAGAAACCACAGATGCTTCTTCTGCGTGTCAACCTGGAAATGGCGGCCTTAGGAGACAAGCCTTGTTTTCCCGTCTTGAAAGCTCCATTCATGCGGCCTTGAAGCTCCCTGAAAAACACTGTGGTTGTCGGACTTGTCCTCACGCCAGGCATGGCTCTGGAAGACAAGGAGTTTTCTCGAAAGAAAGAGGGTGCTTCCAGGCCCTGGTGGGGAGCATATCCTGCCCTGCACCAGAGCGAAGGGGAATCTCAACGTGCACCCTACCCTCGACCCAGGGCTCTGATTTGCCCTCCAGTAGGGTAGTTGTGCAGCATTTTCCTTGAGGCCTTAGTCGCAGTTCTGCATTAGTTTAAAGGTACTAATCTTCTCAGGACTCCAGGCCCGCTCATGTCAGTACCCATTTCCGCACAAGAACTCTGAGTACCCCAAGACTCCCCTGGGCTTGCTGGGCCACACTCAGACCCGTAGGCCCTTCAGTGTGCCCCTTTTTAGGCCGAGTGAAAGATAACAAACGGCACTCTTTCTTGGGAAAGCTAGATTTCCTCAGCTCACCATCAGCCTCAGGGACACGGTTCTAGCAAGGCCAGCAAACCATGGAAGTCGGCCTCATCACTCGATTCTCAGCTGTACTGAGTAAAATTCTCTGCTTTGAAGTCCTTCGAGGACCTCATACCTGAAGTCACCGTATCTCAAGGAGAAAGGCAGCTTGCATTGCAACTTCCCCTACAGCAGAGTTTTGTGTGTAACACTTCAGGCTTTTGGGAGAGGCACAGGACCCTAGGAGTCCTGGGGCAGTCTTTCGTCGGAGCAGTTCGCTACACGCAGAGCACCTTATGTAGAAAAGTTGAATCAGGGAAGAGCCAGGGAGGTAGCTAGGTCTCTTTTGACCTGCCAGAAGCCAGAGACACTCACGCTGCGTGTCAACCTGGAGAGGGTGCCTGATGGGACTGGCCTTGTTTTCCCACCTTGAAAGCTCCTCTTATGCGCCTTGAAGCTCCCTGAAAAACACTGTGGTTGTCAGGCTTATACTCACGGCAGGCATGGCTGTGAGAGGGAAAAAGAGGTTACACGAAGAGACAGGGTATTTCAGTTTCTGAGTCAGAGCTAATCCTGTCTTGTTTTATAGCTAAAGGGAAACTCAAAGTGTGCCCTCGCTTCGAAGGAGGGCCCTGATATGCCATGTAGCGGAGTAGGCGTGCAACCGCTTCCATGAGGCCTTAGTCGCTCTCTTGCTTTAGTTGAACGCTAGTAAGGTATTCAGGACTCCTAGACCCCTCGCGGCAGCACTCGTTCCGTACCAGGACACTGAGTACTCCAAGGCTTCCCTGGGCTTGCTGGGCCACAGTCAGATGCGCAGGCCTGTCAGGGTGCCCATGGGTAGGCGGAGTGAAGGGTAACACGCTGCCCGCTTCACTCGAGGAGCTAGGTATCCCCAGCTACAGAAAGGTTTCATGAACACGATTCTAGAAAATCCAGCATACCATGGAAGTCGTCCTCATTCCCCTAGTCTGAGCTGTACTGAGAAAAACTCTCTGCTTACAAGTCCTTCTAGGACCTCATACCTGAAGTCACCGTATCTCAAGGTTAAAGGCAGCTTGCATTGCAACTTCCACTTCAGCACAGTTTTCTGTGGAACACTTCAGGCTTTTGGCAGAGGCACAGGACCCTAGGAGACCTAGGGCACTCTTTCGTCTAGGCAGTTCACTACACACAGAGCACCCTGTGTAGAAAAGCTGAATCGGGGAAGAGCCAGGGAGGTAGCTAGGTCTCTTTTGACCTGCCAGAAGCCAGAGACACTTATGCTGCGTGTCAACCTGGAGATGGTGCCTGATGGGACTGGCCTTGTTTTCCCACCTTGAAAGCTCCTCTTATGCGCCTTGAAGCTCCCTTAAAAACACGGTGGTTGTCAGCCTTATACTCACGGGCAGGCATGGCTGTGAGAGGGAACAACAGGGTTCACGAAGAGACAGGGTATCCCAGTTTCTCGGTCAGAGCTCATCCTGTTCTGTTCTATAGCTAAAGGGAATCTCAAAGTGAGGCCTAGCTTCGAAGGAGGGCCCTGATATGCCATGCAGCAGGGTAGGAGTGCGCAGCTTCCATGAGGCCTTAGTCGCACTTCTGCATTAGTTTCACGGTACTAATCTTCTCAGGACTCCTGCTCCCTTGCGTCTGCACCCGTTACCGTACAAAGACACTGAGTACGCCCCCCCACCCCCCAGGCTCCCCTGAGTTGGAGATCAACATTCAGACACGTAGGCCCTTCGGAGTACCCGTGTCTGTGCCGAGTGAAGGGCAGCATGATGCACGCTCCCTCGGGGAGCTCGATTCCCTCAGCTCACCAACAGCCTCAGGAACACGGTTGTAGTAGGTGCAGCATGCCATGCAAGTCTGCCTGCTTACAGTAGTCCGAGCTGTACTGAGGAAAACTCTTTGCTTACAATTCCTTCTACCAGCTCCTAGCTGAAGTCAACCAACCTCTAGGCGAAAGTCGGCTTGTGGTCCAAGTGCAACTAGAGCACGCTTTCTGGTGGAACGCCGCAGGCTTTTGGAAGATGCCCAGGAGCCCAGGACACCTCGGGAATTCTTTCCTTGAGGCAGTTCGCTACACGCAGAACACCCTGCATAGAAAAGTTGATTCTCCAAGAACCCAGTGAGGAGCTAGGTCTCTTTTGACCTGCTAGAAACCACAGATGCTTCTTCTGCGTGTCAACCTGGAAATGGCGGCCTTAGGAGACAAGCCTTGTTTTCCCGTCTTGAAAGCTCCATTCATGCGGCCTTGAAGCTCCCTGAAAAACACTGTGGTTGTCGGACTTGTCCTCACGCCAGGCATGGCTCTGGAAGACAAGGAGTTTTCTCGAAAGGAAGAGCGTGCTTCCAGGCCCTGGTGGGGAGCATATTTTGCCCTGCACCAGAGCGAAGGGGAATCTCAACGTGCACCCTACCCTCGACCCAGGGCTCTGATTTGCCCTCCAGTAGGGTAGTTGTGCAGCATTTTCCTTGAGGCCTTAGTCGCAGTTCTGCATTAGTTTAAAGGTACTAATCTTCTCAGGACTCCAGGCCCGCTCATGTCAGTACCCATTTCCGCACAAGAACTCTGAGTACCCCAAGACTCCCCTGGGCTTGCTGGGCCACACTCAGACCCGTAGGCCCTTCAGTGTGCCCCTTTTTAGGCCGAGTGAAAGATAACAAACTGCACTCTTTCTTGGGAAAGCTAGATTTCCTCAGCTCACCATCAGCCTCAGGGACACGGTTCTAGCAAGGCCAGCAAACCATGGAAGTCGGCCTCATCACTCGATTCTCAGCTGTACTGAGTAAAATTCTCTGCTTTGAAGTCCTTCGAGGACCTCATACCTGAAGTCACCGTATCTCAAGGAGAAAGGCAGCTTGCATTGCAACTTCCCCTACAGCAGAGTTTTGTGTGTAACACTTCAGGCATTTGGGAGAGGCACAGGACCCTAGGAGTCCTAGGGCAGTCTTTCGTCGGAGCAGTTCGCTACACGCAGAGCACCTTATGTAGAAAAGTTGAATCAGGGAAGAGCCAGGGAGGTAGCTAGGTCTCTTTTGACCTGCCAGAAGCCAGAGACACTCACGCTGCGTGTCAACCTGGAGAGGGTGCCTGATGGGACTGGCCTTGTTTTCCCACCTTGAAAGCTCCTCTTATGCGCCTTGAAGCTCCCTGAAAAACACTGTGGTTGTCAGGCTTATACTCACGGCAGGCATGGCTGTGAGAGGGAAAAAGAGGTTACACGAAGAGACAGGGTATTTCAGTTTCTGAGTCAGAGCTAATCCTGTCTTGTTTTATAGCTAAAGGGAAACTCAAAGTGTGCCCTCGCTTCGAAGGAGGGCCCTGATATGCCATGTAGCGGAGTAGGCGTGCAACCGCTTCCATGAGGCCTTAGTCGCTCTCTTGCTTTAGTTGAACGCTAGTAAGGTATTCAGGACTCCTAGACCCCTCGCGGCAGCACTCGTTCCGTACCAGGACACTGAGTACTCCAAGGCTTCCCTGGGCTTGCTGGGCCACAGTCAGATGCGCAGGCCTGTCAGGGTGCCCATGGGTAGGCGGAGTGAAGGGTAACACGCTGCCCGCTTCACTCGGGGAGCTAGGTATCCCCAGCTACAGAAAGGTTTCATGAACACGATTCTAGAAAATCCAGCATACCATGGAAGTCGTCCTCATTCCCCTAGTCTGAGCTGTACTGAGAAAAACTCTCTGCTTACAAGTCCTTCTAGGACCTCATACCTGAAGTCACCGTATCTCAAGGTTAAAGGCAGCTTGCATTGCAACTTCCACTTCAGCACAGTTTTCTGTGGAACACTTCAGGCTTTTGGCAGAGGCACAGGACCCTAGGAGACCTAGGGCACTCTTTCGTCTAGGCAGTTCACTACACACAGAGCACCCTGTGTAGAAAAGCTGAATCGGGGAAGAGCCAGGGAGGTAGCTAGGTCTCTTTTGACCTGCCAGAAGCCAGAGACACTTATGCTGCGTGTCAACCTGGAGATGGTGCCTGATGGGACTGGCCTTGTTTTCCCACCTTGAAAGCTCCTCTTATGCGCCTTGAAGCTCCCTTAAAAACACGGTGGTTGTCAGCCTTATACTCACGGGCAGGCATGGCTGTGAGAGGGAACAACAGGGTTCACGAAGAGACAGGGTATCCCAGTTTCTCGGTCAGAGCTCATCCTGTTCTGTTCTATAGCTAAAGGGAATCTCAAAGTGAGGCCTAGCTTCGAAGGAGGGCCCTGATATGCCATGCAGCAGGGTAGGAGTGCGCAGCTTCCATGAGGCCTTAGTCGCACTTCTGCATTAGTTTCACGGTACTAATCTTCTCAGGACTCCTGCTCCCTTGCGTCTGCACCCGTTACCGTACAAAGACACTGAGTACGCCCCCCCCCCCCAGGCTCCCCTGAGTTGAAGATCAACATTCAGACACGTAGGCCCTTCGGAGTACCCGTGTCTGTGCCGAGTGAAGGGCAGCATGATGCACGCTCCCTCGGGGAGCTCGATTCCCTCAGCTCACCAACAGCCTCAGGAACACGGTTGTAGTAGGTGCAGCATGCCATGCAAGTCTGCCTGCTTACAGTAGTCCGAGCTGTACTGAGGAAAACTCTTTGCTTACAATTCCTTCTACCAGCTCCTAGCTGAAGTCAACCAACCTCTAGGCGAAAGTCGGCTTGTGGTCCAAGTGCAACTAGAGCACGCTTTCTGGTGGAACGCCGCAGGCTTTTGGAAGATGCCCAGGAGCCCAGGACACCTCGGGAATTCTTTCCTTGAGGCAGTTCGCTACACGCAGAACACCCTGCATAGAAAAGTTGATTCTCCAAGAACCCAGTGAGGAGCTAGGTCTCTTTTGACCTGCTAGAAACCACAGATGCTTCTTCTGCGTGTCAACCTGGAAATGGCGGCCTTAGGAGACAAGCCTTGTTTTCCCGTCTTGAAAGCTCCATTCATGCGGCCTTGAAGCTCCCTGAAAAACACTGTGGTTGTCGGACTTGTCCTCACGCCAGGCATGGCTCTGGAAGACAAGGAGTTTTCTCGAAAGAAAGAGGGTGCTTCCAGGCCCTGGTGGGGAGCATATCCTGCCCTGCACCAGAGCGAAGGGGAATCTCAACGTGCACCCTACCCTCGACCCAGGGCTCTGATTTGCCCTCCAGTAGGGTAGTTGTGCAGCATTTTCCTTGAGGCCTTAGTCGCAGTTCTGCATTAGTTTAAAGGTACTAATCTTCTCAGGACTCCAGGCCCGCTCATGTCAGTACCCATTTCCGCACAAGAACTCTGAGTACCCCAAGACTCCCCTGGGCTTGCTGGGCCACACTCAGACCCGTAGGCCCTTCAGTGTGCCCCTTTTTAGGCCGAGTGAAAGATAACAAACTGCACTCTTTCTTGGGAAAGCTAGATTTCCTCAGCTCACCATCAGCCTCAGGGACACGGTTCTAGCAAGGCCAGCAAACCATGGAAGTCGGCCTCATCACTCGATTCTCAGCTGTACTGAGTAAAATTCTCTGCTTTGAAGTCCTTCGAGGACCTCATACCTGAAGTCACCGTATCTCAAGGAGAAAGGCAGCTTGCATTGCAACTTCCCCTACAGCAGAGTTTTGTGTGTAACACTTCAGGCTTTTGGGAGAGGCACAGGACCCTAGGAGTCCTGGGGCAGTCTTTCGTCGGAGCAGTTCGCTACACGCAGAGCACCTTATGTAGAAAAGTTGAATCAGGGAAGAGCCAGGGAGGTAGCTAGGTCTCTTTTGACCTGCCAGAAGCCAGAGACACTCACGCTGCGTGTCAACCTGGAGAGGGTGCCTGATGGGACTGGCCTTGTTTTCCCACCTTGAAAGCTCCTCTTATGCGCCTTGAAGCTCCCTGAAAAACACTGTGGTTGTCAGGCTTATACTCACGGCAGGCATGGCTGTGAGAGGGAAAAAGAGGTTACACGAAGAGACAGGGTATTTCAGTTTCTGAGTCAGAGCTAATCCTGTCTTGTTTTATAGCTAAAGGGAAACTCAAAGTGTGCCCTCGCTTCGAAGGAGGGCCCTGATATGCCATGTAGCGGAGTAGGCGTGCAACCGCTTCCATGAGGCCTTAGTCGCTCTCTTGCTTTAGTTGAACGCTAGTAAGGTATTCAGGACTCCTAGACCCCTCGCGGCAGCACTCGTTCCGTACCAGGACACTGAGTACTCCAAGGCTTCCCTGGGCTTGCTGGGCCACAGTCAGATGCGCAGGCCTGTCAGGGTGCCCATGGGTAGGCGGAGTGAAGGGTAACACGCTGCCCGCTTCACTCGAGGAGCTAGGTATCCCCAGCTACAGAAAGGTTTCATGAACACGATTCTAGAAAATCCAGCATACCATGGAAGTCGTCCTCATTCCCCTAGTCTGAGCTGTACTGAGAAAAACTCTCTGCTTACAAGTCCTTCTAGGACCTCATACCTGAAGTCACCGTATCTCAAGGTTAAAGGCAGCTTGCATTGCAACTTCCACTTCAGCACAGTTTTCTGTGGAACACTTCAGGCTTTTGGCAGAGGCACAGGACCCTAGGAGACCTAGGGCACTCTTTCGTCTAGGCAGTTCACTACACACAGAGCACCCTGTGTAGAAAAGCTGAATCGGGGAAGAGCCAGGGAGGTAGCTAGGTCTCTTTTGACCTGCCAGAAGCCAGAGACACTTATGCTGCGTGTCAACCTGGAGATGGTGCCTGATGGGACTGGCCTTGTTTTCCCACCTTGAAAGCTCCTCTTATGCGCCTTGAAGCTCCCTTAAAAACACGGTGGTTGTCAGCCTTATACTCACGGGCAGGCATGGCTGTGAGAGGGAACAACAGGGTTCACGAAGAGACAGGGTATCCCAGTTTCTCGGTCAGAGCTCATCCTGTTCTGTTCTATAGCTAAAGGGAATCTCAAAGTGAGGCCTAGCTTCGAAGGAGGGCCCTGATATGCCATGCAGCAGGGTAGGAGTGCGCAGCTTCCATGAGGCCTTAGTCGCACTTCTGCATTAGTTTCACGGTACTAATCTTCTCAGGACTCCTGCTCCCTTGCGTCTGCACCCGTTACCGTACAAAGACACTGAGTACGCCCCCCCACCCCCCAGGCTCCCCTGAGTTGAAGATCAACATTCAGACACGTAGGCCCTTCGGAGTACCCGTGTCTGTGCCGACTGAAGGGCAGCATGATGCACGCTCCCTCGGGGAGCTCGATTCCCTCAGCTCACCAACAGCCTCAGGAACACGGTTGTAGTAGGTGCAGCATGCCATGCAAGTCTGCCTGCTTACAGTAGTCCGAGCTGTACTGAGGAAAACTCTTTGCTTACAATTCCTTCTACCAGCTCCTAGCTGAAGTCAACCAACCTCTAGGCGAAAGTCGGCTTGTGGTCCAAGTGCAACTAGAGCACGCTTTCTGGTGGAACGCCGCAGGCTTTTGGAAGATGCCCAGGAGCCCAGGACACCTCGGGAATTCTTTCCTTGAGGCAGTTCGCTACACGCAGAACACCCTGCATAGAAAAGTTGATTCTCCAAGAACCCAGTGAGGAGCTAGGTCTCTTTTGACCTGCTAGAAACCACAGATGCTTCTTCTGCGTGTCAACCTGGAAATGGCGGCCTTAGGAGACAAGCCTTGTTTTCCCGTCTTGAAAGCTCCATTCATGCGGCCTTGAAGCTCCCTGAAAAACACTGTGGTTGTCGGACTTGTCCTCACGCCAGGCATGGCTCTGGAAGACAAGGAGTTTTCTCGAAAGGAAGAGGGTGCTTCCAGGCCCTGGTGGGGAGCATATTTTGCCCTGCACCAGAGCGAAGGGGAATCTCAACGTGCACCCTACCCTCGACCCAGGGCTCTGATTTGCCCTCCAGTAGGGTAGTTGTGCAGCATTTTCCTTGAGGCCTTAGTCGCAGTTCTGCATTAGTTTAAAGGTACTAATCTTCTCAGGACTCCAGGCCCGCTCATGTCAGTACCCATTTCCGCACAAGAACTCTGAGTACCCCAAGACTCCCCTGGGCTTGCTGGGCCACACTCAGACCCGTAGGCCCTTCAGTGTGCCCCTTTTTAGGCCGAGTGAAAGATAACAAACTGCACTCTTTCTTGGGAAAGCTAGATTTCCTCAGCTCACCATCAGCCTCAGGGACACGGTTCTAGCAAGGCCAGCAAACCATGGAAG
Source organism: Balaenoptera physalus (assembly GCF_965194825.1). Lineage (NCBI taxonomy): Eukaryota > Metazoa > Chordata > Mammalia > Artiodactyla > Balaenopteridae > Balaenoptera > Balaenoptera physalus. The sequence continues at coordinate 130,891 of NW_028125825.1, forward strand.
TCGGCCTCATCACTCGATTCTCAGCTGTACTGAGTAAAATTCTCTGCTTTGAAGTCTTTCGAGGACCTCATACCTGAAGTCACCGTATCTCAAGGAGAAAGGCAGCTTGCATTGCAACTTCCCCTACAGCAGAGTTTTGTGTGTAACACTTCAGGCTTTTGGGAGAGGCACAGGACCCTAGGAGTCCTGGGGCAGTCTTTCGTCGGAGCAGTTCGCTACACGCAGAGCACCTTATGTAGAAAAGTTGAATCAGGGAAGAGCCAGGGAGGTAGCTAGGTCTCTTTTGACCTGCCAGAAGCCAGAGACACTCACGCTGCGTGTCAACCTGGAGAGGGTGCCTGATGGGACTGGCCTTGTTTTCCCACCTTGAAAGCTCCTCTTATGCGCCTTGAAGCTCCCTGAAAAACACTGTGGTTGTCAGGCTTATACTCACGGCAGGCATGGCTGTGAGAGGGAAAAAGAGGTTACACGAAGAGACAGGGTATTTCAGTTTCTGAGTCAGAGCTAATCCTGTCTTGTTTTATAGCTAAAGGGAAACTCAAAGTGTGCCCTCGCTTCGAAGGAGGGCCCTGATATGCCATGTAGCGGAGTAGGCGTGCAACCGCTTCCATGAGGCCTTAGTCGCTCTCTTGCTTTAGTTGAACGCTAGTAAGGTATTCAGGACTCCTAGACCCCTCGCGGCAGCACTCGTTCCGTACCAGGACACTGAGTACTCCAAGGCTTCCCTGGGCTTGCTGGGCCACAGTCAGATGCGCAGGCCTGTCAGGGTGCCCATGGGTAGGCGGAGTGAAGGGTAACACGCTGCCCGCTTCACTCGAGGAGCTAGGTATCCCCAGCTACAGAAAGGTTTCATGAACACGATTCTAGAAAATCCAGCATACCATGGAAGTCGTCCTCATTCCCCTAGTCTGAGCTGTACTGAGAAAAACTCTCTGCTTACAAGTCCTTCTAGGACCTCATACCTGAAGTCACCGTATCTCAAGGTTAAAGGCAGCTTGCATTGCAACTTCCACTTCAGCACAGTTTTCTGTGGAACACTTCAGGCTTTTGGCAGAGGCACAGGACCCTAGGAGACCTAGGGCACTCTTTCGTCTAGGCAGTTCACTACACACAGAGCACCCTGTGTAGAAAAGCTGAATCGGGGAAGAGCCAGGGAGGTAGCTAGGTCTCTTTTGACCTGCCAGAAGCCAGAGACACTTATGCTGCGTGTCAACCTGGAGATGGTGCCTGATGGGACTGGCCTTGTTTTCCCACCTTGAAAGCTCCTCTTATGCGCCTTGAAGCTCCCTTAAAAACACGGTGGTTGTCAGCCTTATACTCACGGGCAGGCATGGCTGTGAGAGGGAACAACAGGGTTCACGAAGAGACAGGGTATCCCAGTTTCTCGGTCAGAGCTCATCCTGTTCTGTTCTATAGCTAAAGGGAATCTCAAAGTGAGGCCTAGCTTCGAAGGAGGGCCCTGATATGCCATGCAGCAGGGTAGGAGTGCGCAGCTTCCATGAGGCCTTAGTCGCACTTCTGCATTAGTTTCACGGTACTAATCTTCTCAGGACTCCTGCTCCCTTGCGTCTGCACCCGTTACCGTACAAAGACACTGAGTACGCCCCCCCACCCCCCAGGCTCCCCTGAGTTGAAGATCAACATTCAGACACGTAGGCCCTTCGGAGTACCCGTGTCTGTGCCGAGTGAAGGGCAGCATGATGCACGCTCCCTCGGGGAGCTCGATTCCCTCAGCTCACCAACAGCCTCAGGAACACGGTTGTAGTAGGTGCAGCATGCCATGCAAGTCTGCCTGCTTACAGTAGTCCGAGCTGTACTGAGGAAAACTCTTTGCTTACAATTCCTTCTACCAGCTCCTAGCTGAAGTCAACCAACCTCTAGGTGAAAGTCGGCTTGTGGTCCAAGTGCAACTAGAGCACGCTTTCTGGTGGAACGCCGCAGGCTTTTGGAAGATGCCCAGGAGCCCAGGACACCTCGGGAATTCTTTCCTTGAGGCAGTTCGCTACACGCAGAACACCCTGCATAGAAAAGTTGATTCTCCAAGAACCCAGTGAGGAGCTAGGTCTCTTTTGACCTGCTAGAAACCACAGATGCTTCTTCTGCGTGTCAACCTGGAAATGGCGGCCTTAGGAGACAAGCCTTGTTTTCCCGTCTTGAAAGCTCCATTCATGCGGCCTTGAAGCTCCCTGAAAAACACTGTGGTTGTCGGACTTGTCCTCACGCCAGGCATGGCTCTGGAAGACAAGGAGTTTTCTCGAAAGGAAGAGGGTGCTTCCAGGCCCTGGTGGGGAGCATATTTTGCCCTGCACCAGAGCGAAGGGGAATCTCAACGTGCACCCTACCCTCGACCCAGGGCTCTGATTTGCCCTCCAGTAGGGTAGTTGTGCAGCATTTTCCTTGAGGCCTTAGTCGCAGTTCTGCATTAGTTTAAAGGTACTAATCTTCTCAGGACTCCAGGCCCGCTCATGTCAGTACCCATTTCCGCACAAGAACTCTGAGTACCCCAAGACTCCCCTGGGCTTGCTGGGCCACACTCAGACCCGTAGGCCCTTCAGTGTGCCCCTTTTTAGGCCGAGTGAAAGATAACAAACTGCACTCTTTCTTGGGAAAGCTAGATTTCCTCAGCTCACCATCAGCCTCAGGGACACGGTTCTAGCAAGGCCAGCAAACCATGGAAGTCGGCCTCATCACTCGATTCTCAGCTGTACTGAGTAAAATTCTCTGCTTTGAAGTCTTTCGAGGACCTCATACCTGAAGTCACCGTATCTCAAGGAGAAAGGCAGCTTGCATTGCAACTTCCCCTACAGCAGAGTTTTGTGTGTAACACTTCAGGCTTTTGGGAGAGGCACAGGACCCTAGGAGTCCTGGGGCAGTCTTTCGTCGGAGCAGTTCGCTACACGCAGAGCACCTTATGTAGAAAAGTTGAATCAGGGAAGAGCCAGGGAGGTAGCTAGGTCTCTTTTGACCTGCCAGAAGCCAGAGACACTCACGCTGCGTGTCAACCTGGAGAGGGTGCCTGATGGGACTGGCCTTGTTTTCCCACCTTGAAAGCTCCTCTTATGCGCCTTGAAGCTCCCTGAAAAACACTGTGGTTGTCAGGCTTATACTCACGGCAGGCATGGCTGTGAGAGGGAAAAAGAGGTTACACGAAGAGACAGGGTATTTCAGTTTCTGAGTCAGAGCTAATCCTGTCTTGTTTTATAGCTAAAGGGAAACTCAAAGTGTGCCCTCGCTTCGAAGGAGGGCCCTGATATGCCATGTAGCGGAGTAGGCGTGCAACCGCTTCCATGAGGCCTTAGTCGCTCTCTTGCTTTAGTTGAACGCTAGTAAGGTATTCAGGACTCCTAGACCCCTCGCGGCAGCACTCGTTCCGTACCAGGACACTGAGTACTCCAAGGCTTCCCTGGGCTTGCTGGGCCACAGTCAGATGCGCAGGCCTGTCAGGGTGCCCATGGGTAGGCGGAGTGAAGGGTAACACGCTGCCCGCTTCACTCGGGGAGCTAGGTATCCCCAGCTACAGAAAGGTTTCATGAACACGATTCTAGAAAATCCAGCATACCATGGAAGTCGTCCTCATTCCCCTAGTCTGAGCTGTACTGAGAAAAACTCTCTGCTTACAAGTCCTTCTAGGACCTCATACCTGAAGTCACCGTATCTCAAGGTTAAAGGCAGCTTGCATTGCAACTTCCACTTCAGCACAGTTTTCTGTGGAACACTTCAGGCTTTTGGCAGAGGCACAGGACCCTAGGAGACCTAGGGCACTCTTTCGTCTAGGCAGTTCACTACACACAGAGCACCCTGTGTAGAAAAGCTGAATCGGGGAAGAGCCAGGGAGGTAGCTAGGTCTCTTTTGACCTGCCAGAAGCCAGAGACACTTATGCTGCGTGTCAACCTGGAGATGGTGCCTGATGGGACTGGCCTTGTTTTCCCACCTTGAAAGCTCCTCTTATGCGCCTTGAAGCTCCCTTAAAAACACGGTGGTTGTCAGCCTTATACTCACGGGCAGGCATGGCTGTGAGAGGGAACAACAGGGTTCACGAAGAGACAGGGTATCCCAGTTTCTCGGTCAGAGCTCATCCTGTTCTGTTCTATAGCTAAAGGGAATCTCAAAGTGAGGCCTAGCTTCGAAGGAGGGCCCTGATATGCCATGCAGCAGGGTAGGAGTGCGCAGCTTCCATGAGGCCTTAGTCGCACTTCTGCATTAGTTTCACGGTACTAATCTTCTCAGGACTCCTGCTCCCTTGCGTCTGCACCCGTTACCGTACAAAGACACTGAGTACGCCCCCCCCCCCCCAGGCTCCCCTGAGTTGAAGATCAACATTCAGACACGTAGGCCCTTCGGAGTACCCGTGTCTGTGCCGACTGAAGGGCAGCATGATGCACGCTCCCTCGGGGAGCTCGATTCCCTCAGCTCACCAACAGCCTCAGGAACACGGTTGTAGTAGGTGCAGCATGCCATGCAAGTCTGCCTGCTTACAGTAGTCCGAGCTGTACTGAGGAAAACTCTTTGCTTACAATTCCTTCTACCAGCTCCTAGCTGAAGTCAACCAACCTCTAGGCGAAAGTCGGCTTGTGGTCCAAGTGCAACTAGAGCACGCTTTCTGGTGGAACGCCGCAGGCTTTTGGAAGATGCCCAGGAGCCCAGGACACCTCGGGAATTCTTTCCTTGAGGCAGTTCGCTACACGCAGAACACCCTGCATAGAAAAGTTGATTCTCCAAGAACCCAGTGAGGAGCTAGGTCTCTTTTGACCTGCTAGAAACCACAGATGCTTCTTCTGCGTGTCAACCTGGAAATGGCGGCCTTAGGAGACAAGCCTTGTTTTCCCGTCTTGAAAGCTCCATTCATGCGGCCTTGAAGCTCCCTGAAAAACACTGTGGTTGTCGGACTTGTCCTCACGCCAGGCATGGCTCTGGAAGACAAGGAGTTTTCTCGAAAGAAAGAGGGTGCTTCCAGGCCCTGGTGGGGAGCATATCCTGCCCTGCACCAGAGCGAAGGGGAATCTCAACGTGCACCCTACCCTCGACCCAGGGCTCTGATTTGCCCTCCAGTAGGGTAGTTGTGCAGCATTTTCCTTGAGGCCTTAGTCGCAGTTCTGCATTAGTTTAAAGGTACTAATCTTCTCAGGACTCCAGGCCCGCTCATGTCAGTACCCATTTCCGCACAAGAACTCTGAGTACCCCAAGACTCCCCTGGGCTTGCTGGGCCACACTCAGACCCGTAGGCCCTTCAGTGTGCCCCTTTTTAGGCCGAGTGAAAGATAACAAACTGCACTCTTTCTTGGGAAAGCTAGATTTCCTCAGCTCACCATCAGCCTCAGGGACACGGTTCTAGCAAGGCCAGCAAACCATGGAAGTCGGCCTCATCACTCGATTCTCAGCTGTACTGAGTAAAATTCTCTGCTTTGAAGTCCTTCGAGGACCTCATACCTGAAGTCACCGTATCTCAAGGAGAAAGGCAGCTTGCATTGCAACTTCCCCTACAGCAGAGTTTTGTGTGTAACACTTCAGGCTTTTGGGAGAGGCACAGGACCCTAGGAGTCCTGGGGCAGTCTTTCGTCGGAGCAGTTCGCTACACGCAGAGCACCTTATGTAGAAAAGTTGAATCAGGGAAGAGCCAGGGAGGTAGCTAGGTCTCTTTTGACCTGCCAGAAGCCAGAGACACTCACGCTGCGTGTCAACCTGGAGAGGGTGCCTGATGGGACTGGCCTTGTTTTCCCACCTTGAAAGCTCCTCTTATGCGCCTTGAAGCTCCCTGAAAAACACTGTGGTTGTCAGGCTTATACTCACGGCAGGCATGGCTGTGAGAGGGAAAAAGAGGTTACACGAAGAGACAGGGTATTTCAGTTTCTGAGTCAGAGCTAATCCTGTCTTGTTTTATAGCTAAAGGGAAACTCAAAGTGTGCCCTCGCTTCGAAGGAGGGCCCTGATATGCCATGTAGCGGAGTAGGCGTGCAACCGCTTCCATGAGGCCTTAGTCGCTCTCTTGCTTTAGTTGAACGCTAGTAAGGTATTCAGGACTCCTAGACCCCTCGCGGCAGCACTCGTTCCGTACCAGGACACTGAGTACTCCAAGGCTTCCCTGGGCTTGCTGGGCCACAGTCAGATGCGCAGGCCTGTCAGGGTGCCCATGGGTAGGCGGAGTGAAGGGTAACACGCTGCCCGCTTCACTCGAGGAGCTAGGTATCCCCAGCTACAGAAAGGTTTCATGAACACGATTCTAGAAAATCCAGCATACCATGGAAGTCGTCCTCATTCCCCTAGTCTGAGCTGTACTGAGAAAAACTCTCTGCTTACAAGTCCTTCTAGGACCTCATACCTGAAGTCACCGTATCTCAAGGTTAAAGGCAGCTTGCATTGCAACTTCCACTTCAGCACAGTTTTCTGTGGAACACTTCAGGCTTTTGGCAGAGGCACAGGACCCTAGGAGACCTAGGGCACTCTTTCGTCTAGGCAGTTCACTACACACAGAGCACCCTGTGTAGAAAAGCTGAATCGGGGAAGAGCCAGGGAGGTAGCTAGGTCTCTTTTGACCTGCCAGAAGCCAGAGACACTTATGCTGCGTGTCAACCTGGAGATGGTGCCTGATGGGACTGGCCTTGTTTTCCCACCTTGAAAGCTCCTCTTATGCGCCTTGAAGCTCCCTTAAAAACACGGTGGTTGTCAGCCTTATACTCACGGGCAGGCATGGCTGTGAGAGGGAACAACAGGGTTCACGAAGAGACAGGGTATCCCAGTTTCTCGGTCAGAGCTCATCCTGTTCTGTTCTATAGCTAAAGGGAATCTCAAAGTGAGGCCTAGCTTCGAAGGAGGGCCCTGATATGCCATGCAGCAGGGTAGGAGTGCGCAGCTTCCATGAGGCCTTAGTCGCACTTCTGCATTAGTTTCACGGTACTAATCTTCTCAGGACTCCTGCTCCCTTGCGTCTGCACCCGTTACCGTACAAAGACACTGAGTACGCCCCCCCCCCCAGGCTCCCCTGAGTTGAAGATCAACATTCAGACACGTAGGCCCTTCGGAGTACCCGTGTCTGTGCCGACTGAAGGGCAGCATGATGCACGCTCCCTCGTGGAGCTCGATTCCCTCAGCTCACCAACAGCCTCAGGAACACGGTTGTAGTAGGTGCAGCATGCCATGCAAGTCTGCCTGCTTACAGTAGTCCGAGCTGTACTGAGGAAAACTCTTTGCTTACAATTCCTTCTACCAGCTCCTAGCTGAAGTCAACCAACCTCTAGGCGAAAGTCGGCTTGTGGTCCAAGTGCAACTAGAGCACGCTTTCTGGTGGAACGCCGCAGGCTTTTGGAAGATACCCAGGAGCCCAGGACACCTCGGGAATTCTTTCCTTGAGGCAGTTCGCTACACGCAGAACACCCTGCATAGAAAAGTTGATTCTCCAAGAACCCAGTGAGGAGCTAGGTCTCTTTTGACCTGCTAGAAACCACAGATGCTTCTTCTGCGTGTCAACCTGGAAATGGCGGCCTTAGGAGACAAGCCTTGTTTTCCCGTCTTGAAAGCTCCATTCATGCGGCCTTGAAGCTCCCTGAAAAACACTGTGGTTGTCGGACTTGTCCTCACGCCAGGCATGGCTCTGGAAGACAAGGAGTTTTCTCGAAAGAAAGAGGGTGCTTCCAGGCCCTGGTGGGGAGCATATCCTGCCCTGCACCAGAGCGAAGGGGAATCTCAACGTGCACCCTACCCTCGACCCAGGGCTCTGATTTGCCCTCCAGTAGGGTAGTTGTGCAGCATTTTCCTTGAGGCCTTAGTCGCAGTTCTGCATTAGTTTAAAGGTACTAATCTTCTCAGGACTCCAGGCCCGCTCATGTCAGTACCCATTTCCGCACAAGAACTCTGAGTACCCCAAGACTCCCCTGGGCTTGCTGGGCCACACTCAGACCCGTAGGCCCTTCAGTGTGCCCCTTTTTAGGCCGAGTGAAAGATAACAAACGGCACTCTTTCTTGGGAAAGCTAGATTTCCTCAGCTCACCATCAGCCTCAGGGACACGGTTCTAGCAAGGCCAGCAAACCATGGAAGTCGGCCTCATCACTCGATTCTCAGCTGTACTGAGTAAAATTCTCTGCTTTGAAGTCCTTCGAGGACCTCATACCTGAAGTCACCGTATCTCAAGGAGAAAGGCAGCTTGCATTGCAACTTCCCCTACAGCAGAGTTTTGTGTGTAACACTTCAGGCTTTTGGGAGAGGCACAGGACCCTAGGAGTCCTAGGGCAGTCTTTCGTCGGAGCAGTTCGCTACACGCAGAGCACCTTATGTAGAAAAGTTGAATCAGGGAAGAGCCAGGGAGGTAGCTAGGTCTCTTTTGACCTGCCAGAAGCCAGAGACACTCACGCTGCGTGTCAACCTGGAGAGGGTGCCTGATGGGACTGGCCTTGTTTTCCCACCTTGAAAGCTCCTCTTATGCGCCTTGAAGCTCCCTGAAAAACACTGTGGTTGTCAGGCTTATACTCACGGCAGGCATGGCTGTGAGAGGGAAAAAGAGGTTACACGAAGAGACAGGGTATTTCAGTTTCTGAGTCAGAGCTAATCCTGTCTTGTTTTATAGCTAAAGGGAAACTCAAAGTGTGCCCTCGCTTCGAAGGAGGGCCCTGATATGCCATGTAGCGGAGTAGGCGTGCAACCGCTTCCATGAGGCCTTAGTCGCTCTCTTGCTTTAGTTGAACGCTAGTAAGGTATTCAGGACTCCTAGACCCCTCGCGGCAGCACTCGTTCTGTACCAGGACACTGAGTACTCCAAGGCTTCCCTGGGCTTGCTGGGCCACAGTCAGATGCGCAGGCCTGTCAGGGTGCCCATGGGTAGGCGGAGTGAAGGGTAACACGCCGCCCGCTTCACTCGGGGAGCTAGGTATCCCCAGCTACAGAAAGGTTTCATGAACACGATTCTAGAAAATCCAGCATACCATGGAAGTCGTCCTCATTCCCCTAGTCTGAGCTGTACTGAGAAAAACTCTCTGCTTACAAGTCCTTCTAGGACCTCATACCTGAAGTCACCGTATCTCAAGGTTAAAGGCAGCTTGCATTGCAACTTCCACTTCAGCACAGTTTTCTGTGGAACACTTCAGGCTTTTGGCAGAGGCACAGGACCCTAGGAGACCTAGGGCACTCTTTCGTCTAGGCAGTTCACTACACAAAGAGCACCCTGTGTAGAAAAGCTGAATCGGGGAAGAGCCAGGGAGGTAGCTAGGTCTCTTTTGACCTGCCAGAAGCCAGAGACACTTATGCTGCGTGTCAACCTGGAGATGGTGCCTGATGGGACTGGCCTTGTTTTCCCACCTTGAAAGCTCCTCTTATGCGCCTTGAAGCTCCCTTAAAAACACGGTGGTTGTCAGCCTTATACTCACGGGCAGGCATGGCTGTGAGAGGGAACAACAGGGTTCACGAAGAGACAGGGTATCCCAGTTTCTCGGTCAGAGCTCATCCTGTTCTGTTCTATAGCTAAAGGGAATCTCAAAGTGAGGCCTAGCTTCGAAGGAGGGCCCTGATATGCCATGCAGCAGGGTAGGAGTGCGCAGCTTCCATGAGGCCTTAGTCGCACTTCTGCATTAGTTTCACGGTACTAATCTTCTCAGGACTCCTGCTCCCTTGCGTCTGCACCCGTTACCGTACAAAGACACTGAGTACGCCCCCCCCCCCCAGGCTCCCCTGAGTTGAAGATCAACATTCAGACACGTAGGCCCTTCGGAGTACCCGTGTCTGTGCCGACTGAAGGGCAGCATGATGCACGCTCCCTCGGGGAGCTCGATTCCCTCAGCTCACCAACAGCCTCAGGAACACGGTTGTAGTAGGTGCAGCATGCCATGCAAGTCTGCCTGCTTACAGTAGTCCGAGCTGTACTGAGGAAAACTCTTTGCTTACAATTCCTTCTACCAGCTCCTAGCTGAAGTCAACCAACCTCTAGGCGAAAGTCGGCTTGTGGTCCAAGTGCAACTAGAGCACGCTTTCTGGTGGAACGCCGCAGGCTTTTGGAAGATGCCCAGGAGCCCAGGACACCTCGGGAATTCTTTCCTTGAGGCAGTTCGCTACACGCAGAACACCCTGCATAGAAAAGTTGATTCTCCAAGAACCCAGTGAGGAGCTAGGTCTCTTTTGACCTGCTAGAAACCACAGATGCTTCTTCTGCGTGTCAACCTGGAAATGGCGGCCTTAGGAGACAAGCCTTGTTTTCCCGTCTTGAAAGCTCCATTCATGCGGCCTTGAAGCTCCCTGAAAAACACTGTGGTTGTCGGACTTGTCCTCACGCCAGGCATGGCTCTGGAAGACAAGGAGTTTTCTCGAAAGAAAGAGGGTGCTTCCAGGCCCTGGTGGGGAGCATATCCTGCCCTGCACCAGAGCGAAGGGGAATCTCAACGTGCACCCTACCCTCGACCCAGGGCTCTGATTTGCCCTCCAGTAGGGTAGTTGTGCAGCATTTTCCTTGAGGCCTTAGTCGCAGTTCTGCATTAGTTTAAAGGTACTAATCTTCTCAGGACTCCAGGCCCGCTCATGTCAGTACCCATTTCCGCACAAGAACTCTGAGTACCCCAAGACTCCCCTGGGCTTGCTGGGCCACACTCAGACCCGTAGGCCCTTCAGTGTGCCCCTTTTTAGGCCGAGTGAAAGATAACAAACTGCACTCTTTCTTGGGAAAGCTAGATTTCCTCAGCTCACCATCAGCCTCAGGGACACGGTTCTAGCAAGGCCAGCAAACCATGGAAGTCGGCCTCATCACTCGATTCTCAGCTGTACTGAGTAAAATTCTCTGCTTTGAAGTCCTTCGAGGACCTCATACCTGAAGTCACCGTATCTCAAGGAGAAAGGCAGCTTGCATTGCAACTTCCCCTACAGCAGAGTTTTGTGTGTAACACTTCAGGCTTTTGGGAGAGGCACAGGACCCTAGGAGTCCTGGGGCAGTCTTTCGTCGGAGCAGTTCGCTACACGCAGAGCACCTTATGTAGAAAAGTTGAATCAGGGAAGAGCCAGGGAGGTAGCTAGGTCTCTTTTGACCTGCCAGAAGCCAGAGACACTCACGCTGCGTGTCAACCTGGAGAGGGTGCCTGATGGGACTGGCCTTGTTTTCCCACCTTGAAAGCTCCTCTTATGCGCCTTGAAGCTCCCTGAAAAACACTGTGGTTGTCAGGCTTATACTCACGGCAGGCATGGCTGTGAGAGGGAAAAAGAGGTTACACGAAGAGACAGGGTATTTCAGTTTCTGAGTCAGAGCTAATCCTGTCTTGTTTTATAGCTAAAGGGAAACTCAAAGTGTGCCCTCGCTTCGAAGGAGGGCCCTGATATGCCATGTAGCGGAGTAGGCGTGCAACCGCTTCCATGAGGCCTTAGTCGCTCTCTTGCTTTAGTTGAACGCTAGTAAGGTATTCAGAACTCCTAGACCCCTCGCGGCAGCACTCGTTCCGTACCAGGACACTGAGTACTCCAAGGCTTCCCTGGGCTTGCTGGGCCACAGTCAGATGCGCAGGCCTGTCAGGGTGCCCATGGGTAGGCGGAGTGAAGGGTAACACGCTGCCCGCTTCACTCGGGGAGCTAGGTATCCCCAGCTACAGAAAGGTTTCATGAACACGATTCTAGAAAATCCAGCATACCATGGAAGTCGTCCTCATTCCCCTAGTCTGAGCTGTACTGAGAAAAACTCTCTGCTTACAAGTCCTTCTAGGACCTCATACCTGAAGTCACCGTATCTCAAGGTTAAAGGCAGCTTGCATTGCAACTTCCACTTCAGCACAGTTTTCTGTGGAACACTTCAGGCTTTTGGCAGAGGCACAGGACCCTAGGAGACCTAGGGCACTCTTTCGTCTAGGCAGTTCACTACACAAAGAGCACCCTGTGTAGAAAAGCTGAATCGGGGAAGAGCCAGGGAGGTAGCTAGGTCTCTTTTGACCTGCCAGAAGCCAGAGACACTTATGCTGCGTGTCAACCTGGAGATGGTGCCTGATGGGACTGGCCTTGTTTTCCCACCTTGAAAGCTCCTCTTATGCGCCTTGAAGCTCCCTTAAAAACACGGTGGTTGTCAGCCTTATACTCACGGGCAGGCATGGCTGTGAGAGGGAACAACAGGGTTCACGAAGAGACAGGGTATCCCAGTTTCTCGGTCAGAGCTCATCCTGTTCTGTTCTATAGCTAAAGGGAATCTCAAAGTGAGGCCTAGCTTCGAAGGAGGGCCCTGATATGCCATGCAGCAGGGTAGGAGTGCGCAGCTTCCATGAGGCCTTAGTCGCACTTCTGCATTAGTTTCACGGTACTAATCTTCTCAGGACTCCTGCTCCCTTGCGTCTGCACCCGTTACCGTACAAAGACACTGAGTACGCCCCCCCCCCCCCAGGCTCCCCTGAGTTGAAGATCAACATTCAGACACGTAGGCCCTTCGGAGTACCCGTGTCTGTGCCGACTGAAGGGCAGCATGATGCACGCTCCCTCGGGGAGCTCGATTCCCTCAGCTCACCAACAGCCTCAGGAACACGGTTGTAGTAGGTGCAGCATGCCATGCAAGTCTGCCTGCTTACAGTAGTCCGAGCTGTACTGAGGAAAACTCTTTGCTTACAATTCCTTCTACCAGCTCCTAGCTGAAGTCAACCAACCTCTAGGCGAAAGTCGGCTTGTGGTCCAAGTGCAACTAGAGCACGCTTTCTGGTGGAACGCCGCAGGCTTTTGGAAGATGCCCAGGAGCCCAGGACACCTCGGGAATTCTTTCCTTGAGGCAGTTCGCTACACGCAGAACACCCTGCATAGAAAAGTTGATTCTCCAAGAACCCAGTGAGGAGCTAGGTCTCTTTTGACCTGCTAGAAACCACAGATGCTTCTTCTGCGTGTCAACCTGGAAATGGCGGCCTTAGGAGACAAGCCTTGTTTTCCCGTCTTGAAAGCTCCATTCATGCGGCCTTGAAGCTCCCTGAAAAACACTGTGGTTGTCGGACTTGTCCTCACGCCAGGCATGGCTCTGGAAGACAAGGAGTTTTCTCGAAAGAAAGAGGGTGCTTCCAGGCCCTGGTGGGGAGCATATCCTGCCCTGCACCAGAGCGAAGGGGAATCTCAACGTGCACCCTACCCTCGACCCAGGGCTCTGATTTGCCCTCCAGTAGGGTAGTTGTGCAGCATTTTCCTTGAGGCCTTAGTCGCAGTTCTGCATTAGTTTAAAGGTACTAATCTTCTCAGGACTCCAGGCCCGCTCATGTCAGTACCCATTTCCGCACAAGAACTCTGAGTACCCCAAGACTCCCCTGGGCTTGCTGGGCCACACTCAGACCCGTAGGCCCTTCAGTGTGCCCCTTTTTAGGCCGAGTGAAAGATAACAAACTGCACTCTTTCTTGGGAAAGCTAGATTTCCTCAGCTCACCATCAGCCTCAGGGACACGGTTCTAGCAAGGCCAGCAAACCATGGAAGTCGGCCTCATCACTCGATTCTCAGCTGTACTGAGTAAAATTCTCTGCTTTGAAGTCCTTCGAGGACCTCATACCTGAAGTCACCGTATCTCAAGGAGAAAGGCAGCTTGCATTGCAACTTCCCCTACAGCAGAGTTTTGTGTGTAACACTTCAGGCTTTTGGGAGAGGCACAGGACCCTAGGAGTCCTGGGGCAGTCTTTCGTCGGAGCAGTTCGCTACACGCAGAGCACCTTATGTAGAAAAGTTGAATCAGGGAAGAGCCAGGGAGGTAGCTAGGTCTCTTTTGACCTGCCAGAAGCCAGAGACACTCACGCTGCGTGTCAACCTGGAGAGGGTGCCTGATGGGACTGGCCTTCTTTTCCCACCTTGAAAGCTCCTCTTATGCGCCTTGAAGCTCCCTGAAAAACACTGTGGTTGTCAGGCTTATACTCACGGCAGGCATGGCTGTGAGAGGGAAAAAGAGGTTACACGAAGAGACAGGGTATTTCAGTTTCTGAGTCAGAGCTAATCCTGTCTTGTTTTATAGCTAAAGGGAAACTCAAAGTGTGCCCTCGCTTCGAAGGAGGGCCCTGATATGCCATGTAGCGGAGTAGGCGTGCAACCGCTTCCATGAGGCCTTAGTCGCTCTCTTGCTTTAGTTGAACGCTAGTAAGGTATTCAGAACTCCTAGACCCCTCGCGGCAGCACTCGTTCCGTACCAGGACACTGAGTACTCCAAGGCTTCCCTGGGCTTGCTGGGCCACAGTCAGATGCGCAGGCCTGTCAGGGTGCCCATGGGTAGGCGGAGTGAAGGGTAACACGCTGCCCGCTTCACTCGGGGAGCTAGGTATCCCCAGCTACAGAAAGGTTTCATGAACACGATTCTAGAAAATCCAGCATACCATGGAAGTCGTCCTCATTCCCCTAGTCTGAGCTGTACTGAGAAAAACTCTCTGCTTACAAGTCCTTCTAGGACCTCATACCTGAAGTCACCGTATCTCAAGGTTAAAGGCAGCTTGCATTGCAACTTCCACTTCAGCACAGTTTTCTGTGGAACACTTCAGGCTTTTGGCAGAGGCACAGGACCCTAGGAGACCTAGGGCACTCTTTCGTCTAGGCAGTTCACTACACAAAGAGCACCCTGTGTAGAAAAGCTGAATCGGGGAAGAGCCAGGGAGGTAGCTAGGTCTCTTTTGACCTGCCAGAAGCCAGAGACACTTATGCTGCGTGTCAACCTGGAGATGGTGCCTGATGGGACTGGCCTTGTTTTCCCACCTTGAAAGCTCCTCTTATGCGCCTTGAAGCTCCCTTAAAAACACGGTGGTTGTCAGCCTTATACTCACGGGCAGGCATGGCTGTGAGAGGGAACAACAGGGTTCACGAAGAGACAGGGTATCCCAGTTTCTCGGTCAGAGCTCATCCTGTTCTGTTCTATAGCTAAAGGGAATCTCAAAGTGAGGCCTAGCTTCGAAGGAGGGCCCTGATATGCCATGCAGCAGGGTAGGAGTGCGCAGCTTCCATGAGGCCTTAGTCGCACTTCTGCATTAGTTTCACGGTACTAATCTTCTCAGGACTCCTGCTCCCTTGCGTCTGCACCCGTTACCGTACAAAGACACTGAGTACGCCCCCCCCCCCCCAGGCTCCCCTGAGTTGAAGATCAACATTCAGACACGTAGGCCCTTCGGAGTACCCGTGTCTGTGCCGACTGAAGGGCAGCATGATGCACGCTCCCTCGGGGAGCTCGATTCCCTCAGCTCACCAACAGCCTCAGGAACACGGTTGTAGTAGGTGCAGCATGCCATGCAAGTCTGCCTGCTTACAGTAGTCCGAGCTGTACTGAGGAAAACTCTTTGCTTACAATTCCTTCTACCAGCTCCTAGCTGAAGTCAACCAACCTCTAGGCGAAAGTCGGCTTGTGGTCCAAGTGCAACTAGAGCACGCTTTCTGGTGGAACGCCGCAGGCTTTTGGAAGATGCCCAGGAGCCCAGGACACCTCGGGAATTCTTTCCTTGAGGCAGTTCGCTACACGCAGAACACCCTGCATAGAAAAGTTGATTCTCCAAGAACCCAGTGAGGAGCTAGGTCTCTTTTGACCTGCTAGAAACCACAGATGCTTCTTCTGCGTGTCAACCTGGAAATGGCGGCCTTAGGAGACAAGCCTTGTTTTCCCGTCTTGAAAGCTCCATTCATGCGGCCTTGAAGCTCCCTGAAAAACACTGTGGTTGTCGGACTTGTCCTCACGCCAGGCATGGCTCTGGAAGACAAGGAGTTTTCTCGAAAGAAAGAGGGTGCTTCCAGGCCCTGGTGGGGAGCATATCCTGCCCTGCACCAGAGCGAAGGGGAATCTCAACGTGCACCCTACCCTCGACCCAGGGCTCTGATTTGCCCTCCAGTAGGGTAGTTGTGCAGCATTTTCCTTGAGGCCTTAGTCGCAGTTCTGCATTAGTTTAAAGGTACTAATCTTCTCAGGACTCCAGGCCCGCTCATGTCAGTACCCATTTCCGCACAAGAACTCTGAGTACCCCAAGACTCCCCTGGGCTTGCTGGGCCACACTCAGACCCGTAGGCCCTTCAGTGTGCCCCTTTTTAGGCCGAGTGAAAGATAACAAACTGCACTCTTTCTTGGGAAAGCTAGATTTCCTCAGCTCACCATCAGCCTCAGGGACACGGTTCTAGCAAGGCCAGCAAACCATGGAAGTCGGCCTCATCACTCGATTCTCAGCTGTACTGAGTAAAATTCTCTGCTTTGAAGTCCTTCGAGGACCTCATACCTGAAGTCACCGTATCTCAAGGAGAAAGGCAGCTTGCATTGCAACTTCCCCTACAGCAGAGTTTTGTGTGTAACACTTCAGGCTTTTGGGAGAGGCACAGGACCCTAGGAGTCCTAGGGCAGTCTTTCGTCGGAGCAGTTCGCTACACGCAGAGCACCTTATGTAGAAAAGTTGAATCAGGGAAGAGCCAGGGAGGTAGCTAGGTCTCTTTTGACCTGCCAGAAGCCAGAGACACTCACGCTGCGTGTCAACCTGGAGAGGGTGCCTGATGGGACTGGCCTTGTTTTCCCACCTTGAAAGCTCCTCTTATGCGCCTTGAAGCTCCCTGAAAAACACTGTGGTTGTCAGGCTTATACTCACGGCAGGCATGGCTGTGAGAGGGAAAAAGAGGTTACACGAAGAGACAGGGTATTTCAGTTTCTGAGTCAGAGCTAATCCTGTCTTGTTTTATAGCTAAAGGGAAACTCAAAGTGTGCCCTCGCTTCGAAGGAGGGCCCTGATATGCCATGTAGCGGAGTAGGCGTGCAACCGCTTCCATGAGGCCTTAGTCGCTCTCTTGCTTTAGTTGAACGCTAGTAAGGTATTCAGGACTCCTAGACCCCTCGCGGCAGCACTCGTTCCGTACCAGGACACTGAGTACTCCAAGGCTTCCCTGGGCTTGCTGGGCCACAGTCAGATGCGCAGGCCTGTCAGGGTGCCCATGGGTAGGCGGAGTGAAGGGTAACACGCTGCCCGCTTCACTCGGGGAGCTAGGTATCCCCAGCTACAGAAAGGTTTCATGAACACGATTCTAGAAAATCCAGCATACCATGGAAGTCGTCCTCATTCCCCTAGTCTGAGCTGTACTGAGAAAAACTCTCTGCTTACAAGTCCTTCTAGGACCTCATACCTGAAGTCACCGTATCTCAAGGTTAAAGGCAGCTTGCATTGCAACTTCCACTTCAGCACAGTTTTCTGTGGAACACTTCAGGCTTTTGGCAGAGGCACAGGACCCTAGGAGACCTAGGGCACTCTTTCGTCTAGGCAGTTCACTACACAAAGAGCACCCTGTGTAGAAAAGCTGAATCGGGGAAGAGCCAGGGAGGTAGCTAGGTCTCTTTTGACCTGCCAGAAGCCAGAGACACTTATGCTGCGTGTCAACCTGGAGATGGTGCCTGATGGGACTGGCCTTGTTTTCCCACCTTGAAAGCTCCTCTTATGCGCCTTGAAGCTCCCTTAAAAACACGGTGGTTGTCAGCCTTATACTCACGGGCAGGCATGGCTGTGAGAGGGAACAACAGGGTTCACGAAGAGACAGGGTATCCCAGTTTCTCGGTCAGAGCTCATCCTGTTCTGTTCTATAGCTAAAGGGAATCTCAAAGTGAGGCCTAGCTTCGAAGGAGGGCCCTGATATGCCATGCAGCAGGGTAGGAGTGCGCAGCTTCCATGAGGCCTTAGTCGCACTTCTGCATTAGTTTCACGGTACTAATCTTCTCAGGACTCCTGCTCCCTTGCGTCTGCACCCGTTACCGTACAAAGACACTGAGTACGCCCCCCCCCCCCCCAGGCTCCCCTGAGTTGAAGATCAACATTCAGACACGTAGGCCCTTCGGAGTACCCGTGTCTGTGCCGACTGAAGGGCAGCATGATGCACGCTCCCTCGGGGAGCTCGATTCCCTCAGCTCACCAACAGCCTCAGGAACACGGTTGTAGTAGGTGCAGCATGCCATGCAAGTCTGCCTGCTTACAGTAGTCCGAGCTGTACTGAGGAAAACTCTTTGCTTACAATTCCTTCTACCAGCTCCTAGCTGAAGTCAACCAACCTCTAGGCGAAAGTCGGCTTGTGGTCCAAGTGCAACTAGAGCACGCTTTCTGGTGGAACGCCGCAGGCTTTTGGAAGATACCCAGGAGCCCAGGACACCTCGGGAATTCTTTCCTTGAGGCAGTTCGCTACACGCAGAACACCCTGCATAGAAAAGTTGATTCTCCAAGAACCCAGTGAGGAGCTAGGTCTCTTTTGACCTGCTAGAAACCACAGATGCTTCTTCTGCGTGTCAACCTGGAAATGGCGGCCTTAGGAGACAAGCCTTGTTTTCCCGTCTTGAAAGCTCCATTCATGCGGCCTTGAAGCTCCCTGAAAAACACTGTGGTTGTCGGACTTGTCCTCACGCCAGGCATGGCTCTGGAAGACAAGGAGTTTTCTCGAAAGAAAGAGGGTGCTTCCAGGCCCTGGTGGGGAGCATATCCTGCCCTGCACCAGAGCGAAGGGGAATCTCAACGTGCACCCTACCCTCGACCCAGGGCTCTGATTTGCCCTCCAGTAGGGTAGTTGTGCAGCATTTTCCTTGAGGCCTTAGTCGCAGTTCTGCATTAGTTTAAAGGTACTAATCTTCTCAGGACTCCAGGCCCGCTCATGTCAGTACCCATTTCCGCACAAGAACTCTGAGTACCCCAAGACTCCCCTGGGCTTGCTGGGCCACACTCAGACCCGTAGGCCCTTCAGTGTGCCCCTTTTTAGGCCGAGTGAAAGATAACAAACTGCACTCTTTCTTGGGAAAGCTAGATTTCCTCAGCTCACCATCAGCCTCAGGGACACGGTTCTAGCAAGGCCAGCAAACCATGGAAGTCGGCCTCATCACTCGATTCTCAGCTGTACTGAGTAAAATTCTCTGCTTTGAAGTCCTTCGAGGACCTCATACCTGAAGTCACCGTATCTCAAGGAGAAAGGCAGCTTGCATTGCAACTTCCCCTACAGCAGAGTTTTGTGTGTAACACTTCAGGCTTTTGGGAGAGGCACAGGACCCTAGGAGTCCTGGGGCAGTCTTTCGTCGGAGCAGTTCGCTACACGCAGAGCACCTTATGTAGAAAAGTTGAATCAGGAAAGAGCCAGGGAGGTAGCTAGGTCTCTTTTGACCTGCCAGAAGCCAGAGACACTCACACTGCGTGTCAACCTGGAGAGGGTGCCTGATGGGACTGGCCTTGTTTTCCCACCTTGAAAGCTCCTCTTATGCGCCTTGAAGCTCCCTGAAAAACACTGTGGTTGTCAGGCTTATACTCACGGCAGGCATGGCTGTGAGAGGGAAAAAGAGGTTACACGAAGAGACAGGGTATTTCAGTTTCTGAGTCAGAGCTAATCCTGTCTTGTTTTATAGCTAAAGGGAAACTCAAAGTGTGCCCTCGCTTCGAAGGAGGGCCCTGATATGCCATGTAGCGGAGTAGGCGTGCAACCGCTTCCATGAGGCCTTAGTCGCTCTCTTGCTTTAGTTGAACGCTAGTAAGGTATTCAGGACTCCTAGACCCCTCGCGGCAGCACTCGTTCCGTACCAGGACACTGAGTACTCCAAGGCTTCCCTGGGCTTGCTGGGCCACAGTCAGATGCGCAGGCCTGTCAGGGTGCCCATGGGTAGGCGGAGTGAAGGGTAACACGCTGCCCGCTTCACTCGGGGAGCTAGGTATCCCCAGCTACAGAAAGGTTTCATGAACACGATTCTAGAAAATCCAGCATACCATGGAAGTCGTCCTCATTCCCCTAGTCTGAGCTGTACTGAGAAAAACTCTCTGCTTACAAGTCCTTCTAGGACCTCATACCTGAAGTCACCGTATCTCAAGGTTAAAGGCAGCTTGCATTGCAACTTCCACTTCAGCACAGTTTTCTGTGGAACACTTCAGGCTTTTGGCAGAGGCACAGGACCCTAGGAGACCTAGGGCACTCTTTCGTCTAGGCAGTTCACTACACAAAGAGCACCCTGTGTAGAAAAGCTGAATCGGGGAAGAGCCAGGGAGGTAGCTAGGTCTCTTTTGACCTGCCAGAAGCCAGAGACACTTATGCTGCGTGTCAACCTGGAGATGGTGCCTGATGGGACTGGCCTTGTTTTCCCACCTTGAAAGCTCCTCTTATGCGCCTTGAAGCTCCCTTAAAAACACGGTGGTTGTCAGCCTTATACTCACGGGCAGGCATGGCTGTGAGAGGGAACAACAGGGTTCACGAAGAGACAGGGTATCCCAGTTTCTCGGTCAGAGCTCATCCTGTTCTGTTCTATAGCTAAAGGGAATCTCAAAGTGAGGCCTAGCTTCGAAGGAGGGCCCTGATATGCCATGCAGCAGGGTAGGAGTGCGCAGCTTCCATGAGGCCTTAGTCGCACTTCTGCATTAGTTTCACGGTACTAATCTTCTCAGGACTCCTGCTCCCTTGCGTCTGCACCCGTTACCGTACAAAGACACTGAGTACGCCCCCCCCCCCAGGCTCCCCTGAGTTGAAGATCAACATTCAGACACGTAGGCCCTTCGGAGTACCCGTGTCTGTGCCGACTGAAGGGCAGCATGATGCACGCTCCCTCGGGGAGCTCGATTCCCTCAGCTCACCAACAGCCTCAGGAACACGGTTGTAGTAGGTGCAGCATGCCATGCAAGTCTGCCTGCTTACAGTAGTCCGAGCTGTACTGAGGAAAACTCTTTGCTTACAATTCCTTCTACCAGCTCCTAGCTGAAGTCAACCAACCTCTAGGCGAAAGTCGGCTTGTGGTCCAAGTGCAACTAGAGCACGCTTTCTGGTGGAACGCCGCAGGCTTTTGGAAGATACCCAGGAGCCCAGGACACCTCGGGAATTCTTTCCTTGAGGCAGTTCGCTACACGCAGAACACCCTGCATAGAAAAGTTGATTCTCCAAGAACCCAGTGAGGAGCTAGGTCTCTTTTGACCTGCTAGAAACCACAGATGCTTCTTCTGCGTGTCAACCTGGAAATGGCGGCCTTAGGAGACAAGCCTTGTTTTCCCGTCTTGAAAGCTCCATTCATGCGGCCTTGAAGCTCCCTGAAAAACACTGTGGTTGTCGGACTTGTCCTCACGCCAGGCATGGCTCTGGAAGACAAGGAGTTTTCTCGAAAGAAAGAGGGTGCTTCCAGGCCCTGGTGGGGAGCATATCCTGCCCTGCACCAGAGCGAAGGGGAATCTCAACGTGCACCCTACCCTCGACCCAGGGCTCTGATTTGCCCTCCAGTAGGGTAGTTGTGCAGCATTTTCCTTGAGGCCTTAGTCGCAGTTCTGCATTAGTTTAAAGGTACTAATCTTCTCAGGACTCCAGGCCCGCTCATGTCAGTACCCATTTCCGCACAAGAACTCTGAGTACCCCAAGACTCCCCTGGGCTTGCTGGGCCACACTCAGACCCGTAGGCCCTTCAGTGTGCCCCTTTTTAGGCCGAGTGAAAGATAACAAACTGCACTCTTTCTTGGGAAAGCTAGATTTCCTCAGCTCACCATCAGCCTCAGGGACACGGTTCTAGCAAGGCTAGCAAACCATGGAAGTCGGCCTCATCACTCGATTCTCAGCTGTACTGAGTAAAATTCTCTGCTTTGAAGTCCTTCGAGGACCTCATACCTGAAGTCACCGTATCTCAAGGAGAAAGGCAGCTTGCATTGCAACTTCCCCTACAGCAGAGTTTTGTGTGTAACACTTCAGGCTTTTGGGAGAGGCACAGGACCCTAGGAGTCCTGGGGCAGTCTTTCGTCGGAGCAGTTCGCTACACGCAGAGCACCTTATGTAGAAAAGTTGAATCAGGAAAGAGCCAGGGAGGTAGCTAGGTCTCTTTTGACCTGCCAGAAGCCAGAGACACTCACGCTGCGTGTCAACCTGGAGAGGGTGCCTGATGGGACTGGCCTTGTTTTCCCACCTTGAAAGCTCCTCTTATGCGCCTTGAAGCTCCCTGAAAAACACTGTGGTTGTCAGGCTTATACTCACGGCAGGCATGGCTGTGAGAGGGAAAAAGAGGTTACACGAAGAGACAGGGTATTTCAGTTTCTGAGTCAGAGCTAATCCTGTCTTGTTTTATAGCTAAAGGGAAACTCAAAGTGTGCCCTCGCTTCGAAGGAGGGCCCTGATATGCCATGTAGCGGAGTAGGCGTGCAACCGCTTCCATGAGGCCTTAGTCGCTCTCTTGCTTTAGTTGAACGCTAGTAAGGTATTCAGGACTCCTAGACCCCTCGCGGCAGCACTCGTTCCGTACCAGGACACTGAGTACTCCAAGGCTTCCCTGGGCTTGCTGGGCCACAGTCAGATGCGCAGGCCTGTCAGGGTGCCCATGGGTAGGCGGAGTGAAGGGTAACACGCTGCCCGCTTCACTCGGGGAGCTAGGTATCCCCAGCTACAGAAAGGTTTCATGAACACGATTCTAGAAAATCCAGCATACCATGGAAGTCGTCCTCATTCCCCTAGTCTGAGCTGTACTGAGAAAAACTCTCTGCTTACAAGTCCTTCTAGGACCTCATACCTGAAGTCACCGTATCTCAAGGTTAAAGGCAGCTTGCATTGCAACTTCCACTTCAGCACAGTTTTCTGTGGAACACTTCAGGCTTTTGGCAGAGGCACAGGACCCTAGGAGACCTAGGGCACTCTTTCGTCTAGGCAGTTCACTACACACAGAGCACCCTGTGTAGAAAAGCTGAATCGGGGAAGAGCCAGGGAGGTAGCTAGGTCTCTTTTGACCTGCCAGAAGCCAGAGACACTTATGCTGCGTGTCAACCTGGAGATGGTGCCTGATGGGACTGGCCTTGTTTTCCCACCTTGAAAGCTCCTCTTATGCGCCTTGAAGCTCCCTTAAAAACACGGTGGTTGTCAGCCTTATACTCACGGGCAGGCATGGCTGTGAGAGGGAACAACAGGGTTCACGAAGAGACAGGGTATCCCAGTTTCTCGGTCAGAGCTCATCCTGTTCTGTTCTATAGCTAAAGGGAATCTCAAAGTGAGGCCTAGCTTCGAAGGAGGGCCCTGATATGCCATGCAGCAGGGTAGGGGTCCGCAGCTTCCATGAGGCCTTAGTCGCACTTCTGCATTAGTTTCACGGTACTAATCTTCTCAGGACTCCTGCTCCCTTGCGTCTGCACCCGTTTCCGTACAAAGACACTGAGTACGCCCCCCCCCCCAGGCTCCCCTGAGTTGAAGATCAACATTCAGACACGTAGGCCCTTCGGAGTACCCGTGTCTGTGCCGAGTGAAGGGCAGCATGATGCACGCTCCCTCGGGGAGCTCGATTCCCTCAGCTCACCAACAGCCTCAGGAACACGGTTGTAGTAGGTGCAGCATGCCATGCAAGTCTGCCTGCTTACAGTAGTCCGAGCTGTACTGAGGAAAACTCTTTGCTTACAATTCCTTCTACCAGCTCCTAGCTGAAGTCAACCAATCTCTAGGCGAAAGTCGGCTTGTGGTCCAAGTGCAACTAGAGCACGCTTTCTGGTGGAACGCCGCAGGCTTTTGGAAGATGCCCAGGAGCCCAGGACACCTCGGGAATTCTTTCCTTGAGGCAGTTCGCTACACGCAGAACACCCTGCATAGAAAAGTTGATTCTCCAAGAACCCAGTGAGGAGCTAGGTCTCTTTTGACCTGCTAGAAACCACAGATGCTTCTTCTGCGTGTCAACCTGGAAATGGCGGCCTTAGGAGACAAGCCTTGTTTTCCCGTCTTGAAAGCTCCATTCATGCGGCCTTGAAGCTCCCTGAAAAACACTGTGGTTGTCGGACTTGTCCTCACGCCAGGCATGGCTCTGGAAGACAAGGAGTTTTCTCGAAAGGAAGAGGGTGCTTCCAGGCCCTGGTGGGGAGCATATCCTGCCCTGCACCAGAGCGAAGGGGAATCTCAACGTGCACCCTACCCTCGACCCAGGGCTCTGATTTGCCCTCCAGTAGGGTAGTTGTGCAGCATTTTCCTTGAGGCCTTAGTCGCAGTTCTGCATTAGTTTAAAGGTACTAATCTTCTCAGGACTCCAGGCCCGCTCATGTCAGTACCCATTTCCGCACAAGAACTCTGAGTACCCCAAGACTCCCCTGGGCTTGCTGGGCCACACTCAGACCCGTAGGCCCTTCAGTGTGCCCCTTTTTAGGCCGAGTGAAAGATAACAAACTGCACTCTTTCTTGGGAAAGCTAGATTTCCTCAGCTCACCATCAGCCTCAGGGACACGGTTCTAGCAAGGCCAGCAAACCATGGAAGTCGGCCTCATCACTCGATTCTCAGCTGTACTGAGTAAAATTCTCTGCTTTGAAGTCCTTCGAGGACCTCATACCTGAAGTCACCGTATCTCAAGGAGAAAGGCAGCTTGCATTGCAACTTCCCCTACAGCAGAGTTTTGTGTGTAACACTTCAGGCATTTGGGAGAGGCACAGGACCCTAGGAGTCCTAGGGCAGTCTTTCGTCGGAGCAGTTCGCTACACGCAGAGCACCTTATGTAGAAAAGTTGAATCAGGGAAGAGCCAGGGAGGTAGCTAGGTCTCTTTTGACCTGCCAGAAGCCAGAGACACTCACGCTGCGTGTCAACCTGGAGAGGGTGCCTGATGGGACTGGCCTTGTTTTCCCACCTTGAAAGCTCCTCTTATGCGCCTTGAAGCTCCCTGAAAAACACTGTGGTTGTCAGGCTTATACTCACGGCAGGCATGGCTGTGAGAGGGAAAAAGAGGTTACACGAAGAGACAGGGTATTTCAGTTTCTGAGTCAGAGCTAATCCTGTCTTGTTTTATAGCTAAAGGGAAACTCAAAGTGTGCCCTCGCTTCGAAGGAGGGCCCTGATATGCCATGTAGCGGAGTAGGCGTGCAACCGCTTCCATGAGGCCTTAGTCGCTCTCTTGCTTTAGTTGAACGCTAGTAAGGTATTCAGGACTCCTAGACCCCTCGCGGCAGCACTCGTTCCGTACCAGGACACTGAGTACTCCAAGGCTTCCGTGGGCTTGCTGGGCCACAGTCAGATGCGCAGGCCTGTCAGGGTGCCCATGGGTAGGCGGAGTGAAGGGTAACACGCTGCCCGCTTCACTCGGGGAGCTAGGTATCCCCAGCTACAGAAAGGTTTCATGAACACGATTCTAGAAAATCCAGCATACCATGGAAGTCGTCCTCATTCCCCTAGTCTGAGCTGTACTGAGAAAAACTCTCTGCTTACAAGTCCTTCTAGGACCTCATACCTGAAGTCACCGTATCTCAAGGTTAAAGGCAGCTTGCATTGCAACTTCCACTTCAGCACAGTTTTCTGTGGAACACTTTAGGCTTTTGGCAGAGGCACAGGACCCTAGGAGACCTAGGGCACTCTTTCGTCTAGGCAGTTCACTACACACAGAGCACCCTGTGTAGAAAAGCTGAATCGGGGAAGAGCCAGGGAGGTAGCTAGGTCTCTTTTGACCTGCCAGAAGCCAGAGACACTTATGCTGCGTGTCAACCTGGAGATGGTGCCTGATGGGACTGGCCTTGTTTTCCCACCTTGAAAGCTCCTCTTATGCGCCTTGAAGCTCCCTTAAAAACACGGTGGTTGTCAGCCTTATACTCACGGGCAGGCATGGCTGTGAGAGGGAACAACAGGGTTCACGAAGAGACAGGGTATCCCAGTTTCTCGGTCAGAGCTCATCCTGTTCTGTTCTATAGCTAAAGGGAATCTCAAAGTGAGGCCTAGCTTCGAAGGAGGGCCCTGATATGCCATGCAGCAGGGTAGGAGTGCGCAGCTTCCATGAGGCCTTAGTCGCACTTCTGCATTAGTTTCACGGTACTAATCTTCTCAGGACTCCTGCTCCCTTGCGTCTGCACCCGTTTCCGTAAAAAGACACTGAGTACGCCCCCCCCCCCCAGGCTCCCCTGAGTTGAAGATCAACATTCAGACACGTAGGCCCTTCGGAGTACCCGTGTCTGTGCCGAGTGAAGGGCAGCATGATGCACGCTCCCTCAGGGAGCTCGATTCCCTCAGCTCACCAACAGCCTCAGGAACACGGTTGTAGTAGGTGCAGCATGGCATGCAAGTCTGCCTGCTTACAGTAGTCCGAGCTGTACTGAGGAAAACTCTTTGCTTACAATTCCTTCTACCAGCTCCTAGCTGAAGTCAACCAACCTCTAGGCGAAAGTCGGCTTGTGGTCCAAGTGCAACTAGAGCACACTTTCTGGTGGAACGCCGCAGGCTTTTGGAAGATGCCCAGGAGCCCAGGACACCTAGGGAATTCTTTCCTTGAGGCAGTTCGCTACACGCAGAACACCCTGCATAGAAAAGTTGATTCTCCAAGAACCCAGTGAGGAGCTAGGTCTCTTTTGACCTGCTAGAAACCACAGATGCTTCTTCTGCGTGTCAACCTGGAAATGGCGGCCTTAGGAGACAAGCCTTGTTTTCCCGTCTTGAAAGCTCCATTCATGCGGCCTTGAAGCTCCCTGAAAAAAACTGTGGTTGTCGGACTTGTCCTCACGCCAGGCATGGCTCTGGAAGACAAGGAGTTTTCTCGAAAGAAAGAGGGTGCTTCCAGGCCCTGGTGGGGAGCATATCCTGCCCTGCACCAGAGCGAAGGGGAATCTCAACGTGCACCCTACCCTCGACCCAGGGCTCTGATTTGCCCTCCAGTAGGGTAGTTGTGCAGCATTTTCCTTGAGGCCTTAGTCGCAGTTCTGCATTAGTTTAAAGGTACTAATCTTCTCAGGACTCCAGGCCCGCTCATGTCAGTACCCATTTCCGCACAAGAACTCTGAGTACCCCAAGACTCCCCTGGGCTTGCTGGGCCACACTCAGACCCGTAGGCCCTTCAGTGTGCCCCTTTTTAGGCCGAGTGAAAGATAACAAACTGCACTCTTTCTTGGGAAAGCTAGATTTCCTCAGCTCACCATCAGCCTCAGGGACACGGTTCTAGCAAGGCCAGCAAACCATGGAAGTCGGCCTCATCACTCGATTCTCAGCTGTACTGAGTAAAATTCTCTGCTTTGAAGTCCTTCGAGGACCTCATACCTGAAGTCACCGTATCTCAAGGAGAAAGGCAGCTTGCATTGCAACTTCCCCTACAGCAGAGTTTTGTGTGTAACACTTCAGGCTTTTGGGAGAGGCACAGGACCCTAGGAGTCCTAGGGCAGTCTTTCGTCGGAGCAGTTCGCTACACGCAGAGCACCTTATGTAGAAAAGTTGAATCAGGGAAGAGCCAGGGAGGTAGCTAGGTCTCTTTTGACCTGCCAGAAGCCAGAGACACTCACGCTGCGTGTCAACCTGGAGAGGGTGCCTGATGGGACTGGCCTTGTTTTCCCACCTTGAAAGCTCCTCTTATGCGCCTTGAAGCTCCCTGAAAAACACTGTGGTTGTCAGGCTTATACTCACGGCAGGCATGGCTGTGAGAGGGAAAAAGAGGTTACACGAAGAGACAGGGTATTTCAGTTTCTGAGTCAGAGCTAATCCTGTCTTGTTTCATAGCTAAAGGGAAACTCAAAGTGTGCCCTCGCTTCGAAGGAGGGCCCTGATATGCCATGTAGCAGAGTAGGCGTGCAACCGCTTCCATGAGGCCTTAGTCGCTCTCTTGCTTTAGTTGAACGCTAGTAAGGTATTCAGGACTCCTAGACCCCTCACGGCAGCACTCGTTCCGTACCAGGACACTGAGTACTCCAAGGCTTCCCTGGGCTTGCTGGGCCACAGTCAGATGCGCAGGCCTGTCAGGGTGCCCATGGGTAGGCGGAGTGAAGGGTAACACGCTGCCCGCTTCACTCGGGGAGCTAGGTATCCCCAGCTACAGAAAGGTTTCATGAACACGATTCTAGAAAATCCAGCATACCATGGAAGTCGTCCTCATTCCCCTAGTCTGAGCTGTACTGAGAAAAACTCTCTGCTTACAAGTCCTTCTAGGACCTCATACCTGAAGTCACCGTATCTCAAGGTTAAAGGCAGCTTGCATTGCAACTTCCACTTCAGCACAGTTTTCTGTGGAACACTTCAGGCTTTTGGCAGAGGCACAGGACCCTAGGAGACCTAGGGCACTCTTTCGTCTAGGCAGTTCACTACACACAGAGCACCCTGTGTAGGAAAGCTGAATCGGGGAAGAGCCAGGGAGGTAGCTAGGTCTCTTTTGACCTGCCAGAAGCCAGAGACACTTATGCTGCGTGTCAACCTGGAGATGGTGCCTGATGGGACTGGCCTTGTTTTCCCACCTTGAAAGCTCCTCTTATGCGCCTTGAAGCTCCCTTAAAACACTGTGGTTGTCAGGCTTATACTCACGGCAGGCATGGCTGTGAGAGGGAAAAAGAGGTTACACGAAGAGACAGGGTATTTCAGTTTCTGAGTCAGAGCTAATCCTGTCTTGTTTTATAGCTAAAGGGAAACTCAAAGTGTGCCCTCGCTTCGAAGGAGGGCCCTGATATGCCATGTAGCGGAGTAGGCGTGCAACAGCTTCCATGAGGCCTTAGTCGCTCTCTTGCTTTAGTTGAACGCTAGTAAGGTATTCAGGACTCCTAGACCCCTCGCGGCAGCACTCGTTCCGTACAAGGACACTGAGTACTCCAAGGCTTCCCTGGGCTTGCAGGGCCACACTCAGATGCGTAGGCCTGTCAGGGTGCCCCTGGGTAGGCGGAGTGAAGGGTAACACGCTGCACGCTTCATTCGGGGAGCTAGGTATCCCCAGCTACAGAAAGGTTTCATGAACACGATTCTAGAAAATGCAGCATACCATGGAAGTTGTCCTCATTCCCCTAGTCTGAGCTGTACTGAGAAAAACTCTCTGCTTACAAGTCCTTCTAGGACCTCATACCTGAAGTCACCGTATCTCAAGGTTAAAGGCAGCTTGCATTGCAACTTCCACTTCAGCACAGTTTTCTGTGGAACACTTCAGGCTTTTGGGAGAGGCACAGGACCCTAGGAGACCTAGGGCACTCTTTCGTCTAGGCAGTTCACTACACACAGAGCACCCTGTGTAGAAAAGCTGAATCAGGGGAGAGCCAGGGAGGTAGCTAGGTCTCTTTTGACCTGCCAGAAGCCAGAGACACTAATGCTGCGTGTCAGCCTGGAGATGGTGCCTGATGGGACTGGCCTTGTTTTGCCACCTTGAAAGCTCCTCTTACGCGTCTTGAAGCTCCCTTAAAAACCCTGTGGTTGTCAGCCTTATACTCACGGGCAGGCATGGCTGTGAGAGGGAAAAACAGGTTTCACGAAGAAACAGGGTATCCCAGTTTCTCGGTCCGAGCTCATCCTGTTCTGTTCTATAGCTAAAGGGAATCTCAAAGTGAGGCCTAGCTTCGAAGGAGGGCCCTGATATGCCATGCAGCAGCGTAGGCGTGCGCAGCTTCCATGAGGCCTTAGTCGCACTTCTGCATTGGTTTAACGGTACTAATCTTCTCAGGACTCCTGCTCCCTTGCCTCTGCACCCGTTTCCGTACAAAGACCCTGAGTAACCCCCAGGCTCCCCTGAGTTGAAGATCAACATTCAGACACGTAGGCCCTTCGGAGTACCCGTGTCTGTGCCGACTGAAGGGCAGCATGATGCACGCTCCCTCGGGGAGCTCGATTTCCTCAGCTCACCAACAGCCTCAGGAACACGGTTGTAGTAGGTGCAGCATGCCATGCAAGTCGGCCTGCTTACAGTAGTCCGAGCTGTACTGAGGAAAGCTCTTTGCTTACAATTCCTTCTACCAGCTCCTAGCTGAAGTCAACCAACCTCTAGGCGAAAGTCGGCTTGTGGTCCAAGTGCAACTAGAGCACACTTTCTGGTGTAACGCCGCAGGCTTTTGGAAGATGCCCAGGAGCCCAGGACACCTAGGGAATTCTTTCATTGAGGCAGTTCACTACACGCAGAACACCCTGCATAGAAAAGTTGATTCTCCAAGAACCCAGTGAGGAGCTAGGTCTCTTTTGACCTGTTAGAAACCACAGATGCTTCTTCTGCGTGTCAACCTGGAAATGGAGGCCTTAGGAGACAAGCCTTGTTTTCCCTTCTTGAAAGCTCCATTCATGCGGCCTTGAGGCTACCTGAAAAACAATGTGATTGTCGGACTTGTCCTCACGCCAGGCATGGCTCTGGAAGAAAATGAGTTTTCTCGAAAGAAAGAGGGTGCTTCCAGGCCCTGGTGGGGAGCATATCCTGCCCTGCACTAGAGCGAAGGGGAATCTCAACGTGCGCCCTACCCTCGACCTAGGGCTCTGATTTGCCCTCCACTAGGGTAGTTGTGCAGCATTTTCCTTGAGGCCTTAGTCGCAGTTCTGCATTAGTTTAAAGGTACTAATCTTCTCAGGACTCCAGGCCCGCTCATGTCAGTACCCATTTCCGTACAAGAACTCTGAGTACCCCAAGACTCCCCAGGCTTGCTGGGCCACACTCAGACCCGTAGGCCCTTCAGTGTGCCCCTTTTTAGGCCGAGTGAAAGATAACAAACTGCACTCTTTCTTGGGAAAGCTAGATTTGCTCAGCTCACCATCAGCCTCAGGGACACGGTCTAGCAAGGCCAGCAAACCATGGAAGTCTGCCTCATCACTCGATTCTCAGCTGTACTGAGTAAAATTCTCTGCTTTGAAGTCCTTCGAGGACCTCATACCTGAAGTCACCGTAGCTCAAGGAGAAAGACGGCTTGCATTCCAACTTCCACTAAAGCACAGTGTTCTTTGTAACACTTCAGGCTTTGGGACATACACAGGGCTCTTAGAGACCTAGGGCAGTCTATTGTCTAGGCACTGCACTACACGTACAACACCCTGTGCAGAAAGATTGATTCTGGGAAGAGCCAAGTAGGTAGCTAGGTCTCTTTTGACCTCTTAGAAAGCACAGCTACTTATGTTGTGTGTCAATCTGGAAACAGGACGTGATGGGGCTAGCCTTGCTGTCCCATCATGAAAGCTCCCTTTATGCGCCTAGAAGCTCACTGAAAAACACTGTTGGTGTCGGGCTTATACTCACGACAGGCATGGCTGTGAGAGGGAAAAAGAGGTTTCACGAAGAAACACGTATTCCAGTTTCTGATTCAGAGCTCATCCTGTCCTGTTCTCTAGCTAAAGGGAAACTCAAAGTGAGGCCTAGCTTCGAAGGAGGGCCCTGATATGCCATGCAGCGGAGTAGGCGTGCAGCAGCTTCCATGAGGCCTTAGTCGCTCTTCTGCTTTAGGTGAACGCTAGTAAGCTTTTCAGGACTCGTAGACCCCTCGCGGCAGCACTCGTTTCCGTACAGGGACCCTGAGTACCCCCAGGCTCCCCTGGGCTTGCTGGGCCACACTCAGACCCGTAGGCCATTCAGGGTGGCCCTGCGTAGGTCGAGGGAAGAGTCACACGCTGCACTCTTCCTTGGGCGAGCTCGATATCCCCAGCTCACCAACGGCTTCATGAACACGGTCCTAGCAAGTCCAGCATACCATGAAATTCGTCCTCGTTGCACTACTCTGAGCGGTACTGAGAAAAACTCTCTGCTTACAAGTCCTTCTAGGACCTCATACCTGAAGTCACCGTATCTCAAGGAGAAAAGGCAGCTTGCATTGCAACTTCCACTACAGCACAGTTTTGTGTGTAACACTTCAGGCTTTTGGGAGAGGCACAGGACCCTAGGAGTCCTAGGGCAGTCTTTCATCTAAGCAGTTCGCTCCACGCAGAGCACCTTATGTAGAAAAGTTGAATCAGGGAAGAGCCAGGGAGGTAGCTAGGTCTCTTTTGACCTGCCAGAAGCCAGAGACACTTACGCTGCGTGTCAACCTGGAGATGGTGCCTGATGGGACTGGCCTTGTTTTCCCACCTTGAAAGCTCCTCTTATGCGCCTTGAAGCTCCCTTAAAAACACTGTGGTTGTAAGGCTTATACTCACGGCAGGCATGGCTGTGAGAGGGAAAAAGAGGTTACACGAAGAGACAGGGTATTTCAGTTTCTGAGTCAGAGCTAATCCTGTCTTGTTTTATAGCTAAAGGGAAACTCAAAGTGTGCCCTCGCTTCGAAGGAGGGCCCTGATATGCCATGTAGCGGAGTAGGCGTGCAACCGCTTCCATGAGGCCTTAGTCGCTCTCTTGCTTTAGTTGAACGCTAGTAAGGTATTCAGGACTCCTAGACCCCTCGCGGAAGCACTCGTTCCGTACCAGGACACTGAGTACTCCAAGGCTTCCCTGGGCTTGCTGGGCCACAGTCAGATGCGCAGGCCTGTCAGGGTGCCCATGGGTAGGCGGAGTGAAGGGTAACACGCTGCCCGCTTCACTCGGGGAGCTAGGTATCCCCAGCTACAGAAAGGTTTCATGAACACGATTCTAGAAAATCCAGCATACCATGGAAGTCGTCCTCATTCCCCTAGTCTGAGCTGTACTGAGAAAAACTCTCTGCTTACAAGTCCTTCTAGGACCTCATACCTGAAGTCACCGTATCTCAAGGTTAAAGGCAGCTTGCATTGCAACTTCCACTTCAGCACAGTTTTCTGTGGAACACTTTAGGCTTTTGGCAGAGGCACAGGACCCTAGGAGACCTAGGGCACTCTTTCGTCTAGGCAGTTCACTACACACAGAGCACCCTGTGTAGAAAAGCTGAATCGGGGAAGAGCCAGGGAGGTAGCTAGGTCTCTTTTGACCTGCCAGAAGCCAGAGACACTTATGCTGCGTGTCAACCTGGAGATGGTGCCTGATGGGACTGGCCTTGTTTTCCCACCTTGAAAGCTCCTCTTATGCGCCTTGAAGCTCCCTTAAAAACACGGTGGTTGTCAGCCTTATACTCACGGGCAGGCATGGCTGTGAGAGGGAACAACAGGGTTCACGAAGAGACATGGTATCCCAGTTTCTCGGTCAGAGCTCATCCTGTTCTGTTCTATAGCTAAAGGGAATCTCAAAGTGAGGCCTAGCTTCGAAGGAGGGCCCTGATATGCCATGCAGCAGGGTAGGAGTGCGCAGCTTCCATGAGGCCTTAGTCGCACTTCTGCATTAGTTTCACGGTACTAATCTTCTCAGGACTCCTGCTCCCTTGCGTCTGCACCCGTTTCCGTAAAAAGACACTGAGTACGCCCCCCCCCCCCAGGCTCCCCTGAGTTGAAGATCAACATTCAGACACGTAGGCCCTTCGGAGTACCCGTGTCTGTGCCGAGTGAAGGGCAGCATGATGCACGCTCCCTCAGGGAGCTCGATTCCCTCAGCTCACCAACAGCCTCAGGAACACGGTTGTAGTAGGTGCAGCATGGCATGCAAGTCTGCCTGCTTACAGTAGTCCGAGCTGTACTGAGGAAAACTCTTTGCTTACAATTCCTTCTACCAGCTCCTAGCTGAAGTCAACCAACCTCTAGGCGAAAGTCGGCTTGTGGTGCAAGTGCAACTAGAGCACACTTTCTGGTGGAACGCCGCAGGCTTTTGGAAGATGCCCAGGAGCCCAGGACACCTAGGGAATTCTTTCCTTGAGGCAGTTCGCTACACGCAGAACACCCTGCATAGAAAAGTTGATTCTCCAAGAACCCAGTGAGGAGCTAGGTCTCTTTTGACCTGCTAGAAACCACAGATGCTTCTTCTGCGTGTCAACCTGGAAATGGCGGCCTTAGGAGACAAGCCTTGTTTTCCCGTCTTGAAAGCTCCATTCATGCGGCCTTGAAGCTCCCTGATAAAAACTGTGGTTGTCGGACTTGTCCTCACGCCAGGCATGGCTCTGGAAGACAAGGAGTTTTCTCGAAAGAAAGAGGGTGCTTCCAGGCCCTGGTGGGGAGCATATCCTGCCCTGCACCAGAGCGAAGGGGAATCTCAACGTGCACCCTACCCTCGACCCAGGGCTCTGATTTGCCCTCCAGTAGGGTAGTTGTGCAGCATTTTCCTTGAGGCCTTAGTCGCAGTTCTGCATTAGTTTAAAGGTACTAATCTTCTCAGGACTCCAGGCCCGCTCATGTCAGTACCCATTTCCGCACAAGAACTCTGAGTACCCCAAGACTCCCCTGGGCTTGCTGGGCCACACTCAGACCCGTAGGCCCTTCAGTGTGCCCCTTTTTAGGCCGAGTGAAAGATAACAAACTGCACTCTTTCTTGGGAAAGCTAGATTTCCTCAGCTCACCATCAGCCTCAGGGACACGGTTCTAGCAAGGCCAGCAAACCATGGAAGTCGGCCTCATCACTCGATTCTCAGCTGTACTGAGTAAAATTCTCTGCTTTGAAGTCCTTCGAGGACCTCATACCTGAAGTCACCGTATCTCAAGGAGAAAGGCAGCTTGCATTGCAACTTCCCCTACAGCAGAGTTTTGTGTGTAACACTTCAGGCTTTTGGGAGAGGCACAGGACCCTAGGAGTCCTAGGGCAGTCTTTCGTCGGAGCAGTTCGCTACACGCAGAGCACCTTATGTAGAAAAGTTGAATCAGGGAAGAGCCAGGGAGGTAGCTAGGTCTCTTTTGACCTGCCAGAAGCCAGAGACACTCACGCTGCGTGTCAACCTGGAGAGGGTGCCTGATGGGACTGGCCTTGTTTTCCCACCTTGAAAGCTCCTCTTATGCGCCTTGAAGCTCCCTGAAAAACACTGTGGTTGTCAGGCTTATACTCACGGCAGGCATGGCTGTGAGAGGGAAAAAGAGGTTACACGAAGAGACAGGGTATTTCAGTTTCTGAGTCAGAGCTAATCCTGTCTTGTTTCATAGCTAAAGGGAAACTCAAAGTGTGCCCTCGCTTCGAAGGAGGGCCCTGATATGCCATGTAGCGGAGTAGGCGTGCAACCGCTTCCATGAGGCCTTAGTCGCTCTCTTGCTTTAGTTGAACGCTAGTAAGGTATTCAGGACTCCTAGACCCCTCGCGGCAGCACTCGTTCCGTACCAGGACACTGAGTACTCCAAGGCTTCCCTGGGCTTGCTGGGCCACAGTTAGATGCGCAGGCCTGTCAGGGTGCCCATGGGTAGGCGGAGTGAAGGGTAACACGCTGCCCGCTTCACTCGGGGAGCTAGGTATCCCCAGCTACAGAAAGGTTTCATGAACACGATTCTAGAAAATCCAGCATACCATGGAAGTCGTCCTCATTCCCCTAGTCTGAGCTGTACTGAGAAAAACTCTCTGCTTACAAGTCCTTCTAGGACCTCATACCTGAAGTCACCGTATCTCAAGGTTAAAGGCAGCTTGCATTGCAACTTCCACTTCAGCACAGTTTTCTGTGGAACACTTCAGGCTTTTGGCAGAGGCACAGGACCCTAGGAGACCTAGGGCACTCTTTCGTCTAGGCAGTTCACTACACACAGAGCACCCTGTGTAGGAAAGCTGAATCGGGGAAGAGCCAGGGAGGTAGCTAGGTCTCTTTTGACCTGCCAGAAGCCAGAGACACTTATGCTGCGTGTCAACCTGGAGATGGTGCCTGATGGGACTGGCCTTGTTTTCCCACCTTGAAAGCTCCTCTTATGCGCCTTGAAGCTCCCTTAAAACACTGTGGTTGTCAGGCTTATACTCACGGCAGGCATGGCTGTGAGAGGGAAAAAGAGGTTACACGAAGAGACAGGGTATTTCAGTTTCTGAGTCAGAGCTAATCCTGTCTTGTTTTATAGCTAAAGGGAAACTCAAAGTGTGCCCTCGCTTCGAAGGAGGGCCCTGATATGCCATGTAGTGGAGTAGGCGTGCAACAGCTTCCATGAGGCCTTAGTCGCTCTCTTGCTTTAGTTGAACGCTAGTAAGGTATTCAGGACTCCTAGACCCCTCGCGGCAGCACTCGTTCCGTACAAGGACACTGAGTACTCCAAGGCTTCCCTGGGCTTGCAGGGCCACACTCAGATGCGTAGGCCTGTCAGGGTGCCCCTGGGTAGGCGGAGTGAAGGGTAACACGCTGCACGCTTCATTCGGGGAGCTAGGTATCCCCAGCTACAGAAAGGTTTCATGAACACGATTCTAGAAAATGCAGCATACCATGGAAGTTGTCCTCATTCCCCTAGTCTGAGCTGTACTGAGAAAAACTCTCTGCTTACAAGTCCTTCTAGGACCTCATACCTGAAGTCACCGTATCTCAAGGTTAAAGGCAGCTTGCATTGCAACTTCCACTTCAGCACAGTTTTCTGTGGAACACTTCAGGCTTTTGGGAGAGGCACAGGACCCTAGGAGACCTAGGGCACTCTTTCGTCTAGGCAGTTCACTACACACAGAGCACCCTGTGTAGAAAAGCTGAATCAGGGGAGAGCCAGGGAGGTAGCTAGGTCTCTTTTGACCTGCCAGAAGCCAGAGACACTAATGCTGCGTGTCAGCCTGGAGATGGTGCCTGATGGGACTGGCCTTGTTTTGCCACCTTGAAAGCTCCTCTTACGCGTCTTGAAGCTCCCTTAAAAACCCTGTGGTTGTCAGCCTTATACTCACGGGCAGGCATGGCTGTGAGAGGGAAAAACAGGTTTCACGAAGAAACAGGGTATCCCAGTTTCTCGGTCCGAGCTCATCCTGTTCTGTTCTATAGCTAAAGGGAATCTCAAAGTGAGGCCTAGCTTCGAAGGAGGGCCCTGATATGCCATGCAGCAGCGTAGGCGTGCGCAGCTTCCATGAGGCCTTAGTCGCACTTCTGCATTGGTTTAACGGTACTAATCTTCTCAGGACTCCTGCTCCCTTGCCTCTGCACCCGTTTCCGTACAAAGACCCTGAGTAACCCCCAGGCTCCCCTGAGTTGAAGATCAACATTCAGACACGTAGGCCCTTCGGAGTACCCGTGTCTGTGCCGACTGAAGGGCAGCATGATGCACGCTCCCTCGGGGAGCTCGATTTCCTCAGCTCACCAACAGCCTCAGGAACACGGTTGTAGTAGGTGCAGCATGCCATGCAAGTCGGCCTGCTTACAGTAGTCCGAGCTGTACTGAGGAAAGCTCTTTGCTTACAATTCCTTCTACCAGCTCCTAGCTGAAGTCAACCAACCTCTAGGCGAAAGTCGGCTTGTGGTCCAAGTGCAACTAGAGCACACTTTCTGGTGTAACGCCGCAGGCTTTTGGAAGATGCCCAGGAGCCCAGGACACCTAGGGAATTCTTTCATTGAGGCAGTTCACTACACGCAGAACACCCTGCATAGAAAAGTTGATTCTCCAAGAACCCAGTGAGGAGCTAGGTCTCTTTTGACCTGTTAGAAACCACAGATGCTTCTTCTGCGTGTCAACCTGGAAATGGAGGCCTTAGGAGACAAGCCTTGTTTTCCCTTCTTGAAAGCTCCATTCATTCGGCCTTGAGGCTACCTGAAAAACAATGTGATTGTCGGACTTGTCCTCACGCCAGGCATGGCTCTGGAAGAAAATGAGTTTTCTCGAAAGAAAGAGGGTGCTTCCAGGCCCTGGTGGGGAGCATATCCTGCCCTGCACTAGAGCGAAGGGGAATCTCAACGTGCGCCCTACCCTCGACCTAGGGCTCTGATTTGCCCTCCACTAGGGTAGTTGTGCAGCATTTTCCTTGAGGCCTTAGTCGCAGTTCTGCATTAGTTTAAAGGTACTAATCTTCTCAGGACTCCAGGCCCGCTCATGTCAGTACCCATTTCCGTACAAGAACTCTGAGTACCCCAAGACTCCCCAGGCTTGCTGGGCCACACTCAGACCCGTAGGCCCTTCAGTGTGCCCCTTTTTAGGCCGAGTGAAAGATAACAAACTGCACTCTTTCTTGGGAAAGCTAGATTTGCTCAGCTCACCATCAGCCTCAGGGACACGGTCTAGCAAGGCCAGCAAACCATGGAAGTCTGCCTCATCACTCGATTCTCAGCTGTACTGAGTAAAATTCTCTGCTTTGAAGTCCTTCGAGGACCTCATACCTGAAGTCACCGTAGCTCAAGGAGAAAGACGGCTTGCATTCCAACTTCCACTAAAGCACAGTGTTCTTTGTAACACTTCAGGCTTTGGGACATACACAGGGCTCTTAGAGACCTAGGGCAGTCTATTGTCTAGGCACTGCACTACACGTACAACACCCTGTGCAGAAAAATTGATTCTGGGAAGAGCCAAGTAGGTAGCTAGGTCTCTTTTGACCTCTTAGAAAGCACAGCTACTTATGTTGTGTGTCAATCTGGAAACAGGACGTGATGGGGCTAGCCTTGCTGTCCCATCATGAAAGCTCCCTTTATGCGCCTAGAAGCTCACTGAAAAACACTGTTGGTGTCGGGCTTATACTCACGACAGGCATGGCTGTGAGAGGGAAAAAGAGGTTTCACGAAGAAACACGTATTCCAGTTTCTGATTCAGAGCTCATCCTGTCCTGTTCTCTAGCTAAAGGGAAACTCAAAGTGAGGCCTAGCTTCGAAGGAGGGCCCTGATATGCCATGCAGCGGAGTAGGCGTGCAGCAGCTTCCATGAGGCCTTAGTCGCTCTTCTGCTTTAGGTGAACGCTAGTAAGCTTTTCAGGACTCGTAGACCCCTCGCGGCAGCACTCGTTTCCGTACAGGGACCCTGAGTACCCCCAGGCTCCCCTGGGCTTGCTGGGCCACACTCAGACCCGTAGGCCATTCAGGGTGGCCCTGCGTAGGTCGAGGGAAGAGTCACACGCTGCACTCTTCCTTGGGCGAGCTCGATATCCCCAGCTCACCAACGGCTTCATGAACACGGTCCTAGCAAGTCCAGCATACCATGAAATTCGTCCTCGTTGCACTACTCTGAGCGGTACTGAGAAAAACTCTCTGCTTACAAGTCCTTCTAGGACCTCATACCTGAAGTCACCGTATCTCAAGGAGAAAAGGCAGCTTGCATTGCAACTTCCACTACAGCACAGTTTTGTGTGTAACACTTCAGGCTTTTGGGAGAGGCACAGGACCCTAGGAGTCCTAGGGCAGTCTTTCATCTAAGCAGTTCGCTCCACGCAGAGCACCTTATGTAGAAAAGTTGAATCAGGGAAGAGCCAGGGAGGTAGCTAGGTCTCTTTTGACCTGCCAGAAGCCAGAGACACTTACGCTGCGTGTCAACCTGGAGATGGTGCCTGATGGGACTGGCCTTGTTTTCCCACCTTGAAAGCTCCTCTTATGCGCCTTGAAGCTCCCTTAAAAACACTGTGGTTGTCAGGCTTATACTCACGGCAGGCATGGCTGTGAGAGGGAAAAAGAGGTTACACGAAGAGACAGGGTATTTCAGTTTCTGAGTCAGAGCTAATCCTGTCTTGTTTTATAGCTAAAGGGAAACTCAAAGTGTGCCCTCGCTTCGAAGGAGGGCCCTGATATGCCATGTAGCGGAGTAGGCGTGCAACAGCTTCCATGAGGCCTTAGTCGCTCTCTTGCTTTAGTTGAACGCTAGTAAGGTATTCAGGACTCCTAGACCCCTCGCGGCAGCACTCGTTCCGTACAAGGACACTGAGTACTCCAAGGCTTCCCTGGGCTTGCTGGGCCACACTCAGATGCGTAGGCCTGTCAGGGTGCCCCTGGGTAGGCGGAGTGAAGGGTAACACGCTGCACGCTTCATTCGGGGAGCTAGGTATCCCCAGCTACAGAAAGGTTTCATGAACACGATTCTAGAAAATGCAGCATACCATGGAAGTCGTCCTCATTCCCCTAGTCTGAGCTGTACTGAGAAAAACTCTCTGCTTACAAGTCCTTCTAGGACCTCATACCTGAAGTCACCGTATCTCAAGGTTAAAGGCAGCTTGCATTGCAACTTCCACTTCAGCACAGTTTTCTGTGGAACACTTCAGGCTTTTGGGAGAGGCACAGGACCCTAGGAGACCTAGGGCACTCTTTCGTCTAGGCAGTTCACTACACACAGAGCACCCTGTGTAGAAAAGCTGAATCAGGGGAGAGCCAGGGAGGTAGCTAGGTCTCTTTTGACCTGCCAGAAGCCAGAGACACTTATGCTGCGTGTCAGCCTGGAGATGGTGCCTGATGGGACTGGCCTTGTTTTGCCACCTTGAAAGCTCCTCTTACGCGTCTTGAAGCTCCCTTAAAAACCCTGTGGTTGTCAGCCTTATACTCACGGGCAGGCATGGCTGTGAGAGGGAAAAACAGGTTTCACGAAGAAACAGGGTATCCCAGTTTCTCGGTCCGAGCTCATCCTGTTCTGTTCTATAGCTAAAGGGAATCTCAAAGTGAGGCCTAGCTTCGAAGGAGGGCCCTGATATGCCATGCAGCAGCGTAGGCGTGCGCAGCTTCCATGAGGCCTTAGTCGCACTTCT
This sequence comes from Balaenoptera physalus, assembly GCF_965194825.1. Lineage (NCBI taxonomy): Eukaryota > Metazoa > Chordata > Mammalia > Artiodactyla > Balaenopteridae > Balaenoptera > Balaenoptera physalus. The sequence continues at coordinate 170,737 of NW_028125825.1, forward strand.
GCATTGGTTTAACGGTACTAATCTTCCCAGGACTCCTGCTCCCTTGCCTCTGCACCCGTTTCCGTACAAAGACCCTGAGTAACCCCCAGGCTCCCCTGAGTTGAAGATCAACATTCAGACACGTAGGCCCTTCGGAGTACCCGTGTCTGTGCCGACTGAAGGGCAGCATGATGCACGCTCCCTCGGGGAGCTCGATTTCCTCAGCTCACCAACAGCCTCAGGAACACGGTTGTAGTAGGTGCAGCATGCCATGCAAGTCGGCCTGCTTACAGTAGTCCGAGCTGTACTGAGGAAAGCTCTTTGCTTACAATTCCTTCTACCAGCTCCTAGCTGAAGTCAACCAACCTCTAGGCGAAAGTCGGCTTGTGGTCCAAGTGCAACTAGAGCACACTTTCTGGTGGAACGCCGCAGGCTTTTGGAAGATGCCCAGGAGCCCAGGACACCTAGGGAATTCTTTCATTGAGGCAGTTCACTACACGCAGAACACCCTGCATAGAAAAGTTGATTCTCCAAGAACCCAGTGAGGAGCTAGGTCTCTTTTGACCTGTTAGAAACCACAGATGCTTCTTCTGCGTGTCAACCTGGAAATGGAGGCCTTAGGAGACAAGCCTTGTTTTCCCTTCTTGAAAGCTCCATTCATGCGGCCTTGAGGCTACCTGAAAAACACTGTGATTGTCGGACTTGTCCTCACGCCAGGCATGGCTCTGGAAGAAAATGAGTTTTCTCGAAAGAAAGAGGGTGCTTCCAGGCCCTGGTGGGGAGCATATCCTGCCCTGCACTAGAGCGAAGGGGAATCTCAACGTGCGCCCTACCCTCGACCTAGGGCTCTGATTTGCCCTCCACTAGGGTAGTTGTGCAGCATTTTCCTTGAGGCCTTAGTCGCAGTTCTGCATTAGTTTAAAGGTACTAATCTTCTCAGGACTCCAGGCCCGCTCATGTCAGTACCCATTTCCGTACAAGAACTCTGAGTACCCCAAGACTCCCCAGGCTTGCTGGGCCACACTCAGCCCCGTAGGCCCTTCAGTGTGCCCCTTTTTAGGCCGAGTGAAAGATAACAAACTGCACTCTTTCTTGGGAAAGCTAGATTTGCTCAGCTCACCATCAGCCTCAGGGACACGGTCTAGCAAGGCCAGCAAACCATGGAAGTCTGCCTCATCACTCGATTCTCAGCTGTACTGAGTAAAATTCTCTGCTTTGAAGTCCTTCGAGGACCTCATACCTGAAGTCACCGTAGCTCAAGGAGAAAGACGGCTTGCATTCCAACTTCCACTAAAGCACAGTGTTCTTTGTAACACTTCAGGCTTTGGGACATACACAGGGCTCTTAGAGACCTAGGGCAGTCTATTGTCTAGGCACTGCACTACACGTACAACACCCTGTGCAGAAAAATTGATTCTGGGAAGAGCCAAGTAGGTAGCTAGGTCTCTTTTGACCTCTTAGAAAGCACAGCTACTTATGTTGTGTGTCAATCTGGAAACAGGACGTGATGGGGCTAGCCTTGCTGTCCCATCATGAAAGCTCCCTTTATGCGCCTAGAAGCTCACTGAAAAACACTGTTGGTGTCGGGCTTATACTCACGACAGGCATGGCTGTGAGAGGGAAAAAGAGGTTTCACGAAGAAACACGTATTCCAGTTTCTGATTCAGAGCTCATCCTGTCCTGTTCTCTAGCTAAAGGGAAACTCAAAGTGAGGCCTAGCTTCGAAGGAGGGCCCTGATATGCCATGCAGCGGAGTAGGCGTGCAGCAGCTTCCATGAGGCCTTAGTCGCTCTTCTGCTTTAGGTGAACGCTAGTAAGCTTTTCAGGACTCGTAGACCCCTCGCGGCAGCACTCGTTTCCGTACAGGGACCCTGAGTACCCCCAGGCTCCCCTGGGCTTGCTGGGCCACACTCAGACCCGTAGGCCATTCAGGGTGGCCCTGCGTAGGTCGAGGGAAGAGTCACACGCTGCACTCTTCCTTGGGCGAGCTCGATATCCCCAGCTCACCAACGGCTTCATGAACACGGTCCTAGCAAGTCCAGCATACCATGAAATTCGTCCTCGTTGCACTACTCTGAGCGGTACTGAGAAAAACTCTCTGCTTACAAGTCCTTCTAGGACCTCATACCTGAAGTCACCGTATCTCAAGGAGAAAAGGCAGCTTGCATTGCAACTTCCACTACAGGACAGTTTTGTGTGTAACACTTCAGGCTTTTGGGAGAGGCACAGGACCCTAGGAGTCCTAGGGCAGTCTTTCATCTAAGCAGTTCGCTCCACGCAGAGCACCTTATGTAGAAAAGTTGAATCAGGGAAGAGCCAGGGAGGTAGCTAGGTCTCTTTTGACCTGCCAGAAGCCAGAGACACTTACGCTGCGTGTCAACCTGGAGATGGTGCCTGATGGGACTGGCCTTGTTTTCCCACCTTGAAAGCTCCTCTTATGCGCCTTGAAGCTCCCTTAAAAACACTGTGGTTGTCAGGCTTATACTCACGGCAGGCATGGCTGTGAGAGGGAAAAAGAGGTTACACGAAGAGACAGGGTATTTCAGTTTCTGAGTCAGAGCTAATCCTGTCTTGTTTTATAGCTAAAGGGAAACTCAAAGTGTGCCCTCGCTTCGAAGGAGGGCCCTGATATGCCATGTAGCGGAGTAGGCGTGCAACAGCTTCCATGAGGCCTTAGTCGCTCTCTTGCTTTAGTTGAACGCTAGTAAGGTATTCAGGACTCCTAGACCCCTCGCGGCAGCACTCGTTCCGTACAAGGACACTGAGTACTCCAAGGCTTCCCTGGGCTTGCTGGGCCACACTCAGATGCGTAGGCCTGTCAGGGTGCCCCTGGGTAGGCGGAGTGAAGGGTAACACGCTGCACGCTTCATTCGGGGAGCTAGGTATCCCCAGCTACAGAAAGGTTTCATGAACACGATTCTAGAAAATGCAGCATACCATGGAAGTCGTCCTCATTCCCCTAGTCTGAGCTGTACTGAGAAAAACTCTCTGCTTACAAGTCCTTCTAGGACCTCATACCTGAAGTCACCGTATCTCAAGGTTAAAGGCAGCTTGCATTGCAACTTCCACTTCAGCACAGTTTTCTGTGGAACACTTCAGGCTTTTGGGAGAGGCACAGGACCCTAGGAGACCTAGGGCACTCTTTCGTCTAGGCAGTTCACTACACACAGAGCACCCTGTGTAGAAAAGCTGAATCAGGGGAGAGCCAGGGAGGTAGCTAGGTCTCTTTTGACCTGCCAGAAGCCAGAGACACTTATGCTGCGTGTCAGCCTGGAGATGGTGCCTGATGGGACTGGCCTTGTTTTGCCACCTTGAAAGCTCCTCTTACGCGTCTTGAAGCTCCCTTAAAAACCCTGTGGTTGTCAGCCTTATACTCACGGGCAGGCATGGCTGTGAGAGGGAAAAACAGGTTTCACGAAGAAACAGGGTATCCCAGTTTCTCGGTCCGAGCTCATCCTGTTCTGTTCTATAGCTAAAGGGAATCTCAAAGTGAGGCCTAGCTTCGAAGGAGGGCCCTGATATGCCATGCAGCAGCGTAGGCGTGCGCAGCTTCCATGAGGCCTTAGTCGCACTTCTGCATTGGTTTAACGGTACTAATCTTCCCAGGACTCCTGCTCCCTTGCCTCTGCACCCGTTTCCGTACAAAGACCCTGAGTAACCCCCAGGCTCCCCTGAGTTGAAGATCAACATTCAGACACGTAGGCCCTTCGGAGTACCCGTGTCTGTGCCGACTGAAGGGCAGCATGATGCACGCTCCCTCGGGGAGCTCGATTTCCTCAGCTCACCAACAGCCTCAGGAACACGGCTGTAGTAGGTGCAGCATGCCATGCAAGTCGGCCTGCTTACAGTAGTCCGAGCTGTACTGAGGAAAGCTCTTTGCTTACAATTCCTTCTACCAGCTCCTAGCTGAAGTCAACCAACCTCTAGGCGAAAGTCGGCTTGTGGTCCAAGTGCAACTAGAGCACACTTTCTGGTGTAACGCCGCAGGCTTTTGGAAGATGCCCAGGAGCCCAGGACACCTAGGGAATTCTTTCATTGAGGCAGTTCACTACACGCAGAACACCCTGCATAGAAAAGTTGATTCTCCAAGAACCCAGTGAGGAGCTAGGTCTCTTTTGACCTGTTAGAAACCACAGATGCTTCTTCTGCGTGTCAACCTGGAAATGGAGGCCTTAGGAGACAAGCCTTGTTTTCCCTTCTTGAAAGCTCCATTCATGCGGCCTTGAGGCTACCTGAAAAACACTGTGATTGTCGGACTTGTCCTCACGCCAGGCATGGCTCTGGAAGAAAATGAGTTTTCTCGAAAGAAAGAGGGTGCTTCCAGGCCCTGGTGGGGAGCATATCCTGCCCTGCACTAGAGCGAAGGGGAATCTCAACGTGCGCCCTACCCTCGACCTAGGGCTCTGATTTGCCCTCCACTAGGGTAGTTGTGCAGCATTTTCCTTGAGGCCTTAGTCGCAGTTCTGCATTAGTTTAAAGGTACTAATCTTCTCAGGACTCCAGGCCCGCTCATGTCAGTACCCATTTCCGTACAAGAACTCTGAGTACCCCAAGACTCCCCAGGCTTGCTGGGCCACACTCAGCCCCGTAGGCCCTTCAGTGTGCCCCTTTTTAGGCCGAGTGAAAGATAACAAACTGCACTCTTTCTTGGGAAAGCTAGATTTGCTCAGCTCACCATCAGCCTCAGGGACACGGTCTAGCAAGGCCAGCAAACCATGGAAGTCTGCCTCATCACTCGATTCTCAGCTGTACTGAGTAAAATTCTCTGCTTTGAAGTCCTTCGAGGACCTCATACCTGAAGTCACCGTAGCTCAAGGAGAAAGACGGCTTGCATTCCAACTTCCACTAAAGCACAGTGTTCTTTGTAACACTTCAGGCTTTGGGACATACACAGGGCTCTTAGAGACCTAGGGCAGTCTATTGTCTAGGCACTGCACTACACGTACAACACCCTGTGCAGAAAAATTGATTCTGGGAAGAGCCAAGTAGGTAGCTAGGTCTCTTTTGACCTCTTAGAAAGCACAGCTACTTATGTTGTGTGTCAATCTGGAAACAGGACGTGATGGGGCTAGCCTTGCTGTCCCATCATGAAAGCTCCCTTTATGCGCCTAGAAGCTCACTGAAAAACACTGTTGGTGTCGGGCTTATACTCACGACAGGCATGGCTGTGAGAGGGAAAAAGAGGTTTCACGAAGAAACACGTATTCCAGTTTCTGATTCAGAGCTCATCCTGTCCTGTTCTCTAGCTAAAGGGAAACTCAAAGTGAGGCCTAGCTTCGAAGGAGGGCCCTGATATGCCATGCAGCGGAGTAGGCGTGCAGCAGCTTCCATGAGGCCTTAGTCGCTCTTCTGCTTTAGGTGAACGCTAGTAAGCTTTTCAGGACTCGTAGACCCCTCGCGGCAGCACTCGTTTCCGTACAGGGACCCTGAGTACCCCCAGGCTCCCCTGGGCTTGCTGGGCCACACTCAGACCCGTAGGCCATTCAGGGTGGCCCTGCGTAGGTCGAGGGAAGAGTCACACGCTGCACTCTTCCTTGGGCGAGCCAGATATCCCCAGCTCACCAACGGCTTCATGAACACGGTCCTAGCAAGTCCAGCATACCTTGAAATTCGTCCTCGTTGCCCTACTCTGAGCGGTACTGAGAAAAACTCTCTGCTTACAAGTCCTTCTAGGACCTCATACCTGAAGTCACCGTATCTCAAGGAGAAAAGGCAGCTTGCATTGCAACTTCCACTACAGCACAGTTTTGTGTGTAACACTTCAGGCTTTTGGGAGAGGCACAGGACCCTAGGAGTCCTAGGGCAGTCTTTCATCTAAGCAGTTCGCTCCACGCAGAGCACCTTATGTAGAAAAGTTGAATCAGGGAAGAGCCAGGGAGGTAGCTAGGTCTCTTTTGACCTGCCAGAAGCCAGAGACACTTACGCTGCGTGTCAACCTGGAGATGGTGCCTGATGGGACTGGCCTTGTTTTCCCACCTTGAAAGCTCCTCTTATGCGCCTTGAAGCTCCCTTAAAAACACTGTGGTTGTCAGGCTTATACTCACGGCAGGCATGGCTGTGAGAGGGAAAAAGAGGTTACACGAAGAGACAGGGTATTTCAGTTTCTGAGTCAGAGCTAATCCTGTCTTGTTTTATAGCTAAAGGGAAACTCAAAGTGTGCCCTCGCTTCGAAGGAGGGCCCTGATATGCCATGTAGCGGAGTAGGCGTGCAACAGCTTCCATGAGGCCTTAGTCGCTCTCTTGCTTTAGTTGAACGCTAGTAAGGTATTCAGGACTCCTAGACCCCTCGCGGCAGCACTCGTTCCGTACAAGGACACTGAGTACTCCAAGGCTTCCCTGGGCTTGCTGGGCCACACTCAGATGCGTAGGCCTGTCAGGGTGCCCCTGGGTAGGCGGAGTGAAGGGTAACACGCTGCACGCTTCATTCGGGGAGCTAGGTATCCCCAGCTACAGAAAGGTTTCATGAACACGATTCTAGAAAATGCAGCATACCATGGAAGTCGTCCTCATTCCCCTAGTCTGAGCTGTACTGAGAAAAACTCTCTGCTTACAAGTCCTTCTAGGACCTCATACCTGAAGTCACCGTATCTCAAGGTTAAAGGCAGCTTGCATTGCAACTTCCACTTCAGCACAGTTTTCTGTGGAACACTTCAGGCTTTTGGGAGAGGCACAGGACCCTAGGAGACCTAGGGCACTCTTTCGTCTAGGCAGTTCACTACACACAGAGCACCCTGTGTAGAAAAGCTGAATCAGGGGAGAGCCAGGGAGGTAGCTAGGTCTCTTTTGACCTGCCAGAAGCCAGAGACACTAATGCTGCGTGTCAGCCTGGAGATGGTGCCTGATGGGACTGGCCTTGTTTTGCCACCTTGAAAGCTCCTCTTACGCGCCTTGAAGCTCCCTTAAAAACACGGTGGTTGTCAGCCTTATACTCACGGGCAGGCATGGCTGTGAGAGGGAAAAACAGGTTTCACGAAGAAACAGGGTATCCCAGTTTCTCGGTCCGAGCTCATCCTGTTCTGTTCTATAGCTAAAGGGAATCTCAAAGTGAGGCCTAGCTTCGAAGGAGGGCCCTGATATGCCATGCAGCAGCGTAGGCGTGCGCAGCTTCCATGAGGCCTTAGTCGCACTTCTGCATTGGTTTAACGGTACTAATCTTCTCAGGACTCCTGCTCCCTTGCCTCTGCACCCGTTTCCGTACAAAGACCCTGAGTAACCCCCAGGCTCCCCTGAGTTGAAGATCAACATTCAGACACGTAGGCCCTTCGGAGTACCCGTGTCTGTGCCGACTGAAGGGCAGCATGATGCACGCTCCCTCGGGGAGCTCGATTTCCTCAGCTCACCAACAGCCTCAGGAACACGGTTGTAGTAGGTGCAGCATGCCATGCAAGTCGGCCTGCTTACAGTAGTCCGAGCTGTACTGAGGAAAGCTCTTTGCTTACAATTCCTTCTACCAGCTCCTAGCTGAAGTCAACCAACCTCTAGGCGAAAGTCGGCTTGTGGTCCAAGTGCAACTAGAGCACACTTTCTGGTGTAACGCCGCAGGCTTTTGGAAGATGCCCAGGAGCCCAGGACACCTAGGGAATTCTTTCATTGAGGCAGTTCACTACACGCAGAACACCCTGCATAGAAAAGTTGATTCTCCAAGAACCCAGTGAGGAGCTAGGTCTCTTTTGACCTGTTAGAAACCACAGATGCTTCTTCTGCGTGTCAACCTGGAAATGGAGGCCTTAGGAGACAAGCCTTGTTTTCCCTTCTTGAAAGCTCCATTCATGCGGCCTTGAGGCTACCTGAAAAACACTGTGATTGTCGGACTTGTCCTCACGCCAGGCATGGCTCTGGAAGAAAATGAGTTTTCTCGAAAGAAAGAGGGTGCTTCCAGGCCCTGGTGGGGAGCATATCCTGCCCTGCACTAGAGCGAAGGGGAATCTCAACGTGCGCCCTACCCTCGACCTAGGGCTCTGATTTGCCCTCCACTAGGGTAGTTGTGCAGCATTTTCCTTGAGGCCTTAGTCGCAGTTCTGCATTAGTTTAAAGGTACTAATCTTCTCAGGACTCCAGGCCCGCTCATGTCAGTACCCATTTCCGTACAAGAACTCTGAGTACCCCAAGACTCCCCAGGCTTGCTGGGCCACACTCAGACCCGTAGGCCCTTCAGTGTGCCCCTTTTTAGGCCGAGTGAAAGATAACAAACTGCACTCTTTCTTGGGAAAGCTAGATTTCCTCAGCTCACCATCAGCCTCAGGGACACGGTCTAGCAAGGCCAGCAAACCATGGAAGTCTGCCTCATCACTCGATTCTCAGCTGTACTGAGTAAAATTCTCTGCTTTGAAGTCCTTCGAGGACCTCATACCTGAAGTCACCGTAGCTCAAGGAGAAAGACGGCTTGCATTCCAACTTCCACTAAAGCACAGTGTTCTTTGTAACACTTCAGGCTTTGGGACATACACAGGGCTCTTAGAGACCTAGGGCAGTCTATTGTCTAGGCACTGCACTACACGTACAACACCCTGTGCAGAAAAATTGATTCTGGGAAGAGCCAAGTAGGTAGCTAGGTCTCTTTTGACCTCTTAGAAAGCACAGCTACTTATGTTGTGTGTCAATCTGGAAACAGGACGTGATGGGGCTAGCCTTGCTGTCCCATCATGAAAGCTCCCTTTATGCGCCTAGAAGCTCACTGAAAAACACTGTTGGTGTCGGGCTTATACTCACGACAGGCATGGCTGTGAGAGGGAAAAAGAGGTTTCACGAAGAAACACGTATTCCAGTTTCTGATTCAGAGCTCATCCTGTCCTGTTCTCTAGCTAAAGGGAAACTCAAAGTGAGGCCTAGCTTCGAAGGAGGGCCCTGATATGCCATGCAGCGGAGTAGGCGTGCAGCAGCTTCCATGAGGCCTTAGTCGCTCTTCTGCTTTAGGTGAACGCTAGTAAGCTTTTCAGGACTCGTAGACCCCTCGCGGCAGCACTCGTTTCCGTACAGGGACCCTGAGTACCCCCAGGCTCCCCTGGGCTTGCTGGGCCACACTCAGACCCGTAGGCCATTCAGGGTGGCCCTGCGTAGGTCGAGGGAAGAGTCACACGCTGCACTCTTCCTTGGGCGAGCCAGATATCCCCAGCTCACCAACGGCTTCATGAACACGGTCCTAGCAAGTCCAGCATACCTTGAAATTCGTCCTCGTTGCCCTACTCTGAGCGGTACTGAGAAAAACTCTCTGCTTACAAGTCCTTCTAGGACCTCATACCTGAAGTCACCGTATCTCAAGGAGAAAAGGCAGCTTGCATTGCAACTTCCACTACAGCACAGTTTTGTGTGTAACACTTCAGGCTTTTGGGAGAGGCACAGGACCCTAGGAGTCCTAGGGCAGTCTTTCATCTAAGCAGTTCGCTCCACGCAGAGCACCTTATGTAGAAAAGTTGAATCAGGGAAGAGCCAGGGAGGTAGCTAGGTCTCTTTTGACCTGCCAGAAGCCAGAGACACTTACGCTGCGTGTCAACCTGGAGATGGTGCCTGATGGGACTGGCCTTGTTTTCCCACCTTGAAAGCTCCTCTTATGCGCCTTGAAGCTCCCTGAAAAACACTGTGGTTGTCAGGCTTATACTCACGGCAGGCATGGCTGTGAGAGGGAAAAAGAGGTTACACGAAGAGACAGGGTATTTCAGTTTCTGAGTCAGAGCTAATCCTGTCTTGTTTTATAGCTAAAGGGAAACTCAAAGTGTGCCCTCGCTTCGAAGGAGGGCCCTGATATGCCATGTAGCGGAGTAGGCGTGCAACAGCTTCCATGAGGCCTTAGTCGCTCTCTTGCTTTAGTTGAACGCTAGTAAGGTATTCAGGACTCCTAGACCCCTCGCGGCAGCACTCGTTCCGTACAAGGACACTGAGTACTCCAAGGCTTCCCTGGGCTTGCTGGGCCACACTCAGATGCGTAGGCCTGTCAGGGTGCCCCTGGGTAGGCGGAGTGAAGGGTAACACGCTGCACGCTTCATTCGGGGAGCTAGGTATCCCCAGCTACAGAAAGGTTTCATGAACACGATTCTAGAAAATGCAGCATACCATGGAAGTCGTCCTCATTCCCCTAGTCTGAGCTGTACTGAGAAAAACTCTCTGCTTACAAGTCCTTCTAGGACCTCATACCTGAAGTCACCGTATCTCAAGGTTAAAGGCAGCTTGCATTGCAACTTCCACTTCAGCACAGTTTTCTGTGGAACACTTCAGGCTTTTGGGAGAGGCACAGGACCCTAGGAGACCTAGGGCACTCTTTCGTCTAGGCAGTTCACTACACACAGAGCACCCTGTGTAGAAAAGCTGAATCAGGGGAGAGCCAGGGAGGTAGCTAGGTCTCTTTTGACCTGCCAGAAGCCAGAGACACTAATGCTGCGTGTCAGCCTGGAGATGGTGCCTGATGGGACTGGCCTTGTTTTGCCACCTTGAAAGCTCCTCTTACGCGCCTTGAAGCTCCCTTAAAAACACGGTGGTTGTCAGCCTTATACTCACGGGCAGGCATGGCTGTGAGAGGGAAAAACAGGTTTCACGAAGAAACAGGGTATCCCAGTTTCTCGGTCCGAGCTCATCCTGTTCTGTTCTATAGCTAAAGGGAATCTCAAAGTGAGGCCTAGCTTCGAAGGAGGGCCCTGATATGCCATGCAGCAGCGTAGGCGTGCGCAGCTTCCATGAGGCCTTAGTCGCACTTCTGCATTGGTTTAACGGTACTAATCTTCTCAGGACTCCTGCTCCCTTGCCTCTGCACCCGTTTCCGTACAAAGACCCTGAGTAACCCCCAGGCTCCCCTGAGTTGAAGATCAACATTCAGACACGTAGGCCCTTCGGAGTACCCGTGTCTGTGCCGACTGAAGGGCAGCATGATGCACGCTCCCTCGGGGAGCTCGATTTCCTCAGCTCACCAACAGCCTCAGGAACACGGTTGTAGTAGGTGCAGCATGCCATGCAAGTCGGCCTGCTTACAGTAGTCCGAGCTGTACTGAGGAAAGCTCTTTGCTTACAATTCCTTCTACCAGCTCCTAGCTGAAGTCAACCAACCTCTAGGCGAAAGTCGGCTTGTGGTCCAAGTGCAACTAGAGCACACTTTCTGGTGTAACGCCGCAGGCTTTTGGAAGATGCCCAGGAGCCCAGGACACCTAGGGAATTCTTTCATTGAGGCAGTTCACTACACGCAGAACACCCTGCATAGAAAAGTTGATTCTCCAAGAACCCAGTGAGGAGCTAGGTCTCTTTTGACCTGTTAGAAACCACAGATGCTTCTTCTGCGTGTCAACCTGGAAATGGAGGCCTTAGGAGACAAGCCTTGTTTTCCCTTCTTGAAAGCTCCATTCATGCGGCCTTGAGGCTACCTGAAAAACACTGTGATTGTCGGACTTGTCCTCACGCCAGGCATGGCTCTGGAAGAAAATGAGTTTTCTCGAAAGAAAGAGGGTGCTTCCAGGCCCTGGTGGGGAGCATATCCTGCCCTGCACTAGAGCGAAGGGGAATCTCAACGTGCGCCCTACCCTCGACCTAGGGCTCTGATTTGCCCTCCACTAGGGTAGTTGTGCAGCATTTTCCTTGAGGCCTTAGTCGCAGTTCTGCATTAGTTTAAAGGTACTAATCTTCTCAGGACTCCAGGCCCGCTCATGTCAGTACCCATTTCCGTACAAGAACTCTGAGTACCCCAAGACTCCCCAGGCTTGCTGGGCCACACTCAGCCCCGTAGGCCCTTCAGTGTGCCCCTTTTTAGGCCGAGTGAAAGATAACAAACTGCACTCTTTCTTGGGAAAGCTAGATTTCCTCAGCTCACCATCAGCCTCAGGGACACGGTCTAGCAAGGCCAGCAAACCATGGAAGTCTGCCTCATCACTCGATTCTCAGCTGTACTGAGTAAAATTCTCTGCTTTGAAGTCCTTCGAGGACCTCATACCTGAAGTCACCGTAGCTCAAGGAGAAAGACGGCTTGCATTCCAACTTCCACTAAAGCACAGTGTTCTTTGTAACACTTCAGGCTTTGGGACATACACAGGGCTCTTAGAGACCTAGGGCAGTCTATTGTCTAGGCACTGCACTACACGTACAACACCCTGTGCAGAAAAATTGATTCTGGGAAGAGCCAAGTAGGTAGCTAGGTCTCTTTTGACCTCTTAGAAAGCACAGCTACTTATGTTGTGTGTCAATCTGGAAACAGGACGTGATGGGGCTAGCCTTGCTGTCCCATCATGAAAGCTCCCTTTATGCGCCTAGAAGCTCACTGAAAAACACTGTTGGTGTCGGGCTTATACTCACGACAGGCATGGCTGTGAGAGGGAAAAAGAGGTTTCACGAAGAAACACGTATTCCAGTTTCTGATTCAGAGCTCATCCTGTCCTGTTCTCTAGCTAAAGGGAAACTCAAAGTGAGGCCTAGCTTCGAAGGAGGGCCCTGATATGCCATGCAGCGGAGTAGGCGTGCAGCAGCTTCCATGAGGCCTTAGTCGCTCTTCTGCTTTAGGTGAACGCTAGTAAGCTTTTCAGGACTCGTAGACCCCTCGCGGCAGCACTCGTTTCCGTACAGGGACCCTGAGTACCCCCAGGCTCCCCTGGGCTTGCTGGGCCACACTCAGACCCGTAGGCCATTCAGGGTGGCCCTGCGTAGGTCGAGGGAAGAGTCACACGCTGCACTCTTCCTTGGGCGAGCCAGATATCCCCAGCTCACCAACGGCTTCATGAACACGGTCCTAGCAAGTCCAGCATACCTTGAAATTCGTCCTCGTTGCCCTACTCTGAGCGGTACTGAGAAAAACTCTCTGCTTACAAGTCCTTCTAGGACCTCATACCTGAAGTCACCGTATCTCAAGGAGAAAAGGCAGCTTGCATTGCAACTTCCACTACAGCACAGTTTTGTGTGTAACACTTCAGGCTTTTGGGAGAGGCACAGGACCCTAGGAGTCCTAGGGCAGTCTTTCATCTAAGCAGTTCGCTCCACGCAGAGCACCTTATGTAGAAAAGTTGAATCAGGGAAGAGCCAGGGAGGTAGCTAGGTCTCTTTTGACCTGCCAGAAGCCAGAGACACTTACGCTGCGTGTCAACCTGGAGATGGTGCCTGATGGGACTGGCCTTGTTTTCCCACCTTGAAAGCTCCTCTTATGCGCCTTGAAGCTCCCTGAAAAACACTGTGGTTGTCAGGCTTATACTCACGGCAGGCATGGCTGTGAGAGGGAAAAAGAGGTTACACGAAGAGACAGGGTATTTCAGTTTCTGAGTCAGAGCTAATCCTGTCTTGTTTTATAGCTAAAGGGAAACTCAAAGTGTGCCCTCGCTTCGAAGGAGGGCCCTGATATGCCATGTAGCGGAGTAGGCGTGCAACAGCTTCCATGAGGCCTTAGTCGCTCTCTTGCTTTAGTTGAACGCTAGTAAGGTATTCAGGACTCCTAGACCCCTCGCGGCAGCACTCGTTCCGTACAAGGACACTGAGTACTCCAAGGCTTCCCTGGGCTTGCTGGGCCACACTCAGATGCGTAGGCCTGTCAGGGTGCCCCTGGGTAGGCGGAGTGAAGGGTAACACGCTGCACGCTTCATTCGGGGAGCTAGGTATCCCCAGCTACAGAAAGGTTTCATGAACACGATTCTAGAAAATGCAGCATACCATGGAAGTCGTCCTCATTCCCCTAGTCTGAGCTGTACTGAGAAAAACTCTCTGCTTACAAGTCCTTCTAGGACCTCATACCTGAAGTCACCGTATCTCAAGGTTAAAGGCAGCTTGCATTGCAACTTCCACTTCAGCACAGTTTTCTGTGGAACACTTCAGGCTTTTGGGAGAGGCACAGGACCCTAGGAGACCTAGGGCACTCTTTCGTCTAGGCAGTTCACTACACACAGAGCACCCTGTGTAGAAAAGCTGAATCAGGGGAGAGCCAGGGAGGTAGCTAGGTCTCTTTTGACCTGCCAGAAGCCAGAGACACTAATGCTGCGTGTCAGCCTGGAGATGGTGCCTGATGGGACTGGCCTTGTTTTGCCACCTTGAAAGCTCCTCTTACGCGCCTTGAAGCTCCCTTAAAAACACGGTGGTTGTCAGCCTTATACTCACGGGCAGGCATGGCTGTGAGAGGGAAAAACAGGTTTCACGAAGAAACAGGGTATCCCAGTTTCTCGGTCCGAGCTCATCCTGTTCTGTTCTATAGCTAAAGGGAATCTCAAAGTGAGGCCTAGCTTCGAAGGAGGGCCCTGATATGCCATGCAGCAGCGTAGGCGTGCGCAGCTTCCATGAGGCCTTAGTCGCACTTCTGCATTGGTTTAACGGTACTAATCTTCTCAGGACTCCTGCTCCCTTGCCTCTGCACCCGTTTCCGTACAAAGACCCTGAGTAACCCCCAGGCTCCCCTGAGTTGAAGATCAACATTCAGACACGTAGGCCCTTCGGAGTACCCGTGTCTGTGCCGACTGAAGGGCAGCATGATGCACGCTCCCTCGGGGAGCTCGATTTCCTCAGCTCACCAACAGCCTCAGGAACACGGTTGTAGTAGGTGCAGCATGCCATGCAAGTCGGCCTGCTTACAGTAGTCCGAGCTGTACTGAGGAAAGCTCTTTGCTTACAATTCCTTCTACCAGCTCCTAGCTGAAGTCAACCAACCTCTAGGCGAAAGTCGGCTTGTGGTCCAAGTGCAACTAGAGCACACTTTCTGGTGGAACGCCGCAGGCTTTTGGAAGATGCCCAGGAGCCCAGGACACCTAGGGAATTCTTTCATTGAGGCAGTTCACTACACGCAGAACACCCTGCATAGAAAAGTTGATTCTCCAAGAACCCAGTGAGGAGCTAGGTCTCTTTTGACCTGTTAGAAACCACAGATGCTTCTTCTGCGTGTCAACCTGGAAATGGAGGCCTTAGGAGACAAGCCTTGTTTTCCCTTCTTGAAAGCTCCATTCATGCGGCCTTGAGGCTACCTGAAAAACACTGTGATTGTCGGACTTGTCCTCACGCCAGGCATGGCTCTGGAAGAAAATGAGTTTTCTCGAAAGAAAGAGGGTGCTTCCAGGCCCTGGTGGGGAGCATATCCTGCCCTGCACTAGAGCGAAGGGGAATCTCAACGTGCGCCCTACCCTCGACCTAGGGCTCTGATTTGCCCTCCACTAGGGTAGTTGTGCAGCATTTTCCTTGAGGCCTTAGTCGCAGTTCTGCATTAGTTTAAAGGTACTAATCTTCTCAGGACTCCAGGCCCGCTCATGTCAGTACCCATTTCCGTACAAGAACTCTGAGTACCCCAAGACTCCCCAGGCTTGCTGGGCCACACTCAGACCCGTAGGCCCTTCAGTGTGCCCCTTTTTAGGCCGAGTGAAAGATAACAAACTGCACTCTTTCTTGGGAAAGCTAGATTTCCTCAGCTCACCATCAGCCTCAGGGACACGGTCTAGCAAGGCCAGCAAACCATGGAAGTCTGCCTCATCACTCGATTCTCAGCTGTACTGAGTAAAATTCTCTGCTTTGAAGTCCTTCGAGGACCTCATACCTGAAGTCACCGTAGCTCAAGGAGAAAGACGGCTTGCATTCCAACTTCCACTAAAGCACAGTGTTCTTTGTAACACTTCAGGCTTTGGGACATACACAGGGCTCTTAGAGACCTAGGGCAGTCTATTGTCTAGGCACTGCACTACACGTACAACACCCTGTGCAGAAAAATTGATTCTGGGAAGAGCCAAGTAGGTAGCTAGGTCTCTTTTGACCTCTTAGAAAGCACAGCTACTTATGTTGTGTGTCAATCTGGAAACAGGACGTGATGGGGCTAGCCTTGCTGTCCCATCATGAAAGCTCCCTTTATGCGCCTAGAAGCTCACTGAAAAACACTGTTGGTGTCGGGCTTATACTCACGACAGGCATGGCTGTGAGAGGGAAAAAGAGGTTTCACGAAGAAACACGTATTCCAGTTTCTGATTCAGAGCTCATCCTGTCCTGTTCTCTAGCTAAAGGGAAACTCAAAGTGAGGCCTAGCTTCGAAGGAGGGCCCTGATATGCCATGCAGCGGAGTAGGCGTGCAGCAGCTTCCATGAGGCCTTAGTCGCTCTTCTGCTTTAGGTGAACGCTAGTAAGCTTTTCAGGACTCGTAGACCCCTCGCGGCAGCACTCGTTTCCGTACAGGGACCCTGAGTACCCCCAGGCTCCCCTGGGCTTGCTGGGCCACACTCAGACCCGTAGGCCATTCAGGGTGGCCCTGCGTAGGTCGAGGGAAGAGTCACACGCTGCACTCTTCCTTGGGCGAGCCAGATATCCCCAGCTCACCAACGGCTTCATGAACACGGTCCTAGCAAGTCCAGCATACCTTGAAATTCGTCCTCGTTGCCCTACTCTGAGCGGTACTGAGAAAAACTCTCTGCTTACAAGTCCTTCTAGGACCTCATACCTGAAGTCACCGTATCTCAAGGAGAAAAGGCAGCTTGCATTGCAACTTCCACTACAGCACAGTTTTGTGTGTAACACTTCAGGCTTTTGGGAGAGGCACAGGACCCTAGGAGTCCTAGGGCAGTCTTTCATCTAAGCAGTTCGCTCCACGCAGAGCACCTTATGTAGAAAAGTTGAATCAGGGAAGAGCCAGGGAGGTAGCTAGGTCTCTTTTGACCTGCCAGAAGCCAGAGACACTTACGCTGCGTGTCAACCTGGAGATGGTGCCTGATGGGACTGGCCTTGTTTTCCCACCTTGAAAGCTCCTCTTATGCGCCTTGAAGCTCCCTGAAAAACACTGTGGTTGTCAGGCTTATACTCACGGCAGGCATGGCTGTGAGAGGGAAAAAGAGGTTACACGAAGAGACAGGGTATTTCAGTTTCTGAGTCAGAGCTAATCCTGTCTTGTTTTATAGCTAAAGGGAAACTCAAAGTGTGCCCTCGCTTCGAAGGAGGGCCCTGATATGCCATGTAGCGGAGTAGGCGTGCAACAGCTTCCATGAGGCCTTAGTCGCTCTCTTGCTTTAGTTGAACGCTAGTAAGGTATTCAGGACTCCTAGACCCCTCGCGGCAGCACTCGTTCCGTACAAGGACACTGAGTACTCCAAGGCTTCCCTGGGCTTGCTGGGCCACACTCAGATGCGTAGGCCTGTCAGGGTGCCCCTGGGTAGGCGGAGTGAAGGGTAACACGCTGCACGCTTCATTCGGGGAGCTAGGTATCCCCAGCTACAGAAAGGTTTCATGAACACGATTCTAGAAAATGCAGCATACCATGGAAGTCGTCCTCATTCCCCTAGTCTGAGCTGTACTGAGAAAAACTCTCTGCTTACAAGTCCTTCTAGGACCTCATACCTGAAGTCACCGTATCTCAAGGTTAAAGGCAGCTTGCATTGCAACTTCCACTTCAGCACAGTTTTCTGTGGAACACTTCAGGCTTTTGGGAGAGGCACAGGACCCTAGGAGACCTAGGGCACTCTTTCGTCTAGGCAGTTCACTACACACAGAGCACCCTGTGTAGAAAAGCTGAATCAGGGGAGAGCCAGGGAGGTAGCTAGGTCTCTTTTGACCTGCCAGAAGCCAGAGACACTAATGCTGCGTGTCAGCCTGGAGATGGTGCCTGATGGGACTGGCCTTGTTTTGCCACCTTGAAAGCTCCTCTTACGCGCCTTGAAGCTCCCTTAAAAACACGGTGGTTGTCAGCCTTATACTCACGGGCAGGCATGGCTGTGAGAGGGAAAAACAGGTTTCACGAAGAAACAGGGTATCCCAGTTTCTCGGTCCGAGCTCATCCTGTTCTGTTCTATAGCTAAAGGGAATCTCAAAGTGAGGCCTAGCTTCGAAGGAGGGCCCTGATATGCCATGCAGCAGCGTAGGCGTGCGCAGCTTCCATGAGGCCTTAGTCGCACTTCTGCATTGGTTTAACGGTACTAATCTTCTCAGGACTCCTGCTCCCTTGCCTCTGCACCCGTTTCCGTACAAAGACCCTGAGTAACCCCCAGGCTCCCCTGAGTTGAAGATCAACATTCAGACACGTAGGCCCTTCGGAGTACCCGTGTCTGTGCCGACTGAAGGGCAGCATGATGCACGCTCCCTCGGGGAGCTCGATTTCCTCAGCTCACCAACAGCCTCAGGAACACGGTTGTAGTAGGTGCAGCATGCCATGCAAGTCGGCCTGCTTACAGTAGTCCGAGCTGTACTGAGGAAAGCTCTTTGCTTACAATTCCTTCTACCAGCTCCTAGCTGAAGTCAACCAACCTCTAGGCGAAAGTCGGCTTGTGGTCCAAGTGCAACTAGAGCACACTTTCTGGTGTAACGCCGCAGGCTTTTGGAAGATGCCCAGGAGCCCAGGACACCTAGGGAATTCTTTCATTGAGGCAGTTCACTACACGCAGAACACCCTGCATAGAAAAGTTGATTCTCCAAGAACCCAGTGAGGAGCTAGGTCTCTTTTGACCTGTTAGAAACCACAGATGCTTCTTCTGCGTGTCAACCTGGAAATGGAGGCCTTAGGAGACAAGCCTTGTTTTCCCTTCTTGAAAGCTCCATTCATGCGGCCTTGAGGCTACCTGAAAAACACTGTGATTGTCGGACTTGTCCTCACGCCAGGCATGGCTCTGGAAGAAAATGAGTTTTCTCGAAAGAAAGAGGGTGCTTCCAGGCCCTGGTGGGGAGCATATCCTGCCCTGCACTAGAGCGAAGGGGAATCTCAACGTGCGCCCTACCCTCGACCTAGGGCTCTGATTTGCCCTCCACTAGGGTAGTTGTGCAGCATTTTCCTTGAGGCCTTAGTCGCAGTTCTGCATTAGTTTAAAGGTACTAATCTTCTCAGGACTCCAGGCCCGCTCATGTCAGTACCCATTTCCGTACAAGAACTCTGAGTACCCCAAGACTCCCCAGGCTTGCTGGGCCACACTCAGACCCGTAGGCCCTTCAGTGTGCCCCTTTTTAGGCCGAGTGAAAGATAACAAACTGCACTCTTTCTTGGGAAAGCTAGATTTCCTCAGCTCACCATCAGCCTCAGGGACACGGTCTAGCAAGGCCAGCAAACCATGGAAGTCTGCCTCATCACTCGATTCTCAGCTGTACTGAGTAAAATTCTCTGCTTTGAAGTCCTTCGAGGACCTCATACCTGAAGTCACCGTAGCTCAAGGAGAAAGACGGCTTGCATTCCAACTTCCACTAAAGCACAGTGTTCTTTGTAACACTTCAGGCTTTGGGACATACACAGGGCTCTTAGAGACCTAGGGCAGTCTATTGTCTAGGCACTGCACTACACGTACAACACCCTGTGCAGAAAAATTGATTCTGGGAAGAGCCAAGTAGGTAGCTAGGTCTCTTTTGACCTCTTAGAAAGCACAGCTACTTATGTTGTGTGTCAATCTGGAAACAGGACGTGATGGGGCTAGCCTTGCTGTCCCATCATGAAAGCTCCCTTTATGCGCCTAGAAGCTCACTGAAAAACACTGTTGGTGTCGGGCTTATACTCACGACAGGCATGGCTGTGAGAGGGAAAAAGAGGTTTCACGAAGAAACACGTATTCCAGTTTCTGATTCAGAGCTCATCCTGTCCTGTTCTCTAGCTAAAGGGAAACTCAAAGTGAGGCCTAGCTTCGAAGGAGGGCCCTGATATGCCATGCAGCGGAGTAGGCGTGCAGCAGCTTCCATGAGGCCTTAGTCGCTCTTCTGCTTTAGGTGAACGCTAGTAAGCTTTTCAGGACTCGTAGACCCCTCGCGGCAGCACTTGTTTCCGTACAGGGACCCTGAGTACCCCCAGGCTCCCCTGGGCTTGCTGGGCCACACTCAGACCCGTAGGCCATTCAGGGTGGCCCTGCGTAGGTCGAGGGAAGAGTCACACGCTGCACTCTTCCTTGGGCGAGCCAGATATCCCCAGCTCACCAACGGCTTCATGAACACGGTCCTAGCAAGTCCAGCATACCTTGAAATTCGTCCTCGTTGCCCTACTCTGAGCGGTACTGAGAAAAACTCTCTGCTTACAAGTCCTTCTAGGACCTCATACCTGAAGTCACCGTATCTCAAGGAGAAAAGGCAGCTTGCATTGCAACTTCCACTACAGCACAGTTTTGTGTGTAACACTTCAGGCTTTTGGGAGAGGCACAGGACCCTAGGAGTCCTAGGGCAGTCTTTCATCTAAGCAGTTCGCTCCACGCAGAGCACCTTATGTAGAAAAGTTGAATCAGGGAAGAGCCAGGGAGGTAGCAAGGTCTCTTTTGACCTGCCAGAAGCCAGAGACACTTACGCTGCGTGTCAACCTGGAGATGGTGCCTGATGGGACTGGCCTTGTTTTCCCACCTTGAAAGCTCCTCTTATGCGCCTTGAAGCTCCCTTAAAAACACTGTGGTTGTCAGGCTTATACTCACGGCAGGCATGGCTGTGAGAGGGAAAAAGAGGTTACACGAAGAGACAGGGTATTTCAGTTTCTGAGTCAGAGCTAATCCTGTCTTGTTTTATAGCTAAAGGGAAACTCAAAGTGTGCCCTCGCTTCGAAGGAGGGCCCTGATATGCCATGTAGCGGAGTAGGCGTGCAACAGCTTCCATGAGGCCTTAGTCGCTCTCTTGCTTTAGTTGAACGCTAGTAAGGTATTCAGGACTCCTAGACCCCTCGCGGCAGCACTCGTTCCGTACAAGGACACTGAGTACTCCAAGGCTTCCCTGGGCTTGCTGGGCCACACTCAGATGCGTAGGCCTGTCAGGGTGCCCCTGGGTAGGCGGAGTGAAGGGTAACACGCTGCACGCTTCATTCGGGGAGCTAGGTATCCCCAGCTACAGAAAGGTTTCATGAACACGATTCTAGAAAATGCAGCATACCATGGAAGTCGTCCTCATTCCCCTAGTCTGAGCTGTACTGAGAAAAACTCTCTGCTTACAAGTCCTTCTAGGACCTCATACCTGAAGTCACCGTATCTCAAGGTTAAAGGCAGCTTGCATTGCAACTTCCACTTCAGCACAGTTTTCTGTGGAACACTTCAGGCTTTTGGGAGAGGCACAGGACCCTAGGAGACCTAGGGCACTCTTTCGTCTAGGCAGTTCACTACACACAGAGCACCCTGTGTAGAAAAGCTGAATCAGGGGAGAGCCAGGGAGGTAGCTAGGTCTCTTTTGACCTGCCAGAAGCCAGAGACACTAATGCTGCGTGTCAGCCTGGAGATGGTGCCTGATGGGACTGGCCTTGTTTTGCCACCTTGAAAGCTCCTCTTACGCGCCTTGAAGCTCCCTTAAAAACCCGGTGGTTGTCAGCCTTATACTCACGGGCAGGCATGGCTGTGAGAGGGAAAAACAGGTTTCACGAAGAAACAGGGTATCCCAGTTTCTCGGTCCGAGCTCATCCTGTTCTGTTCTATAGCTAAAGGGAATCTCAAAGTGAGGCCTAGCTTCGAAGGAGGGCCCTGATATGCCATGCAGCAGCGTAGGCGTGCGCAGCTTCCATGAGGCCTTAGTCGCACTTCTGCATTGGTTTAACGGTACTAATCTTCTCAGGACTCCTGCTCCCTTGCCTCTGCACCCGTTTCCGTACAAAGACCCTGAGTAACCCCCAGGCTCCCCTGAGTTGAAGATCAACATTCAGACACGTAGGCCCTTCGGAGTACCCGTGTCTGTGCCGACTGAAGGGCAGCATGATGCACGCTCCCTCGGGGAGCTCGATTCCCTCAGCTCACCAACAGCCTCAGGAACACGGTTGTAGTAGGTGCAGCATGGCATGCAAGTCTGCCTGCTTACAGTAGTCCGAGCTGTACTGAGGAAAGCTCTTTGCTTACAATTCCTTCTACCAGCTCCTAGCTGAAGTCAACCAACCTCTAGGCGAAAGTCGGCTTGTGGTCCAAGTGCAACTAGAGCACACTTTCTGGTGTAACGCCGCAGGCTTTTGGAAGATGCCCAGGAGCCCAGGACACCTAGGGAATTCTTTCATTGAGGCAGTTCACTACACGCAGAACACCCTGCATAGAAAAGTTGATTCTCCAAGAACCCAGTGAGGAGCTAGGTCTCTTTTGACCTGTTAGAAACCACAGATGCTTCTTCTGCGTGTCAACCTGGAAATGGAGGCCTTAGGAGACAAGCCTTGTTTTCCCTTCTTGAAAGCTCCATTCATGCGGCCTTGAGGCTACCTGAAAAACACTGTGATTGTCGGACTTGTCCTCACGCCAGGCATGGCTCTGGAAGAAAATGAGTTTTCTCGAAAGAAAGAGGGTGCTTCCAGGCCCTGGTGGGGAGCATATCCTGCCCTGCACTAGAGCGAAGGGGAATCTCAACGTGCGCCCTACCCTCGACCTAGGGCTCTGATTTGCCCTCCAGTAGGGTAGTTGTGCAGCATTTTCCTTGAGGCCTTAGTCGCAGTTCTGCATTAGTTTAAAGGTACTAATCTTCTCAGGACTCCAGGCCCGCTCATGTCAGTACCCATTTCCGTACAAGAACTCTGAGTACCCCAAGACTCCCCAGGCTTGCTGGGCCACACTCAGACCCGTAGGCCCTTCAGTGTGCCCCTTTTTAGGCCGAGTGAAAGATAACAAACTGCACTCTTTCTTGGGAAAGCTAGATTTCCTCAGCTCACCATCAGCCTCAGGGACACGGTCTAGCAAGGCCAGCAAACCATGGAAGTCTGCCTCATCACTCGATTCTCAGCTGTACTGAGTAAAATTCTCTGCTTTGAAGTCCTTCGAGGACCTCATACCTGAAGTCACCGTAGCTCAAGGAGAAAGACGGCTTGCATTCCAACTTCCACTAAAGCACAGTGTTCTTTGTAACACTTCAGGCTTTGGGACATACACAGGGCTCTTAGAGACCTAGGGCAGTCTATTGTCTAGGCACTGCACTACACGTACAACACCCTGTGCAGAAAAATTGATTCTGGGAAGAGCCAAGTAGGTAGCTAGGTCTCTTTTGACCTCTTAGAAAGCACAGCTACTTATGTTGTGTGTCAATCTGGAAACAGGACGTGATGGGGCTAGCCTTGCTGTCCCATCATGAAAGCTCCCTTTATGCGCCTAGAAGCTCACTGAAAAACACTGTTGGTGTCGGGCTTATACTCACGACAGGCATGGCTGTGAGAGGGAAAAAGAGGTTTCACGAAGAAACACGTATTCCAGTTTCTGATTCAGAGCTCATCCTGTCCTGTTCTCTAGCTAAAGGGAAACTCAAAGTGAGGCCTAGCTTCGAAGGAGGGCCCTGATATGCCATGCAGCGGAGTAGGCGTGCAGCAGCTTCCATGAGGCCTTAGTCGCTCTTCTGCTTTAGGTGAACGCTAGTAAGCTTTTCAGGACTCGTAGACCCCTCGCGGCAGCACTCGTTTCCGTACAGGGACCCTGAGTACCCCCAGGCTCCCCTGGGCTTGCTGGGCCACACTCAGACCCGTAGGCCATTCAGGGTGGCCCTGCGTAGGTCGAGGGAAGAGTCACACGCTGCACTCTTCCTTGGGCGAGCCAGATATCCCCAGCTCACCAACGGCTTCATGAACACGGTCCTAGCAAGTCCAGCATACCTTGAAATTCGTCCTCGTTGCCCTACTCTGAGCGGTACTGAGAAAAACTCTCTGCTTACAAGTCCTTCTAGGACCTCATACCTGAAGTCACCGTATCTCAAGGAGAAAAGGCAGCTTGCATTGCAACTTCCACTACAGCACAGTTTTGTGTGTAACACTTCAGGCTTTTGGGAGAGGCACAGGACCCTAGGAGTCCTAGGGCAGTCTTTCATCTAAGCAGTTCGCTCCACGCAGAGCACCTTATGTAGAAAAGTTGAATCAGGGAAGAGCCAGGGAGGTAGCTAGGTCTCTTTTGACCTGCCAGAAGCCAGAGACACTTACGCTGCGTGTCAACCTGGAGATGGTGCCTGATGGGACTGGCCTTGTTTTCCCACCTTGAAAGCTCCTCTTATGCGCCTTGAAGCTCCCTTAAAAACACTGTGGTTGTCAGGCTTATACTCACGGCAGGCATGGCTGTGAGAGGGAAAAAGAGGTTACACGAAGAGACAGGGTATTTCAGTTTCTGAGTCAGAGCTAATCCTGTCTTGTTTTATAGCTAAAGGGAAACTCAAAGTGTGCCCTCGCTTCGAAGGAGGGCCCTGATATGCCATGTAGCGGAGTAGGCGTGCAACAGCTTCCATGAGGCCTTAGTCGCTCTCTTGCTTTAGTTGAACGCTAGTAAGGTATTCAGGACTCCTAGACCCCTCGCGGCAGCACTCGTTCCGTACAAGGACACTGAGTACTCCAAGGCTTCCCTGGGCTTGCTGGGCCACACTCAGATGCGTAGGCCTGTCAGGGTGCCCCTGGGTAGGCGGAGTGAAGGGTAACACGCTGCACGCTTCATTCGGGGAGCTAGGTATCCCCAGCTACAGAAAGGTTTCATGAACACGATTCTAGAAAATGCAGCATACCATGGAAGTCGTCCTCATTCCCCTAGTCTGAGCTGTACTGAGAAAAACTCTCTGCTTACAAGTCCTTCTAGGACCTCATACCTGAAGTCACCGTATCTCAAGGTTAAAGGCAGCTTGCATTGCAACTTCCACTTCAGCACAGTTTTCTGTGGAACACTTCAGGCTTTTGGGAGAGGCACAGGACCCTAGGAGACCTAGGGCACTCTTTCGTCTAGGCAGTTCACTACACACAGAGCACCCTGTGTAGAAAAGCTGAATCAGGGGAGAGCCAGGGAGGTAGCTAGGTCTCTTTTGACCTGCCAGAAGCCAGAGACACTAATGCTGCGTGTCAGCCTGGAGATGGTGCCTGATGGGACTGGCCTTGTTTTGCCACCTTGAAAGCTCCTCTTACGCGCCTTGAAGCTCCCTTAAAAACACGGTGGTTGTCAGCCTTATACTCACGGGCAGGCATGGCTGTGAGAGGGAAAAACAGGTTTCACGAAGAAACAGGGTATCCCAGTTTCTCGGTCCGAGCTCATCCTGTTCTGTTCTATAGCTAAAGGGAATCTCAAAGTGAGGCCTAGCTTCGAAGGAGGGCCCTGATATGCCATGCAGCAGCGTAGGCGTGCGCAGCTTCCATGAGGCCTTAGTCGCACTTCTGCATTGGTTTAACGGTACTAATCTTCTCAGGACTCCTGCTCCCTTGCCTCTGCACCCGTTTCCGTACAAAGACCCTGAGTAACCCCCAGGCTCCCCTGAGTTGAAGATCAACATTCAGACACGTAGGCCCTTCGGAGTACCCGTGTCTGTGCCGACTGAAGGGCAGCATGATGCACGCTCCCTCGGGGAGCTCGATTCCCTCAGCTCACCAACAGCCTCAGGAACACGGTTGTAGTAGGTGCAGCATGCCATGCAAGTCGGCCTGCTTACAGTAGTCCGAGCTGTACTGAGGAAAGCTCTTTGCTTACAATTCCTTCTACCAGCTCCTAGCTGAAGTCAACCAACCTCTAGGCGAAAGTCGGCTTGTGGTCCAAGTGCAACTAGAGCACACTTTCTGGTGTAACGCCGCAGGCTTTTGGAAGATGCCCAGAAGCCCAGGACACCTAGGGAATTCTTTCATTGAGGCAGTTCACTACACGCAGAACACCCTGCATAGAAAAGTTGATTCTCCAAGAACCCAGTGAGGAGCTAGGTCTCTTTTGACCTGTTAGAAACCACAGATGCTTCTTCTGCGTGTCAACCTGGAAATGGAGGCCTTAGGAGACAAGCCTTGTTTTCCCTTCTTGAAAGCTCCATTCATGCGGCCTTGAGGCTACCTGAAAAACACTGTGATTGTCGGACT
Source organism: Balaenoptera physalus (assembly GCF_965194825.1). NCBI lineage: Eukaryota > Metazoa > Chordata > Mammalia > Artiodactyla > Balaenopteridae > Balaenoptera > Balaenoptera physalus. Next base: position 196,304 of record NW_028125825.1, read on the forward strand.
TGTCCTCACGCCAGGCATGGCTCTGGAAGAAAATGAGTTTTCTCGAAAGAAAGAGGGTGCTTCCAGGCCCTGGTGGGGAGCATATCCTGCCCTGCACTAGAGCGAAGGGGAATCTCAACGTGCGCCCTACCCTCGACCTAGGGCTCTGATTTGCCCTCCACTAGGGTAGTTGTGCAGCATTTTCCTTGAGGCCTTAGTCGCAGTTCTGCATTAGTTTAAAGGTACTAATCTTCTCAGGACTCCAGGCCCGCTCATGTCAGTACCCATTTCCGTACAAGAACTCTGAGTACCCCAAGACTCCCCAGGCTTGCTGGGCCACACTCAGCCCCGTAGGCCCTTCAGTGTGCCCCTTTTTAGGCCGAGTGAAAGATAACAAACTGCACTCTTTCTTGGGAAAGCTAGATTTCCTCAGCTCACCATCAGCCTCAGGGACACGGTCTAGCAAGGCCAGCAAACCATGGAAGTCTGCCTCATCACTCGATTCTCAGCTGTACTGAGTAAAATTCTCTGCTTTGAAGTCCTTCGAGGACCTCATACCTGAAGTCACCGTAGCTCAAGGAGAAAGACGGCTTGCATTCCAACTTCCACTAAAGCACAGTGTTCTTTGTAACACTTCAGGCTTTGGGACATACACAGGGCTCTTAGAGACCTAGGGCAGTCTATTGTCTAGGCACTGCACTACACGTACAACACCCTGTGCAGAAAAATTGATTCTGGGAAGAGCCAAGTAGGTAGCTAGGTCTCTTTTGACCTCTTAGAAAGCACAGCTACTTATGTTGTGTGTCAATCTGGAAACAGGACGTGATGGGGCTAGCCTTGCTGTCCCATCATGAAAGCTCCCTTTATGCGCCTAGAAGCTCACTGAAAAACACTGTTGGTGTCGGGCTTATACTCACGACAGGCATGGCTGTGAGAGGGAAAAAGAGGTTTCACGAAGAAACACGTATTCCAGTTTCTGATTCAGAGCTCATCCTGTCCTGTTCTCTAGCTAAAGGGAAACTCAAAGTGAGGCCTAGCTTCGAAGGAGGGCCCTGATATGCCATGCAGCGGAGTAGGCGTGCAGCAGCTTCCATGAGGCCTTAGTCGCTCTTCTGCTTTAGGTGAACGCTAGTAAGCTTTTCAGGACTCGTAGACCCCTCGCGGCAGCACTCGTTTCCGTACAGGGACCCTGAGTACCCCCAGGCTCCCCTGGGCTTGCTGGGCCACACTCAGACCCGTAGGCCATTCAGGGTGGCCCTGCGTAGGTCGAGGGAAGAGTCACACGCTGCACTCTTCCTTGGGCGAGCCAGATATCCCCAGCTCACCAACGGCTTCATGAACACGGTCCTAGCAAGTCCAGCATACCTTGAAATTCGTCCTCGTTGCCCTACTCTGAGCGGTACTGAGAAAAACTCTCTGCTTACAAGTCCTTCTAGGACCTCATACCTGAAGTCACCGTATCTCAAGGAGAAAAGGCAGCTTGCATTGCAACTTCCACTACAGCACAGTTTTGTGTGTAACACTTCAGGCTTTTGGGAGAGGCACAGGACCCTAGGAGTCCTAGGGCAGTCTTTCATCTAAGCAGTTCGCTCCACGCAGAGCACCTTATGTAGAAAAGTTGAATCAGGGAAGAGCCAGGGAGGTAGCTAGGTCTCTTTTGACCTGCCAGAAGCCAGAGACACTTACGCTGCGTGTCAACCTGGAGATGGTGCCTGATGGGACTGGCCTTGTTTTCCCACCTTGAAAGCTCCTCTTATGCGCCTTGAAGCTCCCTTAAAAACACTGTGGTTGTCAGGCTTATACTCACGGCAGGCATGGCTGTGAGAGGGAAAAAGAGGTTACACGAAGAGACAGGGTATTTCAGTTTCTGAGTCAGAGCTAATCCTGTCTTGTTTTATAGCTAAAGGGAAACTCAAAGTGTGCCCTCGCTTCGAAGGAGGGCCCTGATATGCCATGTAGCGGAGTAGGCGTGCAACAGCTTCCATGAGGCCTTAGTCGCTCTCTTGCTTTAGTTGAACGCTAGTAAGGTATTCAGGACTCCTAGACCCCTCGCGGCAGCACTCGTTCCGTACAAGGACACTGAGTACTCCAAGGCTTCCCTGGGCTTGCTGGGCCACACTCAGATGCGTAGGCCTGTCAGGGTGCCCCTGGGTAGGCGGAGTGAAGGGTAACACGCTGCACGCTTCATTCGGGGAGCTAGGTATCCCCAGCTACAGAAAGGTTTCATGAACACGATTCTAGAAAATGCAGCATACCATGGAAGTCGTCCTCATTCCCCTAGTCTGAGCTGTACTGAGAAAAACTCTCTGCTTACAAGTCCTTCTAGGACCTCATACCTGAAGTCACCGTATCTCAAGGTTAAAGGCAGCTTGCATTGCAACTTCCACTTCAGCACAGTTTTCTGTGGAACACTTCAGGCTTTTGGGAGAGGCACAGGACCCTAGGAGACCTAGGGCACTCTTTCGTCTAGGCAGTTCACTACACACAGAGCACCCTGTGTAGAAAAGCTGAATCAGGGGAGAGCCAGGGAGGTAGCTAGGTCTCTTTTGACCTGCCAGAAGCCAGAGACACTAATGCTGCGTGTCAGCCTGGAGATGGTGCCTGATGGGACTGGCCTTGTTTTGCCACCTTGAAAGCTCCTCTTACGCGCCTTGAAGCTCCCTTAAAAACACGGTGGTTGTCAGCCTTATACTCACGGGCAGGCATGGCTGTGAGAGGGAAAAACAGGTTTCACGAAGAAACAGGGTATCCCAGTTTCTCGGTCCGAGCTCATCCTGTTCTGTTCTATAGCTAAAGGGAATCTCAAAGTGAGGCCTAGCTTCGAAGGAGGGCCCTGATATGCCATGCAGCAGCGTAGGCGTGCACAGCTTCCATGAGGCCTTAGTCGCACTTCTGCATTGGTTTAACGGTACTAATCTTCTCAGGACTCCTGCTCCCTTGCCTCTGCACCCGTTTCCGTACAAAGACCCTGAGTAACCCCCAGGCTCCCCTGAGTTGAAGATCAACATTCAGACACGTAGGCCCTTCGGAGTACCCGTGTCTGTGCCGACTGAAGGGCAGCATGATGCACGCTCCCTCGGGGAGCTCGATTTCCTCAGCTCACCAACAGCCTCAGGAACACGGTTGTAGTAGGTGCAGCATGCCATGCAAGTCGGCCTGCTTACAGTAGTCCGAGCTGTACTGAGGAAAGCTCTTTGCTTACAATTCCTTCTACCAGCTCCTAGCTGAAGTCAACCAACCTCTAGGCGAAAGTCGGCTTGTGGTCCAAGTGCAACTAGAGCACACTTTCTGGTGGAACGCCGCAGGCTTTTGGAAGATGCCCAGGAGCCCAGGACACCTAGGGAATTCTTTCATTGAGGCAGTTCACTACACGCAGAACACCCTGCATAGAAAAGTTGATTCTCCAAGAACCCAGTGAGGAGCTAGGTCTCTTTTGACCTGTTAGAAACCACAGATGCTTCTTCTGCGTGTCAACCTGGAAATGGAGGCCTTAGGAGACAAGCCTTGTTTTCCCTTCTTGAAAGCTCCATTCATGCGGCCTTGAGGCTACCTGAAAAACACTGTGATTGTCGGACTTGTCCTCACGCCAGGCATGGCTCTGGAAGAAAATGAGTTTTCTCGAAAGAAAGAGGGTGCTTCCAGGCCCTGGTGGGGAGCATATCCTGCCCTGCACTAGAGCGAAGGGGAATCTCAACGTGCGCCCTACCCTCGACCTAGGGCTCTGATTTGCCCTCCACTAGGGTAGTTGTGCAGCATTTTCCTTGAGGCCTTAGTCGCAGTTCTGCATTAGTTTAAAGGTACTAATCTTCTCAGGACTCCAGGCCCGCTCATGTCAGTACCCATTTCCGTACAAGAACTCTGAGTACCCCAAGACTCCCCAGGCTTGCTGGGCCACACTCAGACCCGTAGGCCCTTCAGTGTGCCCCTTTTTAGGCCGAGTGAAAGATAACAAACTGCACTCTTTCTTGGGAAAGCTAGATTTCCTCAGCTCACCATCAGCCTCAGGGACACGGTCTAGCAAGGCCAGCAAACCATGGAAGTCTGCCTCATCACTCGATTCTCAGCTGTACTGAGTAAAATTCTCTGCTTTGAAGTCCTTCGAGGACCTCATACCTGAAGTCACCGTAGCTCAAGGAGAAAGACGGCTTGCATTCCAACTTCCACTAAAGCACAGTGTTCTTTGTAACACTTCAGGCTTTGGGACATACACAGGGCTCTTAGAGACCTAGGGCAGTCTATTGTCTAGGCACTGCACTACACGTACAACACCCTGTGCAGAAAAATTGATTCTGGGAAGAGCCAAGTAGGTAGCTAGGTCTCTTTTGACCTCTTAGAAAGCACAGCTACTTATGTTGTGTGTCAATCTGGAAACAGGACGTGATGGGGCTAGCCTTGCTGTCCCATCATGAAAGCTCCCTTTATGCGCCTAGAAGCTCACTGAAAAACACTGTTGGTGTCGGGCTTATACTCACGACAGGCATGGCTGTGAGAGGGAAAAAGAGGTTTCACGAAGAAACACGTATTCCAGTTTCTGATTCAGAGCTCATCCTGTCCTGTTCTCTAGCTAAAGGGAAACTCAAAGTGAGGCCTAGCTTCGAAGGAGGGCCCTGATATGCCATGCAGCGGAGTAGGCGTGCAGCAGCTTCCATGAGGCCTTAGTCGCTCTTCTGCTTTAGGTGAACGCTAGTAAGCTTTTCAGGACTCGTAGACCCCTCGCGGCAGCACTCGTTTCCGTACAGGGACCCTGAGTACCCCCAGGCTCCCCTGGGCTTGCTGGGCCACACTCAGACCCGTAGGCCATTCAGGGTGGCCCTGCGTAGGTCGAGGGAAGAGTCACACGCTGCACTCTTCCTTGGGCGAGCCAGATATCCCCAGCTCACCAACGGCTTCATGAACACGGTCCTAGCAAGTCCAGCATACCTTGAAATTCGTCCTCGTTGCCCTACTCTGAGCGGTACTGAGAAAAACTCTCTGCTTACAAGTCCTTCTAGGACCTCATACCTGAAGTCACCGTATCTCAAGGAGAAAAGGCAGCTTGCATTGCAACTTCCACTACAGCACAGTTTTGTGTGTAACACTTCAGGCTTTTGGGAGAGGCACAGGACCCTAGGAGTCCTAGGGCAGTCTTTCATCTAAGCAGTTCGCTCCACGCAGAGCACCTTATGTAGAAAAGTTGAATCAGGGAAGAGCCAGGGAGGTAGCTAGGTCTCTTTTGACCTGCCAGAAGCCAGAGACACTTACGCTGCGTGTCAACCTGGAGATGGTGCCTGATGGGACTGGCCTTGTTTTCCCACCTTGAAAGCTCCTCTTATGCGCCTTGAAGCTCCCTTAAAAACACTGTGGTTGTCAGGCTTATACTCACGGCAGGCATGGCTGTGAGAGGGAAAAAGAGGTTACACGAAGAGACAGGGTATTTCAGTTTCTGAGTCAGAGCTAATCCTGTCTTGTTTTATAGCTAAAGGGAAACTCAAAGTGTGCCCTCGCTTCGAAGGAGGGCCCTGATATGCCATGTAGCGGAGTAGGCGTGCAACAGCTTCCATGAGGCCTTAGTCGCTCTCTTGCTTTAGTTGAACGCTAGTAAGGTATTCAGGACTCCTAGACCCCTCGCGGCAGCACTCGTTCCGTACAAGGACACTGAGTACTCCAAGGCTTCCCTGGGCTTGCTGGGCCACACTCAGATGCGTAGGCCTGTCAGGGTGCCCCTGGGTAGGCGGAGTGAAGGGTAACACGCTGCACGCTTCATTCGGGGAGCTAGGTATCCCCAGCTACAGAAAGGTTTCATGAACACGATTCTAGAAAATGCAGCATACCATGGAAGTCGTCCTCATTCCCCTAGTCTGAGCTGTACTGAGAAAAACTCTCTGCTTACAAGTCCTTCTAGGACCTCATACCTGAAGTCACCGTATCTCAAGGTTAAAGGCAGCTTGCATTGCAACTTCCACTTCAGCACAGTTTTCTGTGGAACACTTCAGGCTTTTGGGAGAGGCACAGGACCCTAGGAGACCTAGGGCACTCTTTCGTCTAGGCAGTTCACTACACACAGAGCACCCTGTGTAGAAAAGCTGAATCAGGGGAGAGCCAGGGAGGTAGCTAGGTCTCTTTTGACCTGCCAGAAGCCAGAGACACTAATGCTGCGTGTCAGCCTGGAGATGGTGCCTGATGGGACTGGCCTTGTTTTGCCACCTTGAAAGCTCCTCTTACGCGTCTTGAAGCTCCCTTAAAAACCCTGTGGTTGTCAGCCTTATACTCACGGGCAGGCATGGCTGTGAGAGGGAAAAACAGGTTTCACGAAGAAACAGGGTATCCCAGTTTCTCGGTCCGAGCTCATCCTGTTCTGTTCTATAGCTAAAGGGAATCTCAAAGTGAGGCCTAGCTTCGAAGGAGGGCCCTGATATGCCATGCAGCAGCGTAGGCGTGCGCAGCTTCCATGAGGCCTTAGTCGCACTTCTGCATTGGTTTAACGGTACTAATCTTCTCAGGACTCCTGCTCCCTTGCCTCTGCACCCGTTTCCGTACAAAGACCCTGAGTAACCCCCAGGCTCCCCTGAGTTGAAGATCAACATTCAGACACGTAGGCCCTTCGGAGTACCCGTGTCTGTGCCGACTGAAGGGCAGCATGATGCACGCTCCCTCGGGGAGCTCGATTTCCTCAGCTCACCAACAGCCTCAGGAACACGGTTGTAGTAGGTGCAGCATGCCATGCAAGTCGGCCTGCTTACAGTAGTCCGAGCTGTACTGAGGAAAGCTCTTTGCTTACAATTCCTTCTACCAGCTCCTAGCTGAAGTCAACCAACCTCTAGGCGAAAGTCGGCTTGTGGTCCAAGTGCAACTAGAGCACACTTTCTGGTGTAACGCCGCAGGCTTTTGGAAGATGCCCAGGAGCCCAGGACACCTAGGGAATTCTTTCATTGAGGCAGTTCACTACACGCAGAACACCCTGCATAGAAAAGTTGATTCTCCAAGAACCCAGTGAGGAGCTAGGTCTCTTTTGACCTGTTAGAAACCACAGATGCTTCTTCTGCGTGTCAACCTGGAAATGGAGGCCTTAGGAGACAAGCCTTGTTTTCCCTTCTTGAAAGCTCCATTCATGCGGCCTTGAGGCTACCTGAAAAACACTGTGATTGTCGGACTTGTCCTCACGCCAGGCATGGCTCTGGAAGAAAATGAGTTTTCTCGAAAGAAAGAGGGTGCTTCCAGGCCCTGGTGGGGAGCATATCCTGCCCTGCACTAGAGCGAAGGGGAATCTCAACGTGCGCCCTACCCTCGACCTAGGGCTCTGATTTGCCCTCCACTAGGGTAGTTGTGCAGCATTTTCCTTGAGGCCTTAGTCGCAGTTCTGCATTAGTTTAAAGGTACTAATCTTCTCAGGACTCCAGGCCCGCTCATGTCAGTACCCATTTCCGTACAAGAACTCTGAGTACCCCAAGACTCCCCAGGCTTGCTGGGCCACACTCAGACCCGTAGGCCCTTCAGTGTGCCCCTTTTTAGGCCGAGTGAAAGATAACAAACTGCACTCTTTCTTGGGAAAGCTAGATTTCCTCAGCTCACCATCAGCCTCAGGGACACGGTCTAGCAAGGCCAGCAAACCATGGAAGTCTGCCTCATCACTCGATTCTCAGCTGTACTGAGTAAAATTCTCTGCTTTGAAGTCCTTCGAGGACCTCATACCTGAAGTCACCGTAGCTCAAGGAGAAAGACGGCTTGCATTCCAACTTCCACTAAAGCACAGTGTTCTTTGTAACACTTCAGGCTTTGGGACATACACAGGGCTCTTAGAGACCTAGGGCAGTCTATTGTCTAGGCACTGCACTACACGTACAACACCCTGTGCAGAAAAATTGATTCTGGGAAGAGCCAAGTAGGTAGCTAGGTCTCTTTTGACCTCTTAGAAAGCACAGCTACTTATGTTGTGTGTCAATCTGGAAACAGGACGTGATGGGGCTAGCCTTGCTGTCCCATCATGAAAGCTCCCTTTATGCGCCTAGAAGCTCACTGAAAAACACTGTTGGTGTCGGGCTTATACTCACGACAGGCATGGCTGTGAGAGGGAAAAAGAGGTTTCACGAAGAAACACGTATTCCAGTTTCTGATTCAGAGCTCATCCTGTCCTGTTCTCTAGCTAAAGGGAAACTCAAAGTGAGGCCTAGCTTCGAAGGAGGGCCCTGATATGCCATGCAGCGGAGTAGGCGTGCAGCAGCTTCCATGAGGCCTTAGTCGCTCTTCTGCTTTAGGTGAACGCTAGTAAGCTTTTCAGGACTCGTAGACCCCTCGCGGCAGCACTCGTTTCCGTACAGGGACCCTGAGTACCCCCAGGCTCCCCTGGGCTTGCTGGGCCACACTCAGACCCGTAGGCCATTCAGGGTGGCCCTGCGTAGGTCGAGGGAAGAGTCACACGCTGCACTCTTCCTTGGGCGAGCCAGATATCCCCAGCTCACCAACGGCTTCATGAACACGGTCCTAGCAAGTCCAGCATACCTTGAAATTCGTCCTCGTTGCCCTACTCTGAGCGGTACTGAGAAAAACTCTCTGCTTACAAGTCCTTCTAGGACCTCATACCTGAAGTCACCGTATCTCAAGGAGAAAAGGCAGCTTGCATTGCAACTTCCACTACAGCACAGTTTTGTGTGTAACACTTCAGGCTTTTGGGAGAGGCACAGGACCCTAGGAGTCCTAGGGCAGTCTTTCATCTAAGCAGTTCGCTCCACGCAGAGCACCTTATGTAGAAAAGTTGAATCAGGGAAGAGCCAGGGAGGTAGCTAGGTCTCTTTTGACCTGCCAGAAGCCAGAGACACTTACGCTGCGTGTCAACCTGGAGATGGTGCCTGATGGGACTGGCCTTGTTTTCCCACCTTGAAAGCTCCTCTTATGCGCCTTGAAGCTCCCTTAAAAACACTGTGGTTGTCAGGCTTATACTCACGGCAGGCATGGCTGTGAGAGGGAAAAAGAGGTTACACGAAGAGACAGGGTATTTCAGTTTCTGAGTCAGAGCTAATCCTGTCTTGTTTTATAGCTAAAGGGAAACTCAAAGTGTGCCCTCGCTTCGAAGGAGGGCCCTGATATGCCATGTAGCGGAGTAGGCGTGCAACAGCTTCCATGAGGCCTTAGTCGCTCTCTTGCTTTAGTTGAACGCTAGTAAGGTATTCAGGACTCCTAGACCCCTCGCGGCAGCACTCGTTCCGTACAAGGACACTGAGTACTCCAAGGCTTCCCTGGGCTTGCTGGGCCACACTCAGATGCGTAGGCCTGTCAGGGTGCCCCTGGGTAGGCGGAGTGAAGGGTAACACGCTGCACGCTTCATTCGGGGAGCTAGGTATCCCCAGCTACAGAAAGGTTTCATGAACACGATTCTAGAAAATGCAGCATACCATGGAAGTCGTCCTCATTCCCCTAGTCTGAGCTGTACTGAGAAAAACTCTCTGCTTACAAGTCCTTCTAGGACCTCATACCTGAAGTCACCGTATCTCAAGGTTAAAGGCAGCTTGCATTGCAACTTCCACTTCAGCACAGTTTTCTGTGGAACACTTCAGGCTTTTGGGAGAGGCACAGGACCCTAGGAGACCTAGGGCACTCTTTCGTCTAGGCAGTTCACTACACACAGAGCACCCTGTGTAGAAAAGCTGAATCAGGGGAGAGCCAGGGAGGTAGCTAGGTCTCTTTTGACCTGCCAGAAGCCAGAGACACTAATGCTGCGTGTCAGCCTGGAGATGGTGCCTGATGGGACTGGCCTTGTTTTGCCACCTTGAAAGCTCCTCTTACGCGTCTTGAAGCTCCCTTAAAAACCCTGTGGTTGTCAGCCTTATACTCACGGGCAGGCATGGCTGTGAGAGGGAAAAACAGGTTTCACGAAGAAACAGGGTATCCCAGTTTCTCGGTCCGAGCTCATCCTGTTCTGTTCTATAGCTAAAGGGAATCTCAAAGTGAGGCCTAGCTTCGAAGGAGGGCCCTGATATGCCATGCAGCAGCGTAGGCGTGCGCAGCTTCCATGAGGCCTTAGTCGCACTTCTGCATTGGTTTAACGGTACTAATCTTCTCAGGACTCCTGCTCCCTTGCCTCTGCACCCGTTTCCGTACAAAGACCCTGAGTAACCCCCAGGCTCCCCTGAGTTGAAGATCAACATTCAGACACGTAGGCCCTTCGGAGTACCCGTGTCTGTGCCGACTGAAGGGCAGCATGATGCACGCTCCCTCGGGGAGCTCGATTTCCTCAGCTCACCAACAGCCTCAGGAACACGGTTGTAGTAGGTGCAGCATGCCATGCAAGTCGGCCTGCTTACAGTAGTCCGAGCTGTACTGAGGAAAGCTCTTTGCTTACAATTCCTTCTACCAGCTCCTAGCTGAAGTCAACCAACCTCTAGGCGAAAGTCGGCTTGTGGTCCAAGTGCAACTAGAGCACACTTTCTGGTGGAACGCCGCAGGCTTTTGGAAGATGCCCAGGAGCCCAGGACACCTAGGGAATTCTTTCATTGAGGCAGTTCACTACACGCAGAACACCCTGCATAGAAAAGTTGATTCTCCAAGAACCCAGTGAGGAGCTAGGTCTCTTTTGACCTGTTAGAAACCACAGATGCTTCTTCTGCGTGTCAACCTGGAAATGGAGGCCTTAGGAGACAAGCCTTGTTTTCCCTTCTTGAAAGCTCCATTCATGCGGCCTTGAGGCTACCTGAAAAACACTGTGATTGTCGGACTTGTCCTCACGCCAGGCATGGCTCTGGAAGAAAATGAGTTTTCTCGAAAGAAAGAGGGTGCTTCCAGGCCCTGGTGGGGAGCATATCCTGCCCTGCACTAGAGCGAAGGGGAATCTCAACGTGCGCCCTACCCTCGACCTAGGGCTCTGATTTGCCCTCCACTAGGGTAGTTGTGCAGCATTTTCCTTGAGGCCTTAGTCGCAGTTCTGCATTAGTTTAAAGGTACTAATCTTCTCAGGACTCCAGGCCCGCTCATGTCAGTACCCATTTCCGTACAAGAACTCTGAGTACCCCAAGACTCCCCAGGCTTCCTGGGCCACACTCAGACCCGTAGGCCCTTCAGTGTGCCCCTTTTTAGGCCGAGTGAAAGATAACAAACTGCACTCTTTCTTGGGAAAGCTAGATTTCCTCAGCTCACCATCAGCCTCAGGGACACGGTCTAGCAAGGCCAGCAAACCATGGAAGTCTGCCTCATCACTCGATTCTCAGCTGTACTGAGTAAAATTCTCTGCTTTGAAGTCCTTCGAGGACCTCATACCTGAAGTCACCGTAGCTCAAGGAGAAAGATGGCTTGCATTCCAACTTCCACTAAAGCACAGTGTTCTTTGTAACACTTCAGGCTTTGGGACATACACAGGGCTCTTAGAGACCTAGGGCAGTCTATTGTCTAGGCACTGCACTACACGTACAACACCCTGTGCAGAAAAATTGATTCTGGGAAGAGCCAAGTAGGTAGCTAGGTCTCTTTTGACCTCTTAGAAAGCACAGCTACTTATGTTGTGTGTCAATCTGGAAACAGGACGTGATGGGGCTAGCCTTGCTGTCCCATCATGAAAGCTCCCTTTATGCGCCTAGAAGCTCACTGAAAAACACTGTTGGTGTCGGGCTTATACTCACGACAGGCATGGCTGTGAGAGGGAAAAAGAGGTTTCACGAAGAAACACGTATTCCAGTTTCTGATTCAGAGCTCATCCTGTCCTGTTCTCTAGCTAAAGGGAAACTCAAAGTGAGGCCTAGCTTCGAAGGAGGGCCCTGATATGCCATGCAGCGGAGTAGGCGTGCAGCAGCTTCCATGAGGCCTTAGTCGCTCTTCTGCTTTAGGTGAACGCTAGTAAGCTTTTCAGGACTCGTAGACCCCTCGCGGCAGCACTCGTTTCCGTACAGGGACCCTGAGTACCCCCAGGCTCCCCTGGGCTTGCTGGGCCACACTCAGACCCGTAGGCCATTCAGGGTGGCCCTGCGTAGGTCGAGGGAAGAGTCACACGCTGCACTCTTCCTTGGGCGAGCCCGATATCCCCAGCTCACCAACGGCTTCATGAACACGGTCCTAGCAAGTCCAGCATACCATGAAATTCGTCCTCGTTGCCCTACTCTGAGCGGTACTGAGAAAAACTCTCTGCTTACAAGTCCTTCTAGGACCTCATACCTGAAGTCACCGTATCTCAAGGAGAAAAGGCAGCTTGCATTGCAACTTCCGCTACAGCACAGTTTTGTGTGTAACACTTCAGGCTTTTGGGAGAGGCACAGGACCCTAGGAGTCCTAGGGCCGTCTTTCATCTAAGCAGTTCGCTACACGCAGAGCACCTTATGTAGAAAAGTTGAATCAGGGAAGAGCCAGGGAGGTAGCTAGGTCTCTTTTGACCTGCCAGAAGCCAGAGACACTTACGCTGCGTGTCAACCTGGAGATGGTGCCTGATGGGACTGGCCTTGTTTTCCCACCTTGAAAGCTCCTCTTATGCGCCTTGAAGCTCCCTGAAAAACACTGTGGTTGTCAGGCTTATACTCACGGCAGGCATGGCTGTGAGAGGGAAAAAGTGGTTACACGAAGAGACAGGGTATTTCAGTTTCTGAGTCAGAGCTAATCCTGTCTTGTTTCATAGCTAAAGGGAAACTCAAAGTGTGCCCTCGCTTCGAAGGAGGGCCCTGATATGCCATGTAGCGGAGTAGGCGTGCAACCGCTTCCATGAGGCCTTAGTCGCTCTCTTGCTTTAGTTGAACGCTAGTAAGGTATTCAGGACTCCTAGACCCCTCGCGGCAGCACTCGTTCCGTACCAGGACACTGAGTACTCCAAGGCTTCCCTGGGCTTGCTGGGCCACAGTCAGATGCGCAGGCCTGTCAGGGTGCCCATGGGTAGGCGGAGTGAAGGGTAACACGCTGCCCGCTTCACTCGGGGAACTAGGTATCCCCAGCTACAGAAAGGTTTCATGAACACGATTCTAGAAAATCCAGCATACCATGGAAGTCGTCCTCATTCCCCTAGTCTGAGCTGTACTGAGAAAAACTCTCTGCTTACAAGTCCTTCTAGGACCTCATACCTGAAGTCACCGTATCTCAAGGTTAAAGGCAGCTTGCATTGCAACTTCCACTTCAGCACAGTTTTCTGTGGAACACTTCAGGCTTTTGGCAGAGGCACAGGACCCTAGGAGACCTAGGGCACTCTTTCGTCTAGGCAGTTCACTACACACAGAGCACCCTGTGTAGAAAAGCTGAATCGGGGAAGAGCCAGGGAGGTAGCTAGGTCTCTTTTGACCTGCCAGAAGCCAGAGACACTTATGCTGCGTGTCAACCTGGAGATGGTCTGATGGGACTGGCCTTGTTTTCCCACCTTGAAAGCTCCTCTTATGCGCCTTGAAGCTCCCTTAAAAACACGGTGGTTGTCAGCCTTATACTCACGGGCAGGCATGGCTGTGAGAGGGAACAACAGGGTTCACGAAGAGACAGGGTATCCCAGTTTCTCGGTCAGAGCTCATCCTGTTCTGTTCTATAGCTAAAGGGAATCTCAAAGTGAGGCCTAGCTTCGAAGGAGGGCCCTGATATGCCATGCAGCAGGGTAGGGGTGCGCAGCTTCCATGAGGCCTTAGTCGCACTTCTGCATTAGTTTCACGGTACTAATCTTCTCAGGACTCCTGCTGCCTTGCGTCTGCACCCGTTTCCGTACAAAGACACTGAGTACGCCCCCCCTCCCCCAGGCTCCCCTGAGTTGAAGATCAACATTCAGACACGTAGGCCCTTCGGAGTACCCGTGTCTGTGCCGAGTGAAGGGCAGCATGATGCACGCTCCCTCGGGGAGCTCGATTCCCTCAGCTCACCAACAGCCTCAGGAACACGGTTGTAGTAGGTGCAGCATGGCATGCAAGTCTGCCTGCTTACAGTAGTCCGAGCTGTACTGAGGAAAACTCTTTGCTTACAATTCCTTCTACCAGCTCCTAGCTGAAGTCAACCAACCTCTAGGCGAAAGTCGGCTTGTGGTCCAAGTGCAACTAGAGCACACTTTCTGGTGGAACGCCGCAGGCTTTTGGAAGATGCCCAGGAGCCCAGGACACCTAGGGAATTCTTTCCTTGAGGCAGTTCGCTACACGCAGAACACCCTGCATAGAAAAGTTGATTCTCCAAGAACCCAGTGAGGAGCTAGGTCTCTTTTGACCTGCTAGAAACCACAGATGCTTCTTCTGCGTGTCAACCTGGAAATGGCGGCCTTAGGAGACAAGCCTTGTTTTCCCGTCTTGAAAGCTCCATTCATGCGGCCTTGAAGCTCCCTGAAAAACACTGTGGTTGTCGGACTTGTCCTCACGCCAGGCATGGCTCTGGAAGACAAGGAGTTTTCTCGAAAGGAAGAGGGTGCTTCCAGGCCCTGGTGGGGAGCATATCCTGCCCTGCACCAGAGCGAAGGGGAATCTCAACGTGCACCCTACCCTCGACCCAGGGCTCTGATTTGCCCTCCAGTAGGGTAGTTGTGCAGCATTTTCCTTGAGGCCTTAGTCGCAGTTCTGCATTAGTTTAAAGGTACTAATCTTCTCAGGACTCCAGGCCCGCTCATGTCAGTACCCATTTCCGCACAAGAACTCTGAGTACCCCAAGACTCCCCTGGGCTTGCTGGGCCACACTCAGACCCGTAGGCCCTTCAGTGTGCCCCTTTTTAGGCCGAGTGAAAGATAACAAACTGCACTCTTTCTTGGGAAAGCTAGATTTCCTCAGCTCACCATCAGCCTCAGGGACACGGTTCTAGCAAGGCCAGCAAACCATGGAAGTCGGCCTCATCACTCGATTCTCAGCTGTACTGAGTAAAATTCTCTGCTTTGAAGTCCTTCGAGGACCTCATACCTGAAGTCACCGTATCTCAAGGAGAAAGGCAGCTTGCATTGCAACTTCCCCTACAGCAGAGTTTTGTGTGTAACACTTCAGGCTTTTGGGAGAGGCACAGGACCCTAGGAGTCCTGGGGCAGTCTTTCGTCGGAGCAGTTCGCTACACGCAGAGCACCTTATGTAGAAAAGTTGAATCAGGGAAGAGCCAGGGAGGTAGCTAGGTCTCTTTTGACCTGCCAGAAGCCAGAGACACTCACGCTGCGTGTCAACCTGGAGAGGGTGCCTGATGGGACTGGCCTTGTTTTCCCACCTTGAAAGCTCCTCTTATGCGCCTTGAAGCTCCCTGAAAAACACTGTGGTTGTCAGGCTTATACTCACGGCAGGCATGGCTGTGAGAGGGAAAAAGAGGTTACACGAAGAGACAGGGTATTTCAGTTTCTGAGTCAGAGCTAATCCTGTCTTGTTTTATAGCTAAAGGGAAACTCAAAGTGTGCCCTCGCTTCGAAGGAGGGCCCTGATATGCCATGTAGCGGAGTAGGCGTGCAACCGCTTCCATGAGGCCTTAGTCGCTCTCTTGCTTTAGTTGAACGCTAGTAAGGTATTCAGGACTCCTAGACCCCTCGCGGCAGCACTCGTTCCGTACCAGGACACTGAGTACTCCAAGGCTTCCCTGGGCTTGCTGGGCCACAGTCAGATGCGCAGGCCTGTCAGGGTGCCCATGGGTAGGCGGAGTGAAGGGTAACACGCTGCCCGCTTCACTCGGGGAACTAGGTATCCCCAGCTACAGAAAGGTTTCATGAACACGATTCTAGAAAATCCAGCATACCATGGAAGTCGTCCTCATTCCCCTAGTCTGAGCTGTACTGAGAAAAACTCTCTGCTTACAAGTCCTTCTAGGACCTCATACCTGAAGTCACCGTATCTCAAGGTTAAAGGCAGCTTGCATTGCAACTTCCACTTCAGCACAGTTTTCTGTGGAACACTTCAGGCTTTTGGCAGAGGCACAGGACCCTAGGAGACCTAGGGCACTCTTTCGTCTAGGCAGTTCACTACACACAGAGCACCCTGTGTAGAAAAGCTGAATCGGGGAAGAGCCAGGGAGGTAGCTAGGTCTCTTTTGACCTGCCAGAAGCCAGAGACACTTATGCTGCGTGTCAACCTGGAGATGGTGCCTGATGGGACTGGCCTTGTTTTCCCACCTTGAAAGCTCCTCTTATGCGCCTTGAAGCTCCCTTAAAAACACGGTGGTTGTCAGCCTTATACTCACGGGCAGGCATGGCTGTGAGAGGGAACAACAGGGTTCACGAAGAGACAGGGTATCCCAGTTTCTCGGTCAGAGCTCATCCTGTTCTGTTCTATAGCTAAAGGGAATCTCAAAGTGAGGCCTAGCTTCGAAGGAGGGCCCTGATAGGCCATGCAGCAGGGTAGGGGTCCGCAGCTTCCATGAGGCCTTAGTCGCACTTCTGCATTAGTTTCACGGTACTAATCTTCTCAGGACTCCTGCTCCCTTGCGTCTGCACCCGTTTCCGTACAAAGACACTGAGTACGCCCCCCCCCCCCAGGCTCCCCTGAGTTGAAGATCAACATTCAGACACGTAGGCCCTTCGGAGTACCCGTGTCTGTGCCGACTGAAGGGCAGCATGATGCACGCTCCCTCGGGGAGCTCGATTCCCTCAGCTCACCAACAGCCTCAGGAACACGGTTGTAGTAGGTGCAGCATGCCATGCAAGTCTGCCTGCTTACAGTAGTCCGAGCTGTACTGAGGAAAACTCTTTGCTTACAATTCCTTCTACCAGCTCCTAGCTGAAGTCAACCAATCTCTAGGCGAAAGTCGGCTTGTGGTCCAAGTGCAACTAGAGCACGCTTTCTGGTGGAACGCCGCAGGCTTTTGGAAGATGCCCAGGAGCCCAGGACACCTCGGGAATTCTTTCCTTGAGGCAGTTCGCTACACGCAGAACACCCTGCATAGAAAAGTTGATTCTCCAAGAACCCAGTGAGGAGCTAGGTCTCTTTTGACCTGCTAGAAACCACAGATGCTTCTTCTGCGTGTCAACCTGGAAATGGCGGCCTTAGGAGACAAGCCTTGTTTTCCCGTCTTGAAAGCTCCATTCATGCGGCCTTGAAGCTCCCTGAAAAACACTGTGGTTGTCGGACTTGTCCTCACGCCAGGCATGGCTCTGGAAGACAAGGAGTTTTCTCGAAAGGAAGAGGGTGCTTCCAGGCCCTGGTGGGGAGCATATCCTGCCCTGCACCAGAGCGAAGGGGAATCTCAACGTGCACCCTACCCTCGACCCAGGGCTCTGATTTGCCCTCCAGTAGGGTAGTTGTGCAGCATTTTCCTTGAGGCCTTAGTCGCAGTTCTGCATTAGTTTAAAGGTACTAATCTTCTCAGGACTCCAGGCCCGCTCATGTCAGTACCCATTTCCGCACAAGAACTCTGAGTACCCCAAGACTCCCCTGGGCTTGCTGGGCCACACTCAGACCCGTAGGCCCTTCAGTGTGCCCCTTTTTAGGCCGAGTGAAAGATAACAAACTGCACTCTTTCTTGGGAAAGCTAGATTTCCTCAGCTCACCATCAGCCTCAGGGACACGGTTCTAGCAAGGCCAGCAAACCATGGAAGTCGGCCTCATCACTCGATTCTCAGCTGTACTGAGTAAAATTCTCTGCTTTGAAGTCCTTCGAGGACCTCATACCTGAAGTCACCGTATCTCAAGGAGAAAGGCAGCTTGCATTGCAACTTCCCCTACAGCAGAGTTTTGTGTGTAACACTTCAGGCTTTTGGGAGAGGCACAGGACCCTAGGAGTCCTAGGGCAGTCTTTCGTCGGAGCAGTTCGCTACACGCAGAGCACCTTATGTAGAAAAGTTGAATCAGGGAAGAGCCAGGGAGGTAGCTAGGTTTCTTTTGACCTGCCAGAAGCCAGAGACACTCACGCTGCGTGTCAACCTGGAGAGGGTGCCTGATGGGACTGGCCTTGTTTTCCCACCTTGAAAGCTCCTCTTATGCGCCTTGAAGCTCCCTGAAAAACACTGTGGTTGTCAGGCTTATACTCACGGCAGGCATGGCTGTGAGAGGGAAAAAGAGGTTACACGAAGAGACAGGGTATTTCAGTTTCTGAGTCAGAGCTAATCCTGTCTTGTTTTATAGCTAAAGGGAAACTCAAAGTGTGCCCTCGCTTCGAAGGAGGGCCCTGATATGCCATGTAGCGGAGTAGGCGTGCAACCGCTTCCATGAGGCCTTAGTCGCTCTCTTGCTTTAGTTGAACGCTAGTAAGGTATTCAGGACTCCTAGACCCCTCGCGGCAGCACTCGTTCCGTACCAGGACACTGAGTACTCCAAGGCTTCCGTGGGCTTGCTGGGCCACAGTCAGATGCGCAGGCCTGTCAGGGTGCCCATGGGTAGGCGGAGTGAAGGGTAACACGCCGCCCGCTTCACTCGGGGAGCTAGGTATCCCCAGCTACAGAAAGGTTTCATGAACACGATTCTAGAAAATCCAGCATACCATGGAAGTCGTCCTCATTCCCCTAGTCTGAGCTGTACTGAGAAAAACTCTCTGCTTACAAGTCCTTCTAGGACCTCATACCTGAAGTCACCGTATCTCAAGGTTAAAGGCAGCTTGCATTGCAACTTCCACTTCAGCACAGTTTTCTGTGGAACACTTCAGGCTTTTGGCAGAGGCACAGGTCCCTAGGAGACCTAGGGCACTCTTTCGTCTAGGCAGTTCACTACACACAGAGCACCCTGTGTAGAAAAGCTGAATCGGGGAAGAGCCAGGGAGGTAGCTAGGTCTCTTTTGACCTGCCAGAAGCCAGAGACACTTATGCTGCGTGTCAACCTGGAGATGGTGCCTGATGGGACTGGCCTTGTTTTCCCACCTTGAAAGCTCCTCTTATGCGCCTTGAAGCTCCCTTAAAAACACGGTGGTTGTCAGCCTTATACTCACGGGCAGGCATGGCTGTGAGAGGGAACAACAGGGTTCACGAAGAGACAGGGTATCCCAGTTTCTCGGTCAGAGCTCATCCTGTTCTGTTCTATAGCTAAAGGGAATCTCAAAGTGAGGCCTAGCTTCGAAGGAGGGCCCTGATATGCCATGCAGCAGGGTAGGAGTGCGCAGCTTCCATGAGGCCTTAGTCGCACTTCTGCATTAGTTTCACGGTACTAATCTTCTCAGGACTCCTGCTCCCTTGCGTCTGCACCCGTTTCCGTACAAAGACACTGAGTACGCCCCCCCCCCCAGGCTCCCCTGAGTTGAAGATCAACATTCAGACACGTAGGCCCTTCGGAGTACCCGTGTCTGTGCCGACTGAAGGGCAGCATGATGCACGCTCCCTCGGGGAGCTCGATTCCCTCAGCTCACCAACAGCCTCAGGAACACGGTTGTAGTAGGTGCAGCATGGCATGCAAGTCTGCCTGCTTACAGTAGTCCGAGCTGTACTGAGGAAAACTCTTTGCTTACAATTCCTTCTACCAGCTCCTAGCTGAAGTCAACCAACCTCTAGGCGAAAGTCGGCTTGTGGTCCAAGTGCAACTAGAGCACACTTTCTGGTGGAACGCCGCAGGCTTTTGGAAGATGCCCAGGAGCCCAGGACACCTAGGGAATTCTTTCCTTGAGGCAGTTCGCTACACGCAGAACACCCTGCATAGAAAAGTTGATTCTCCAAGAACCCAGTGAGGAGCTAGGTCTCTTTTGACCTGCTAGAAACCACAGATGCTTCTTCTGCGTGTCAACCTGGAAATGGCGGCCTTAGGAGACAAGCCTTGTTTTCCCGTCTTGAAAGCTCCATTCATGCGGCCTTGAAGCTCCCTGAAAAACACTGTGGTTGTCGGACTTGTCCTCACGCCAGGCATGGCTCTGGAAGACAAGGAGTTTTCTCGAAAGAAAGAGGGTGCTTCCAGGCCCTGGTGGGGAGCATATCCTGCCCTGCACCAGAGCGAAGGGGAATCTCAACGTGCACCCTACCCTCGACCCAGGGCTCTGATTTGCCCTCCAGTAGGGTAGTTGTGCAGCATTTTCCTTGAGGCCTTAGTCGCAGTTCTGCATTAGTTTAAAGGTACTAATCTTCTCAGGACTCCAGGCCCGCTCATGTCAGTACCCATTTCCGCACAAGAACTCTGAGTACCCCAAGACTCCCCTGGGCTTGCTGGGCCACACTCAGACCCGTAGGCCCTTCAGTGTGCCCCTTTTTAGGCCGAGTGAAAGATAACAAACTGCACTCTTTCTTGGGAAAGCTAGATTTCCTCAGCTCACCATCAGCCTCAGGGACACGGTTCTAGCAAGGCCAGCAAACCATGGAAGTCGGCCTCATCACTCGATTCTCAGCTGTACTGAGTAAAATTCTCTGCTTTGAAGTCCTTCGAGGACCTCATACCTGAAGTCACCGTATCTCAAGGAGAAAGGCAGCTTGCATTGCAACTTCCCCTACAGCAGAGTTTTGTGTGTAACACTTCAGGCTTTTGGGAGAGGCACAGGACCCTAGGAGTCCTAGGGCAGTCTTTCGTCGGAGCAGTTCGCTACACGCAGAGCACCTTATGTAGAAAAGTTGAATCAGGGAAGAGCCAGGGAGGTAGCTAGGTCTCTTTTGACCTGCCAGAAGCCAGAGACACTCACGCTGCGTGTCAACCTGGAGAGGGTGCCTGATGGGACTGGCCTTGTTTTCCCACCTTGAAAGCTCCTCTTATGCGCCTTGAAGCTCCCTGAAAAACACTGTGGTTGTCAGGCTTATACTCACGGCAGGCATGGCTGTGAGAGGGAAAAAGAGGTTACACGAAGAGACAGGGTATTTCAGTTTCTGAGTCAGAGCTAATCCTGTCTTGTTTCATAGCTAAAGGGAAACTCAAAGTGTGCCCTCGCTTCGAAGGAGGGCCCTGATATGCCATGTAGCGGAGTAGGCGTGCAACCGCTTCCATGAGGCCTTAGTCGCTCTCTTGCTTTAGTTGAACGCTAGTAAGGTATTCAGGACTCCTAG
Organism: Balaenoptera physalus; assembly: GCF_965194825.1. Lineage (NCBI taxonomy): Eukaryota > Metazoa > Chordata > Mammalia > Artiodactyla > Balaenopteridae > Balaenoptera > Balaenoptera physalus. The sequence goes on from NW_028125825.1 coordinate 217,018, forward strand.
ACCCCTCGCGGCAGCACTCGTTCCGTACCAGGACACTGAGTACTCCAAGGCTTCCCTGGGCTTGCTGGGCCACAGTCAGATGCGCAGGCCTGTCAGGGTGCCCATGGGTAGGCGGAGTGAAGGGTAACACGCTGCCCGCTTCACTCGGGGAACTAGGTATCCCCAGCTACAGAAAGGTTTCATGAACACGATTCTAGAAAATCCAGCATACCATGGAAGTCGTCCTCATTCCCCTAGTCTGAGCTGTACTGAGAAAAACTCTCTGCTTACAAGTCCTTCTAGGACCTCATACCTGAAGTCACCGTATCTCAAGGTTAAAGGCAGCTTGCATTGCAACTTCCACTTCAGCACAGTTTTCTGTGGAACACTTCAGGCTTTTGGCAGAGGCACAGGACCCTAGGAGACCTAGGGCACTCTTTCGTCTAGGCAGTTCACTACACACAGAGCACCCTGTGTAGAAAAGCTGAATCGGGGAAGAGCCAGGGAGGTAGCTAGGTCTCTTTTGACCTGCCAGAAGCCAGAGACACTTATGCTGCGTGTCAACCTGGAGATGGTGCCTGATGGGACTGGCCTTGTTTTCCCACCTTGAAAGCTCCTCTTATGCGCCTTGAAGCTCCCTTAAAAACACGGTGGTTGTCAGCCTTATACTCACGGGCAGGCATGGCTGTGAGAGGGAACAACAGGGTTCACGAAGAGACAGGGTATCCCAGTTTCTCGGTCAGAGCTCATCCTGTTCTGTTCTATAGCTAAAGGGAATCTCAAAGTGAGGCCTAGCTTCGAAGGAGGGCCCTGATATGCCATGCAGCAGGGTAGGAGTGCGCAGCTTCCATGAGGCCTTAGTCGCACTTCTGCATTAGTTTCACGGTACTAATCTTCTCAGGACTCCTGCTCCCTTGCGTCTGCACCCGTTTCCGTACAAAGACACTGAGTACGCCCCCCCCCCCCAGGCTCCCCTGAGTTGAAGATCAACATTCAGACACGTAGGCCCTTCGGAGTACCCGTGTCTGTGCCGAGTGAAGGGCAGCATGATGCACGCTCCCTCGGGGAGCTCGAGTCCCTCAGCTCACCAACAGCCTCAGGAACACGGTTGTAGTAGGTGCAGCATGGCATGCAAGTCTGCCTGCTTACAGTAGTCCGAGCTGTACTGAGGAAAACTCTTTGCTTACAATTCCTTCTACCAGCTCCTAGCTGAAGTCAACCAACCTCTAGGCGAAAGTCGGCTTGTGGTCCAAGTGCAACTAGAGCACACTTTCTGGTGGAACGCCGCAGGCTTTTGGAAGATGCCCAGGAGCCCAGGACACCTAGGGAATTCTTTCCTTGAGGCAGTTCGCTACACGCAGAACACCCTGCATAGAAAAGTTGATTCTCCAAGAACCCAGTGAGGAGCTAGGTCTCTTTTGACCTGCTAGAAACCACAGATGCTTCTTCTGCGTGTCAACCTGGAAATGGCGGCCTTAGGAGACAAGCCTTGTTTTCCCGTCTTGAAAGCTCCATTCATGCGGCCTTGAAGCTCCCTGAAAAACACTGTGGTTGTCGGACTTGTCCTCACGCCAGGCATGGCTCTGGAAGACAAGGAGTTTTCTCGAAAGGAAGAGGGTGCTTCCAGGCCCTGGTGGGGAGCATATCCTGCCCTGCACCAGAGCGAAGGGGAATCTCAACGTGCACCCTACCCTCGACCCAGGGCTCTGATTTGCCCTCCAGTAGGGTAGTTGTGCAGCATTTTCCTTGAGGCCTTAGTCGCAGTTCTGCATTAGTTTAAAGGTACTAATCTTCTCAGGACTCCAGGCCCGCTCATGTCAGTACCCATTTCCGCACAAGAACTCTGAGTACCCCAAGACTCCCCTGGGCTTGCTGGGCCACACTCAGACCCGTAGGCCCTTCAGTGTGCCCCTTTTTAGGCCGAGTGAAAGATAACAAACTGCACTCTTTCTTGGGAAAGCTAGATTTCCTCAGCTCACCATCAGCCTCAGGGACACGGTTCTAGCAAGGCCAGCAAACCATGGAAGTCGGCCTCATCACTCGATTCTCAGCTGTACTGAGTAAAATTCTCTGCTTTGAAGTCCTTCGAGGACCTCATACCTGAAGTCACCGTATCTCAAGGAGAAAGGCAGCTTGCATTGCAACTTCCCCTACAGCAGAGTTTTGTGTGTAACACTTCAGGCTTTTGGGAGAGGCACAGGACCCTAGGAGTCCTAGGGCAGTCTTTCGTCGGAGCAGTTCGCTACACGCAGAGCACCTTATGTAGAAAAGTTGAATCAGGGAAGAGCCAGGGAGGTAGCTAGGTCTCTTTTGACCTGCCAGAAGCCAGAGACACTCACGCTGCGTGTCAACCTGGAGAGGGTGCCTGATGGGACTGGCCTTGTTTTCCCACCTTGAAAGCTCCTCTTATGCGCCTTGAAGCTCCCTGAAAAACACTGTGGTTGTCAGGCTTATACTCACGGCAGGCATGGCTGTGAGAGGGAAAAAGAGGTTACACGAAGAGACAGGGTATTTCAGTTTCTGAGTCAGAGCTAATCCTGTCTTGTTTTATAGCTAAAGGGAAACTCAAAGTGTGCCCTCGCTTCGAAGGAGGGCCCTGATATGCCATGTAGCGGAGTAGGCGTGCAACCGCTTCCATGAGGCCTTAGTCGCTCTCTTGCTTTAGTTGAACGCTAGTAAGGTATTCAGGACTCCTAGACCCCTCGCGGCAGCACTCGTTCCGTACCAGGACACTGAGTACTCCAAGGCTTCCCTGGGCTTGCTGGGCCACAGTCAGATGCGCAGGCCTGTCAGGGTGCCCATGGGTAGGCGGAGTGAAGGGTAACACGCTGCCCGCTTCACTCGGGGAGCTAGGTATCCCCAGCTACAGAAAGGTTTCATGAACACGATTCTAGAAAATCCAGCATACCATGGAAGTCGTCCTCATTCCCTTAGTCTGAGCTGTACTGAGAAAAACTCTCTGCTTACAAGTCCTTCTAGGACCTCATACCTGAAGTCACCGTATCTCAAGGTTAAAGGCAGCTTGCATTGCAACTTCCACTTCAGCACAGTTTTCTGTGGAACACTTCAGGCTTTTGGCAGAGGCACAGGACCCTAGGAGACCTAGGGCACTCTTTCGTCTAGGCAGTTCACTACACACAGAGCACCCTGTGTAGAAAAGCTGAATCGGGGAAGAGCCAGGGAGGTAGCTAGGTCTCTTTTGACCTGCCAGAAGCCAGAGACACTTATGCTGCGTGTCAACCTGGAGATGGTGCCTGATGGGACTGGCCTTGTTTTCCCACCTTGAAAGCTCCTCTTATGCGCCTTGAAGCTCCCTTAAAAACACGGTGGTTGTCAGCCTTATACTCACGGGCAGGCATGGCTGTGAGAGGGAACAACAGGGTTCACGAAGAGACAGGGTATCCCAGTTTCTCGGTCAGAGCTCATCCTGTTCTGTTCTATAGCTAAAGGGAATCTCAAAGTGAGGCCTAGCTTCGAAGGAGGGCCCTGATATGCCATGCAGCAGGGTAGGAGTGCGCAGCTTCCATGAGGCCTTAGTCGCACTTCTGCATTAGTTTCACGGTATTAATCTTCTCAGGACTCCTGCTCCCTTGCGTCTGCACCCGTTTCCGTAAAAAGACAGTGAGTACGCCCCCCCCCCCCCAGGCTCCCCTGAGTTGAAGATCAACATTCAGACACGTAGGCCCTTCGGAGTACCCGTGTCTGTGCCGAGTGAAGGGCAGCATGATGCACGCTCCCTCGGGGAGCTCGAGTCCCTCAGCTCACCAACAGCCTCAGGAACACGGTTGTAGTAGGTGCAGCATGGCATGCAAGTCTGCCTGCTTACAGTAGTCCGAGCTGTACTGAGGAAAACTCTTTGCTTACAATTCCTTCTACCAGCTCCTAGCTGAAGTCAACCAACCTCTAGGCGAAAGTCGGCTTGTGGTCCAAGTGCAACTAGAGCACACTTTCTGGTGGAACGCCGCAGGCTTTTGGAAGATGCCCAGGAGCCCAGGACACCTCGGGAATTCTTTCCTTGAGGCAGTTCGCTACACGCAGAACACCCTGCATAGAAAAGTTGATTCTCCAAGAACCCAGTGAGGAGCTAGGTCTCTTTTGACCTGCTAGAAACCACAGATGCTTCTTCTGCGTGTCAACCTGGAAATGGCGGCCTTAGGAGACAAGCCTTGTTTTCCCGTCTTGAAAGCTCCATTCATGCGGCCTTGAAGCTCCCTGAAAAACACTGTGGTTGTCGGACTTGTCCTCACGCCAGGCATGGCTCTGGAAGACAAGGAGTTTTCTCGAAAGAAAGAGGGTGCTTCCAGGCCCTGGTGGGGAGCATATCCTGCCCTGCACCAGAGCGAAGGGGAATCTCAACGTGCACCCTACCCTCGACCCAGGGCTCTGATTTGCCCTCCAGTAGGGTAGTTGTGCAGCATTTTCCTTGAGGCCTTAGTCGCAGTTCTGCATTAGTTTAAAGGTACTAATCTTCTCAGGACTCCAGGCCCGCTCATGTCAGTACCCATTTCCGCACAAGAACTCTGAGTACCCCAAGACTCCCCTGGGCTTGCTGGGCCACACTCAGACCCGTAGGCCCTTCAGTGTGCCCCTTTTTAGGCCGAGTGAAAGATAACAAACTGCACTCTTTCTTGGGAAAGCTAGATTTCCTCAGCTCACCATCAGCCTCAGGGACACGGTTCTAGCAAGGCCAGCAAACCATGGAAGTCGGCCTCATCACTCGATTCTCAGCTGTACTGAGTAAAATTCTCTGCTTTGAAGTCCTTCGAGGACCTCATACCTGAAGTCACCGTATCTCAAGGAGAAAGGCAGCTTGCATTGCAACTTCCCCTACAGCAGAGTTTTGTGTGTAACACTTCAGGCTTTTGGGAGAGGCACAGGACCCTAGGAGTCCTAGGGCAGTCTTTCGTCGGAGCAGTTCGCTACACGCAGAGCACCTTATGTAGAAAAGTTGAATCAGGGAAGAGCCAGGGAGGTAGCTAGGTCTCTTTTGACCTGCCAGAAGCCAGAGACACTCACGCTGCGTGTCAACCTGGAGAGGGTGCCTGATGGAACTGGCCTTGTTTTCCCACCTTGAAAGCTCCTCTTATGCGCCTTGAAGCTCCCTGAAAAACACTGTGGTTGTCAGGCTTATACTCACGGCAGGCATGGCTGTGAGAGGGAAAAAGAGGTTACACGAAGAGACAGGGTATTTTAGTTTCTGAGTCAGAGCTAATCCTGTCTTGTTTCATAGCTAAAGGGAAACTCAAAGTGTGCCCTCGCTTCGAAGGAGGGCCCTGATATGCCATGTAGCGGAGTAGGCGTGCAACCGCTTCCATGAGGCCTTAGTCGCTCTCTTGCTTTAGTTGAACGCTAGTAAGGTATTCAGGACTCCTAGACCCCTCGCGGCAGCACTCGTTCCGTACCAGGACACTGAGTACTCCAAGGCTTCCGTGGGCTTGCTGGGCCACAGTCAGATGCGCAGGCCTGTCAGGGTGCCCATGGGTAGGCGGAGTGAAGGGTAACACGCTGCCCGCTTCACTCGGGGAACTAGGTATCCCCAGCTACAGAAAGGTTTCATGAACACGATTCTAGAAAATCCAGCATACCATGGAAGTCGTCCTCATTCCCCTAGTCTGAGCTGTACTGAGAAAAACTCTCTGCTTACAAGTCCTTCTAGGACCTCATACCTGAAGTCACCGTATCTCAAGGTTAAAGGCAGCTTGCATTGCAACTTCCACTTCAGCACAGTTTTCTGTGGAACACTTCAGGCTTTTGGCAGAGGCACAGGACCCTAGGAGACCTAGGGCACTCTTTCGTCTAGGCAGTTCACTACACACAGAGCACCCTGTGTAGAAAAGCTGAATCGGGGAAGAGCCAGGGAGGTAGCTAGGTCTCTTTTGACCTGCCAGAAGCCAGAGACACTTATGCTGCGTGTCAACCTGGAGATGGTGCCAGATGGGACTGGCCTTGTTTTCCCACCTTGAAAGCTCCTCTTATGCGCCTTGAAGCTCCCTTAAAAACACGGTGGTTGTCAGCCTTATACTCACGGGCAGGCATGGCTGTGAGAGGGAACAACAGGGTTCACGAAGAGACAGGGTATCCCAGTTTCTCGGTCAGAGCTCATCCTGTTCTGTTCTATAGCTAAAGGGAATCTCAAAGTGAGGCCTAGCTTCGAAGGAGGGCCCTGATATGCCATGCAGCAGGGTAGGAGTGCGCAGCTTCCATGAGGCCTTAGTCGCACTTCTGCATTAGTTTCACGGTACTAATCTTCTCAGGACTCCTGCTCCCTTGCGTCTGCACCCGTTTCCGTACAAAGACACTGAGTACGCCCCCCCCCCCAGGCTCCCCTGAGTTGAAGATCAACATTCAGACACGAGGGCCCTTCGGAGTACCCGTGTCTGTGCCGAGTGAAGGGCAGCATGATGCACGCTCCCTCGGGGAGCTCGATTCCCTCAGCTCACCAACAGCCTCAGGAACACGGTTGTAGTAGGTGCAGCATGGCATGCAAGTCTGCCTGCTTACAGTAGTCCGAGCTGTACTGAGGAAAACTCTTTGCTTACAATTCCTTCTACCAGCTCCTAGCTGAAGTCAACCAACCTCTAGGCGAAAGTCGGCTTGTGGTCCAAGTGCAACTAGAGCACACTTTCTGGTGGAACGCCGCAGGCTTTTGGAAGATGCCCAGGAGCCCAGGACACCTCGGGAATTCTTTCCTTGAGGCAGTTCGCTACACGCAGAACACCCTGCATAGAAAAGTTGATTCTCCAAGAACCCAGTGAGGAGCTAGGTCTCTTTTGACCTGCTAGAAACCACAGATGCTTCTTCTGCGTGTCAACCTGGAAATGGCGGCCTTAGGAGACAAGCCTTGTTTTCCCGTCTTGAAAGCTCCATTCATGCGGCCTTGAAGCTCCCTGAAAAACACTGTGGTTGTCGGACTTGTCCTCACGCCAGGCATGGCTCTGGAAGACAAGGAGTTTTCTCGAAAGGAAGAGGGTGCTTCCAGGCCCTGGTGGGGAGCATATCCTGCCCTGCACCAGAGCGAAGGGGAATCTCAACGTGCACCCTACCCTCGACCCAGGGCTCTGATTTGCCCTCCAGTAGGGTAGTTGTGCAGCATTTTCCTTGAGGCCTTAGTCGCAGTTCTGCATTAGTTTAAAGGTACTAATCTTCTCAGGACTCCAGGCCCGCTCATGTCAGTACCCATTTCCGCACAAGAACTCTGAGTACCCCAAGACTCCCCTGGGCTTGCTGGGCCACACTCAGACCCGTAGGCCCTTCAGTGTGCCCCTTTTTAGGCCGAGTGAAAGATAACAAACTGCACTCTTTCTTGGGAAAGCTAGATTTCCTCAGCTCACCATCAGCCTCAGGGACACGGTTCTAGCAAGGCCAGCAAACCATGGAAGTCGGCCTCATCACTCGATTCTCAGCTGTACTGAGTAAAATTCTCTGCTTTGAAGTCCTTCGAGGACCTCATACCTGAAGTCACCGTATCTCAAGGAGAAAGGCAGCTTGCATTGCAACTTCCCCTACAGCAGAGTTTTGTGTGTAACACTTCAGGCTTTTGGGAGAGGCACAGGACCCTAGGAGTCCTAGGGCAGTCTTTCGTCGGAGCAGTTCGCTACACGCAGAGCACCTTATGTAGAAAAGTTGAATCAGGGAAGAGCCAGGGAGGTAGCTAGGTCTCTTTTGACCTGCCAGAAGCCAGAGACACTCACGCTGCGTGTCAACCTGGAGAGGGTGCCTGATGGAACTGGCCTTGTTTTCCCACCTAGAAAGCTCCTCTTATGCGCCTTGAAGCTCCCTGAAAAACACTGTGGTTGTCAGGCTTATACTCACGGCAGGCATGGCTGTGAGAGGGAAAAAGAGGTTACACGAAGAGACAGGGTATTTCAGTTTCTGAGTCAGAGCTAATCCTGTCTTGTTTCATAGCTAAAGGGAAACTCAAAGTGTGCCCTCGCTTCGAAGGAGGGCCCTGATATGCCATGTAGCGGAGTAGGCGTGCAACCGCTTCCATGAGGCCTTAGTCGCTCTCTTGCTTTAGTTGAACGCTAGTAAGGTATTCAGGACTCCTAGACCCCTCGCGGCAGCACTCGTTCCGTACCAGGACACTGAGTACTCCAAGCCTTCCCTGGGCTTGCTGGGCCACAGTCAGATGCGCAGGCCTGTCAGGGTGCCCATGGGTAGGCGGAGTGAAGGGTAACACGCTGCCCGCTTCACTCAGGGAACTAGGTATCCCCAGCTACAGAAAGGTTTCATGAACACGATTCTAGAAAATCCAGCATACCATGGAAGTCGTCCTCATTCCCCTAGTCTGAGCTGTACTGAGAAAAACTCTCTGCTTACAAGTCCTTCTAGGACCTCATACCTGAAGTCACCGTATCTCAAGGTTAAAGGCAGCTTGCATTGCAACTTCCACTTCAGCACAGTTTTCTGTGGAACACTTCAGGCTTTTGGCAGAGGCACAGGACCCTAGGAGACCTAGGGCACTCTTTCGTCTAGGCAGTTCACTACACACAGAGCACCCTGTGTAGAAAAGCTGAATCGGGGAAGAGCCAGGGAGGTAGCTAGGTCTCTTTTGACCTGCCAGAAGCCAGAGACACTTATGCTGCGTGTCAACCTGGAGATGGTGCCAGATGGGACTGGCCTTGTTTTCCCACCTTGAAAGCTCCTCTTATGCGCCTTGAAGCTCCCTTAAAAACACGGTGGTTGTCAGCCTTATACTCACGGGCAGGCATGGCTGTGAGAGGGAACAACAGGGTTCACGAAGAGACAGGGTATCCCAGTTTCTCGGTCAGAGCTCATCCTGTTCTGTTCTATAGCTAAAGGGAATCTCAAAGTGAGGCCTAGCTTCGAAGGAGGGCCCTGATATGCCATGCAGCAGGGTAGGAGTGCGCAGCTTCCATGAGGCCTTAGTCGCACTTCTGCATTAGTTTCACGGTACTAATCTTCTCAGGACTCCTGCTCCCTTGCGTCTGCACCCGTTTCCGTACAAAGACACTGAGTACGCCCCCTCCCCCCAGGCTCCCCTGAGTTGAAGATCAACATTCAGACACGAGGGCCCTTCGAAGTACCCGTGTCTGTGCCGAGTGAAGGGCAGCATGATGCACGCTCCCTCGGGGAGCTCGATTCCCTCAGCTCACCAACAGCCTCAGGAACACGGTTGTAGTAGGTGCAGCATGGCATGCAAGTCTGCCTGCTTACAGTAGTCCGAGCTGTACTGAGGAAAACTCTTTGCTTACAATTCCTTCTACCAGCTCCTAGCTGAAGTCAACCAACCTCTAGGCGAAAGTCGGCTTGTGGTCCAAGTGCAACTAGAGCACACTTTCTGGTGGAACGCCGCAGGCTTTTGGAAGATGCCCAGGAGCCCAGGACACCTCGGGAATTCTTTCCTTGAGGCAGTTCGCTACACGCAGAACACCCTGCATAGAAAAGTTGATTCTCCAAGAACCCAGTGAGGAGCTAGGTCTCTTTTGACCTGCTAGAAACCACAGATGCTTCTTCTGCGTGTCAACCTGGAAATGGCGGCCTTAGGAGACAAGCCTTGTTTTCCCGTCTTGAAAGCTCCATTCATGCGGCCTTGAAGCTCCCTGAAAAACACTGTGGTTGTCGGACTTGTCCTCACGCCAGGCATGGCTCTGGAAGACAAGGAGTTTTCTCGAAAGGAAGAGGGTGCTTCCAGGCCCTGGTGGGGAGCATATCCTGCCCTGCACCAGAGCGAAGGGGAATCTCAACGTGCACCCTACCCTCGACCCAGGGCTCTGATTTGCCCTCCAGTAGGGTAGTTGTGCAGCATTTTCCTTGAGGCCTTAGTCGCAGTTCTGCATTAGTTTAAAGGTACTAATCTTCTCAGGACTCCAGGCCCGCTCATGTCAGTACCCATTTCCGCACAAGAACTCTGAGTACCCCAAGACTCCCCTGGGCTTGCTGGGCCACACTCAGACCCGTAGGCCCTTCAGTGTGCCCCTTTTTAGGCCGAGTGAAAGATAACAAACTGCACTCTTTCTTGGGAAAGCTAGATTTCCTCAGCTCACCATCAGCCTCAGGGACACGGTTCTAGCAAGGCCAGCAAACCATGGAAGTCGGCCTCATCACTCGATTCTCAGCTGTACTGAGTAAAATTCTCTGCTTTGAAGTCCTTCGAGGACCTCATACCTGAAGTCACCGTATCTCAAGGAGAAAGGCAGCTTGCATTGCAACTTCCCCTACAGCAGAGTTTTGTGTGTAACACTTCAGGCTTTTGGGAGAGGCACAGGACCCTAGGAGTCCTAGGGCAGTCTTTCGTCGGAGCAGTTCGCTACACGCAGAGCACCTTATGTAGAAAAGTTGAATCAGGGAAGAGCCAGGGAGGTAGCTAGGTCTCTTTTGACCTGCCAGAAGCCAGAGACACTCACGCTGCGTGTCAACCTGGAGAGGGTGCCTGATGGAACTGGCCTTGTTTTCCCACCTAGAAAGCTCCTCTTATGCGCCTTGAAGCTCCCTGAAAAACACTGTGGTTGTCAGGCTTATACTCACGGCAGGCATGGCTGTGAAAGGGAAAAAGAGGTTACACGAAGAGACAGTGTATTTCAGTTTCTGAGTCAGAGCTAATCCTGTCTTGTTTCATAGCTAAAGGGAAACTCAAAGTGTGCCCTCGCTTCGAAGGAGGGCCCTGATATGCCATGTAGCGGAGTAGGCGTGCAACCGCTTCCATGAGGCCTTAGTCGCTCTCTTGCTTTACTTGAACGCTAGTAAGGTATTCAGGACTCCTAGACCCCTCGCGGCAGCACTCGTTCCGTACCAGGACACTGAGTACTCCAAGCCTTCCCTGGGCTTGCTGGGCCACAGTCAGATGCGCAGGCCTGTCAGGGTGCCCATGGGTAGGCGGAGTGAAGGGTAACACGCTGCCCGCTTCACTCAGGGAACTAGGTATCCCCAGCTACAGAAAGGTTTCATGAACACGATTCTAGAAAATCCAGCATACCATGGAAGTCGTCCTCATTCCCCTAGTCTGAGCTGTACTGAGAAAAACTCTCTGCTTACAAGTCCTTCTAGGACCTCATACCTGAAGTCACCGTATCTCAAGGTTAAAGGCAGCTTGCATTGCAACTTCCACTTCAGCACAGTTTTCTGTGGAACACTTCAGGCTTTTGGCAGAGGCACAGGACCCTAGGAGACCTAGGGCACTCTTTCGTCTAGGCAGTTCACTACACACAGAGCACCCTGTGTAGAAAAGCTGAATCGGGGAAGAGCCAGGGAGGTAGCTAGGTCTCTTTTGACCTGCCAGAAGCCAGAGACACTTATGCTGCGTGTCAACCTGGAGATGGTGCCTGATGGGACTGGCCTTGTTTTCCCACCTTGAAAGCTCCTCTTATGCGCCTTGAAGCTCCCTTAAAAACACGGTGGTTGTCAGCCTTATACTCACGGGCAGGCATGGCTGTGAGAGGGAACAACAGGGTTCACGAAGAGACAGGGTATCCCAGTTTCTCGGTCAGAGCTCATCCTGTTCTGTTCTATAGCTAAAGGGAATCTCAAAGTGAGGCCTAGCTTCGAAGGAGGGCCCTGATATGCCATGCAGCAGGGTAGGAGTGCGCAGCTTCCATGAGGCCTTAGTCGCACTTCTGCATTAGTTTCACGGTACTAATCTTCTCAGGACTCCTGCTCCCTTGCGTCTGCACCCGTTTCCGTACAAAGACACTGAGTACGCGCCCCCCCCAGGCTCCCCTGAGTTGAAGATCAACATTCAGACACGAGGGCCCTTCGGAGTACCCGTGTCTGTGCCGAGTGAAGGGCAGCATGATGCACGCTCCCTCGGGGAGCTCGATTCCCTCAGCTCACCAACAGCCTCAGGAACACGGTTGTAGTAGGTGCAGCATGCCATGCAAGTCTGCCTGCTTACAGTAGTCCGAGCTGTACTGAGGAAAACTCTTTGCTTACAATTCCTTCTACCAGCTCCTAGCTGAAGTCAACCAACCTCTAGGCGAAAGTCGGCTTGTGGTCCAAGTGCAACTAGAGCACACTTTCTGGTGGAACGCCGCAGGCTTTTGGAAGATGCCCAGGAGCCCAGGACACCTCGGGAATTCTTTCCTTGAGGCAGTTCGCTACACGCAGAACACCCTGCATAGAAAAGTTGATTCTCCAAGAACCCAGTGAGGAGCTAGGTCTCTTTTGACCTGCTAGAAACCACAGATGCTTCTTCTGCGTGTCAACCTGGAAATGGCGGCCTTAGGAGACAAGCCTTGTTTTCCCGTCTTGAAAGCTCCATTCATGCGGCCTTGAAGCTCCCTGAAAAACACTGTGGTTGTCGGACTTGTCCTCACGCCAGGCATGGCTCTGGAAGACAAGGAGTTTTCTCGAAAGGAAGAGGGTGCTTCCAGGCCCTGGTGGGGAGCATATCCTGCCCTGCACCAGAGCGAAGGGGAATCTCAACGTGCACCCTACCCTCGACCCAGGGCTCTGATTTGCCCTCCAGTAGGGTAGTTGTGCAGCATTTTCCTTGAGGCCTTAGTCGCAGTTCTGCATTAGTTTAAAGGTACTAATCTTCTCAGGACTCCAGGCCCGCTCATGTCAGTACCCATTTCCACACAAGAACTCTGAGTACCCCAAGACTCCCCTGGGCTTGCTGGGCCACACTCAGACCCGTAGGCCCTTCAGTGTGCCCCTTTTTAGGCCGAGTGAAAGATAACAAACTGCACTCTTTCTTGGGAAAGCTAGATTTCCTCAGCTCACCATCAGCCTCAGGGACACGGTTCTAGCAAGGCCAGCAAACCATGGAAGTCGGCCTCATCACTCGATTCTCAGCTGTACTGAGTAAAATTCTCTGCTTTGAAGTCCTTCGAGGACCTCATACCTGAAGTCACCGTATCTCAAGGAGAAAGGCAGCTTGCATTGCAACTTCCCCTACAGCAGAGTTTTGTGTGTAACACTTCAGGCTTTTGGGAGAGGCACAGGACCCTAGGAGTCCTAGGGCAGTCTTTCGTCGGAGCAGTTCGCTACACGCAGAGCACCTTATGTAGAAAAGTTGAATCAGGGAAGAGCCAGGGAGGTAGCTAGGTCTCTTTTGACCTGCCAGAAGCCAGAGACACTCACGCTGCGTGTCAACCTGGAGAGGGTGCCTGATGGGACTGGCCTTGTTTTCCCACCTTGAAAGCTCCTCTTATGCGCCTTGAAGCTCCCTGAAAAACACTGTGGTTGTCAGGCTTATACTCACGGCAGGCATGGCTGTGAGAGGGAAAAAGAGGTTACACGAAGAGACAGGGTATTTCAGTTTCTGAGTCAGAGCTAATCCTGTCTTGTTTTATAGCTAAAGGGAAACTCAAAGTGTGCCCTCGCTTCGAAGGAGGGCCCTGATATGCCATGTAGCGGAGTAGGCGTGCAACCGCTTCCATGAGGCCTTAGTCGCTCTCTTGCTTTAGTTGAACGCTAGTAAGGTATTCAGGACTCCTAGACCCCTCGCGGCAGCACTCGTTCCGGACCAGGACACTGAGTACTCCAAGGCTTCCCTGGGCTTGCTGGGCCACAGTCAGATGCGCAGGCCTGTCAGGGTGCCCATGGGTAGGCGGAGTGAAGGGTAACACGCTGCCCGCTTCACTCGGGGAGCTAGGTATCCCCAGCTACAGAAAGGTTTCATGAACACGATTCTAGAAAATCCAGCATACCATGGAAGTCGTCCTCATTCCCCTAGTCTGAGCTGTACTGAGAAAAACTCTCTGCTTACAAGTCCTTCTAGGACCTCATACCTGAAGTCACCGTATCTCAAGGTTAAAGGCAGCTTGCATTGCAACTTCCACTTCAGCACAGTTTTCTGTGGAACACTTCAGGCTTTTGGCAGAGGCACAGGACCCTAGGAGACCTAGGGCACTCTTTCGTCTAGGCAGTTCACTACACACAGAGCACCCTGTGTAGAAAAGCTGAATCGGGGAAGAGCCAGGGAGGTAGCTAGGTCTCTTTTGACCTGCCAGAAGCCAGAGACACTTATGCTGCGTGTCAACCTGGAGATGGTGCCTGATGGGACTGGCCTTGTTTTCCCACCTTGAAAGCTCCTCTTATGCGCCTTGAAGCTCCCTTAAAAACACGGTGGTTGTCAGCCTTATACTCACGGGCAGGCATGGCTGTGAGAGGGAACAACAGGGTTCACGAAGAGACAGGGTATCCCAGTTTCTCGGTCAGAGCTCATCCTGTTCTGTTCTATAGCTAAAGGGAATCTCAAAGTGAGGCCTAGCTTCGAAGGAGGGCCCTGATATGCCATGCAGCAGGGTAGGAGTGCGCAGCTTCCATGAGGCCTTAGTCGCACTTCTGCATTAGTTTCACGGTACTAATCTTCTCAGGACTCCTGCTCCCTTGCGTCTGCACCCGTTACCGTACAAAGACACTGAGTACGCCCCCCCCCCCCCAGGCTCCCCTGAGTTGAAGATCAACATTCAGACACGTAGGCCCTTCGGAGTACCCGTGTCTGTGCCGAGTGAAGGGCAGCATGATGCACGCTCCCTCGGGGAGCTCGATTCCCTCAGCTCACCAACAGCCTCAGGAACACGGTTGTAGTAGGTGCAGCATGCCATGCAAGTCTGCCTGCTTACAGTAGTCCGAGCTGTACTGAGGAAAACTCTTTGCTTACAATTCCTTCTACCAGCTCCTAGCTGAAGTCAACCAACCTCTAGGCGAAAGTCGGCTTGTGGTCCAAGTGCAACTAGAGCACGCTTTCTGGTGGAACGCCGCAGGCTTTTGGAAGATGCCCAGGAGCCCAGGACACCTCGGGAATTCTTTCCTTGAGGCAGTTCGCTACACGCAGAACACCCTGCATAGAAAAGTTGATTCTCCAAGAACCCAGTGAGGAGCTAGGTCTCTTTTGACCTGCTAGAAACCACAGATGCTTCTTCTGCGTGTCAACCTGGAAATGGCGGCCTTAGGAGACAAGCCTTGTTTTCCCGTCTTGAAAGCTCCATTCATGCGGCCTTGAAGCTCCCTGAAAAACACTGTGGTTGTCGGACTTGTCCTCACGCCAGGCATGGCTCTGGAAGACAAGGAGTTTTCTCGAAAGGAAGAGGGTGCTTCCAGGCCCTGGTGGGGAGCATATCCTGCCCTGCACCAGAGCGAAGGGGAATCTCAACGTGCACCCTACCCTCGACCCAGGGCTCTGATTTGCCCTCCAGTAGGGTAGTTGTGCAGCATTTTCCTTGAGGCCTTAGTCGCAGTTCTGCATTAGTTTAAAGGTACTAATCTTCTCAGGACTCCAGGCCCGCTCATGTCAGTACCCATTTCCGCACAAGAACTCTGAGTACCCCAAGACTCCCCTGGGCTTGCTGGGCCACACTCAGACCCGTAGGCCCTTCAGTGTGCCCCTTTTAAGGCCGAGTGAAAGATAACAAACGGCACTCTTTCTTGGGAAAGCTAGATTTCCTCAGCTCACCATCAGCCTCAGGGACACGGTTCTAGCAAGGCCAGCAAACCATGGAAGTCGGCCTCATCACTCGATTCTCAGCTGTACTGAGTAAAATTCTCTGCTTTGAAGTCCTTCGAGGACCTCATACCTGAAGTCACCGTATCTCAAGGAGAAAGGCAGCTTGCATTGCAACTTCCCCTACAGCAGAGTTTTGTGTGTAACACTTCAGGCTTTTGGGAGAGGCACAGGACCCTAGGAGTCCTGGGGCAGTCTTTCGTCGGAGCAGTTCGCTACACGCAGAGCACCTTATGTAGAAAAGTTGAATCAGGGAAGAGCCAGGGAGGTAGCTAGGTCTCTTTTGACCTGCCAGAAGCCAGAGACACTCACGCTGCGTGTCAACCTGGAGAGGGTGCCTGATGGGACTGGCCTTGTTTTCCCACCTTGAAAGCTCCTCTTATGCGCCTTGAAGCTCCCTGAAAAACACTGTGGTTGTCAGGCTTATACTCACGGCAGGCATGGCTGTGAGAGGGAAAAAGAGGTTACACGAAGAGACAGGGTATTTCAGTTTCTGAGTCAGAGCTAATCCTGTCTTGTTTTATAGCTAAAGGGAAACTCAAAGTGTGCCCTCGCTTCGAAGGAGGGCCCTGATATGCCATGTAGCGGAGTAGGCGTGCAACCGCTTCCATGAGGCCTTAGTCGCTCTCTTGCTTTAGTTGAACGCTAGTAAGGTATTCAGGACTCCTAGACCCCTCGCGGCAGCACTCGTTCCGGACCAGGACACTGAGTACTCCAAGGCTTCCCTGGGCTTGCTGGGCCACAGTCAGATGCGCAGGCCTGTCAGGGTGCCCATGGGTAGGCGGAGTGAAGGGTAACACGCTGCCCGCTTCACTCGGGGAGCTAGGTATCCCCAGCTACAGAAAGGTTTCATGAACACGATTCTAGAAAATCCAGCATACCATGGAAGTCGTCCTCATTCCCCTAGTCTGAGCTGTACTGAGAAAAACTCTCTGCTTACAAGTCCTTCTAGGACCTCATACCTGAAGTCACCGTATCTCAAGGTTAAAGGCAGCTTGCATTGCAACTTCCACTTCAGCACAGTTTTCTGTGGAACACTTCAGGCTTTTGGCAGAGGCACAGGACCCTAGGAGACCTAGGGCACTCTTTCGTCTAGGCAGTTCACTACACACAGAGCACCCTGTGTAGAAAAGCTGAATCGGGGAAGAGCCAGGGAGGTAGCTAGGTCTCTTTTGACCTGCCAGAAGCCAGAGACACTTATGCTGCGTGTCAACCTGGAGATGGTGCCTGATGGGACTGGCCTTGTTTTCCCACCTTGAAAGCTCCTCTTATGCGCCTTGAAGCTCCCTTAAAAACACGGTGGTTGTCAGCCTTATACTCACGGGCAGGCATGGCTGTGAGAGGGAACAACAGGGTTCACGAAGAGACAGGGTATCCCAGTTTCTCGGTCAGAGCTCATCCTGTTCTGTTCTATAGCTAAAGGGAATCTCAAAGTGAGGCCTAGCTTCGAAGGAGGGCCCTGATATGCCATGCAGCAGGGTAGGAGTGCGCAGCTTCCATGAGGCCTTAGTCGCACTTCTGCATTAGTTTCACGGTACTAATCTTCTCAGGACTCCTGCTCCCTTGCGTCTGCACCCGTTACCGTACAAAGACACTGAGTACGCCCCCCCCCCAGGCTCCCCTGAGTTGAAGATCAACATTCAGACACGTAGGCCCTTCGGAGTACCCGTGTCTGTGCCGACTGAAGGGCAGCATGATGCACGCTCCCTCGGGGAGCTCGATTCCCTCAGCTCACCAACAGCCTCAGGAACACGGTTGTAGTAGGTGCAGCATGCCATGCAAGTCTGCCTGCTTACAGTAGTCCGAGCTGTACTGAGGAAAACTCTTTGCTTACAATTCCTTCTACCAGCTCCTAGCTGAAGTCAACCAACCTCTAGGCGAAAGTCGGCTTGTGGTCCAAGTGCAACTAGAGCACGCTTTCTGGTGGAACGCCGCAGGCTTTTGGAAGATGCCCAGGAGCCCAGGACACCTCGGGAATTCTTTCCTTGAGGCAGTTCGCTACACGCAGAACACCCTGCATAGAAAAGTTGATTCTCCAAGAACCCAGTGAGGAGCTAGGTCTCTTTTGACCTGCTAGAAACCACAGATGCTTCTTCTGCGTGTCAACCTGGAAATGGCGGCCTTAGGAGACAAGCCTTGTTTTCCCGTCTTGAAAGCTCCATTCATGCGGCCTTGAAGCTCCCTGAAAAACACTGTGGTTGTCGGACTTGTCCTCACGCCAGGCCTGGCTCTGGAAGACAAGGAGTTTTCTCGAAAGAAAGAGGGTGCTTCCAGGCCCTGGTGGGGAGCATATCCTGCCCTGCACCAGAGCGAAGGGGAATCTCAACGTGCACCCTACCCTCGACCCAGGGCTCTGAGTTGCCCTCCAGTAGGGTAGTTGTGCAGCATTTTCCTTGAGGCCTTAGTCGCAGTTCTGCATTAGTTTAAAGGTACTAATCTTCTCAGGACTCCAGGCCCGCTCATGTCAGTACCCATTTCCGCACAAGAACTCTGAGTACCCCAAGACTCCCCTGGGCTTGCTGGGCCACACTCAGACCCGTAGGCCCTTCAGTGTGCCCCTTTTTAGGCCGAGTGAAAGATAACAAACTGCACTCTTTCTTGGGAAAGCTAGATTTCCTCAGCTCACCATCAGCCTCAGGGACACGGTTCTAGCAAGGCCAGCAAACCATGGAAGTCGGCCTCATCACTCGATTCTCAGCTGTACTGAGTAAAATTCTCTGCTTTGAAGTCCTTCGAGGACCTCATACCTGAAGTCACCGTATCTCAAGGAGAAAGGCAGCTTGCATTGCAACTTCCCCTACAGCAGAGTTTTGTGTGTAACACTTCAGGCTTTTGGGAGAGGCACAGGACCCTAGGAGTCCTGGGGCAGTCTTTCGTCGGAGCAGTTCGCTACACGCAGAGCACCTTATGTAGAAAAGTTGAATCAGGGAAGAGCCAGGGAGGTAGCTAGGTCTCTTTTGACCTGCCAGAAGCCAGAGACACTCACGCTGCGTGTCAACCTGGAGAGGGTGCCTGATGGGACTGGCCTTGTTTTCCCACCTTGAAAGCTCCTCTTATGCGCCTTGAAGCTCCCTGAAAAACACTGTGGTTGTCAGGCTTATACTCACGGCAGGCATGGCTGTGAGAGGGAAAAAGAGGTTACACGAAGAGACAGGGTATTTCAGTTTCTGAGTCAGAGCTAATCCTGTCTTGTTTTATAGCTAAAGGGAAACTCAAAGTGTGCCCTCGCTTCGAAGGAGGGCCCTGATATGCCATGTAGCGGAGTAGGCGTGCAACCGCTTCCATGAGGCCTTAGTCGCTCTCTTGCTTTAGTTGAACGCTAGTAAGGTATTCAGGACTCCTAGACCCCTCGCGGCAGCACTCGTTCCGTACCAGGACACTGAGTACTCCAAGGCTTCCCTGGGCTTGCTGGGCCACAGTCAGATGCGCAGGCCTGTCAGGGTGCCCATGGGTAGGCGGAGTGAAGGGTAACATGCTGCCCGCTTCACTCGGGGAGCTAGGTATCCCCAGCTACAGAAAGGTTTCATGAACACGATTCTAGAAAATCCAGCATACAATGGAAGTCGTCCTCATTCCCCTAGTCTGAGCTGTACTGAGAAAAACTCTCTGCTTACAAGTCCTTCTAGGACCTCATACCTGAAGTCACCGTATCTCAAGGTTAAAGGCAGCTTGCATTGCAACTTCCACTTCAGCACAGTTTTCTGTGGAACACTTCAGGCTTTTGGCAGAGGCACAGGACCCTAGGAGACCTAGGGCACTCTTTCGTCTAGGCAGTTCACTACACACAGAGCACCCTGTGTAGAAAAGCTGAATCGGGGAAGAGCCAGGGAGGTAGCTAGGTCTCTTTTGACCTGCCAGAAGCCAGAGACACTTATGCTGCGTGTCAACCTGGAGATGGTGCCTGATGGGACTGGCCTTGTTTTCCCACCTTGAAAGCTCCTCTTATGCGCCTTGAAGCTCCCTTAAAAACACGGTGGTTGTCAGCCTTATACTCACGGGCAGGCATGGCTGTGAGAGGGAACAACAGGGTTCACGAAGAGACAGGGTATCCCAGTTTCTCGGTCAGAGCTCATCCTGTTCTGTTCTATAGCTAAAGGGAATCTCAAAGTGAGGCCTAGCTTCGAAGGAGGGCCCTGATATGCCATGCAGCAGGGTAGGAGTGCGCAGCTTCCATGAGGCCTTAGTCGCACTTCTGCATTAGTTTCACGGTACTAATCTTCTCAGGACTCCTGCTCCCTTGCGTCTGCACCCGTTACCGTACAAAGACACTGAGTACGCCCCCCCCCCCAGGCTCCCCTGAGTTGAAGATCAACATTCAGACACGTAGGCCCTTCGGAGTACCCGTGTCTGTGCCGACTGAAGGGCAGCATGATGCACGCTCCCTCGGGGAGCTCGATTCCCTCAGCTCACCAACAGCCTCAGGAACACGGTTGTAGTAGGTGCAGCATGCCATGCAAGTCTGCCTGCTTACAGTAGTCCGAGCTGTACTGAGGAAAACTCTTTGCTTACAATTCCTTCTACCAGCTCCTAGCTGAAGTCAACCAACCTCTAGGCGAAAGTCGGCTTGTGGTCCAAGTGCAACTAGAGCACGCTTTCTGGTGGAACGCCGCAGGCTTTTGGAAGATGCCCAGGAGCCCAGGACACCTCGGGAATTCTTTCCTTGAGGCAGTTCGCTACACGCAGAACACCCTGCATAGAAAAGTTGATTCTCCAAGAACCCAGTGAGGAGCTAGGTCTCTTTTGACCTGCTAGAAACCACAGATGCTTCTTCTGCGTGTCAACCTGGAAATGGCGGCCTTAGGAGACAAGCCTTGTTTTCCCGTCTTGAAAGCTCCATTCATGCGGCCTTGAAGCTCCCTGAAAAACACTGTGGTTGTCGGACTTGTCCTCACGCCAGGCCTGGCTCTGGAAGACAAGGAGTTTTCTCGAAAGAAAGAGGGTGCTTCCAGGCCCTGGTGGGGAGCATATCCTGCCCTGCACCAGAGCGAAGGGGAATCTCAACGTGCACCCTACCCTCGACCCAGGGCTCTGATTTGCCCTCCAGTAGGGTAGTTGTGCAGCATTTTCCTTGAGGCCTTAGTCGCAGTTCTGCATTAGTTTAAAGGTACTAATCTTCTCAGGACTCCAGGCCCGCTCATGTCAGTACCCATTTCCGCACAAGAACTCTGAGTACCCCAAGACTCCCCTGGGCTTGCTGGGCCACACTCAGACCCGTAGGCCCTTCAGTGTGCCCCTTTTTAGGCCGAGTGAAAGATAACAAACTGCACTCTTTCTTGGGAAAGCTAGATTTCCTCAGCTCACCATCAGCCTCAGGGACACGGTTCTAGCAAGGCCAGCAAACCATGGAAGTCGGCCTCATCACTCGATTCTCAGCTGTACTGAGTAAAATTCTCTGCTTTGAAGTCCTTCGAGGACCTCATACCTGAAGTCACCGTATCTCAAGGAGAAAGGCAGCTTGCATTGCAACTTCCCCTACAGCAGAGTTTTGTGTGTAACACTTCAGGCTTTTGGGAGAGGCACAGGACCCTAGGAGTCCTGGGGCAGTCTTTCGTCGGAGCAGTTCGCTACACGCAGAGCACCTTATGTAGAAAAGTTGAATCAGGGAAGAGCCAGGGAGGTAGCTAGGTCTCTTTTGACCTGCCAGAAGCCAGAGACACTCACGCTGCGTGTCAACCTGGAGAGGGTGCCTGATGGGACTGGCCTTGTTTTCCCACCTTGAAAGCTCCTCTTATGCGCCTTGAAGCTCCCTGAAAAACACTGAGGTTGTCAGGCTTATACTCACGGCAGGCATGGCTGTGAGAGGGAAAAAGAGGTTACACGAAGAGACAGGGTATTTCAGTTTCTGAGTCAGAGCTAATCCTGTCTTGTTTTATAGCTAAAGGGAAACTCAAAGTGTGCCCTCGCTTCGAAGGAGGGCCCTGATATGCCATGTAGCGGAGTAGGCGTGCAACCGCTTCCATGAGGCCTTAGTCGCTCTCTTGCTTTAGTTGAACGCTAGTAAGGTATTCAGGACTCCTAGACCCCTCGCGGCAGCACTCGTTCCGGACCAGGACACTGAGTACTCCAAGGCTTCCCTGGGCTTGCTGGGCCACAGTCAGATGCGCAGGCCTGTCAGGGTGCCCATGGGTAGGCGGAGTGAAGGGTAACACGCTGCCCGCTTCACTCGGGGAGCTAGGTATCCCCAGCTACAGAAAGGTTTCATGAACACGATTCTAGAAAATCCAGCATACCATGGAAGTCGTCCTCATTCCCCTAGTCTGAGCTGTACTGAGAAAAACTCTCTGCTTACAAGTCCTTCTAGGACCTCATACCTGAAGTCACCGTATCTCAAGGTTAAAGGCAGCTTGCATTGCAACTTCCACTTCAGCACAGTTTTCTGTGGAACACTTCAGGCTTTTGGCAGAGGCACAGGACCCTAGGAGACCTAGGGCACTCTTTCGTCTAGGCAGTTCACTACACACAGAGCACCCTGTGTAGAAAAGCTGAATCGGGGAAGAGCCAGGGAGGTAGCTAGGTCTCTTTTGACCTGCCAGAAGCCAGAGACACTTATGCTGCGTGTCAACCTGGAGATGGTGCCTGATGGGACTGGCCTTGTTTTCCCACCTTGAAAGCTCCTCTTATGCGCCTTGAAGCTCCCTTAAAAACACGGTGGTTGTCAGCCTTATACTCACGGGCAGGCATGGCTGTGAGAGGGAACAACAGGGTTCACGAAGAGACAGGGTATCCCAGTTTCTCGGTCAGAGCTCATCCTGTTCTGTTCTATAGCTAAAGGGAATCTCAAAGTGAGGCCTAGCTTCGAAGGAGGGCCCTGATATGCCATGCAGCAGGGTAGGAGTGCGCAGCTTCCATGAGGCCTTAGTCGCACTTCTGCATTAGTTTCACGGTACTAATCTTCTCAGGACTCCTGCTCCCTTGCGTCTGCACCCGTTACCGTACAAAGACACTGAGTACGCCCCCCCCCCCAGGCTCCCCTGAGTTGAAGATCAACATTCAGACACGTAGGCCCTTCGGAGTACCCGTGTCTGTGCCGACTGAAGGGCAGCATGATGCACGCTCCCTCGGGGAGCTCGATTCCCTCAGCTCACCAACAGCCTCAGGAACACGGTTGTAGTAGGTGCAGCATGCCATGCAAGTCTGCCTGCTTACAGTAGTCCGAGCTGTACTGAGGAAAACTCTTTGCTTACAATTCCTTCTACCAGCTCCTAGCTGAAGTCAACCAACCTCTAGGCGAAAGTCGGCTTGTGGTCCAAGTGCAACTAGAGCACGCTTTCTGGTGGAACGCCGCAGGCTTTTGGAAGATGCCCAGGAGCCCAGGACACCTCGGGAATTCTTTCCTTGAGGCAGTTCGCTACACGCAGAACACCCTGCATAGAAAAGTTGATTCTCCAAGAACCCAGTGAGGAGCTAGGTCTCTTTTGACCTGCTAGAAACCACAGATGCTTCTTCTGCGTGTCAACCTGGAAATGGCGGCCTTAGGAGACAAGCCTTGTTTTCCCGTCTTGAAAGCTCCATTCATGCGGCCTTGAAGCTCCCTGAAAAACACTGTGGTTGTCGGACTTGTCCTCACGCCAGGCCTGGCTCTGGAAGACAAGGAGTTTTCTCGAAAGAAAGAGGGTGCTTCCAGGCCCTGGTGGGGAGCATATCCTGCCCTGCACCAGAGCGAAGGGGAATCTCAACGTGCACCCTACCCTCGACCCAGGGCTCTGAGTTGCCCTCCAGTAGGGTAGTTGTGCAGCATTTTCCTTGAGGCCTTAGTCGCAGTTCTGCATTAGTTTAAAGGTACTAATCTTCTCAGGACTCCAGGCCCGCTCATGTCAGTACCCATTTCCGCACAAGAACTCTGAGTACCCCAAGACTCCCCTGGGCTTGCTGGGCCACACTCAGACCCGTAGGCCCTTCAGTGTGCCCCTTTTTAGGCCGAGTGAAAGATAACAAACTGCACTCTTTCTTGGGAAAGCTAGATTTCCTCAGCTCACCATCAGCCTCAGGGACACGGTTCTAGCAAGGCCAGCAAACCATGGAAGTCGGCCTCATCACTCGATTCTCAGCTGTACTGAGTAAAATTCTCTGCTTTGAAGTCCTTCGAGGACCTCATACCTGAAGTCACCGTATCTCAAGGAGAAAGGCAGCTTGCATTGCAACTTCCCCTACAGCAGAGTTTTGTGTGTAACACTTCAGGCTTTTGGGAGAGGCACAGGACCCTAGGAGTCCTGGGGCAGTCTTTCGTCGGAGCAGTTCGCTACACGCAGAGCACCTTATGTAGAAAAGTTGAATCAGGG
Organism: Balaenoptera physalus; assembly: GCF_965194825.1. Taxonomy (NCBI): domain Eukaryota; kingdom Metazoa; phylum Chordata; class Mammalia; order Artiodactyla; family Balaenopteridae; genus Balaenoptera; species Balaenoptera physalus. The sequence continues at coordinate 240,682 of NW_028125825.1, forward strand.
AAGAGCCAGGGAGGTAGCTAGGTCTCTTTTGACCTGCCAGAAGCCAGAGACACTCACGCTGCGTGTCAACCTGGAGAGGGTGCCTGATGGGACTGGCCTTGTTTTCCCACCTTGAAAGCTCCTCTTATGCGCCTTGAAGCTCCCTGAAAAACACTGTGGTTGTCAGGCTTATACTCACGGCAGGCATGGCTGTGAGAGGGAAAAAGAGGTTACACGAAGAGACAGGGTATTTCAGTTTCTGAGTCAGAGCTAATCCTGTCTTGTTTTATAGCTAAAGGGAAACTCAAAGTGTGCCCTCGCTTCGAAGGAGGGCCCTGATATGCCATGTAGCGGAGTAGGCGTGCAACCGCTTCCATGAGGCCTTAGTCGCTCTCTTGCTTTAGTTGAACGCTAGTAAGGTATTCAGGACTCCTAGACCCCTCGCGGCAGCACTCGTTCCGTACCAGGACACTGAGTACTCCAAGGCTTCCCTGGGCTTGCTGGGCCACAGTCAGATGCGCAGGCCTGTCAGGGTGCCCATGGGTAGGCGGAGTGAAGGGTAACACGCTGCCCGCTTCACTCGGGGAGCTAGGTATCCCCAGCTACAGAAAGGTTTCATGAACACGATTCTAGAAAATCCAGCATACCATGGAAGTCGTCCTCATTCCCCTAGTCTGAGCTGTACTGAGAAAAACTCTCTGCTTACAAGTCCTTCTAGGACCTCATACCTGAAGTCACCGTATCTCAAGGTTAAAGGCAGCTTGCATTGCAACTTCCACTTCAGCACAGTTTTCTGTGGAACACTTCAGGCTTTTGGCAGAGGCACAGGACCCTAGGAGACCTAGGGCACTCTTTCGTCTAGGCAGTTCACTACACACAGAGCACCCTGTGTAGAAAAGCTGAATCGGGGAAGAGCCAGGGAGGTAGCTAGGTCTCTTTTGACCTGCCAGAAGCCAGAGACACTTATGCTGCGTGTCAACCTGGAGATGGTGCCTGATGGGACTGGCCTTGTTTTCCCACCTTGAAAGCTCCTCTTATGCGCCTTGAAGCTCCCTTAAAAACACGGTGGTTGTCAGCCTTATACTCACGGGCAGGCATGGCTGTGAGAGGGAACAACAGGGTTCACGAAGAGACAGGGTATCCCAGTTTCTCGGTCAGAGCTCATCCTGTTCTGTTCTATAGCTAAAGGGAATCTCAAAGTGAGGCCTAGCTTCGAAGGAGGGCCCTGATATGCCATGCAGCAGGGTAGGAGTGCGCAGCTTCCATGAGGCCTTAGTCGCACTTCTGCATTAGTTTCACGGTACTAATCTTCTCAGGACTCCTGCTCCCTTGCGTCTGCACCCGTTTCCGTACAAAGACACTGAGTACGCCCCCCCCCCCAGGCTCCCCTGAGTTGAAGATCAACATTCAGACACGAGGGCCCTTCGGAGTACCCGTGTCTGTGCCGAGTGAAGGGCAGCATGATGCACGCTCCCTCGGGGAGCTCGATTCCCTCAGCTCACCAACAGCCTCAGGAACACGGTTGTAGTAGGTGCAGCATGCCATGCAAGTCGGCCTGCTTACAGTAGTCCGAGCTGTACTGAGGAAAACTCTTTGCTTACAATTCCTTCTACCAGCTCCTAGCTGAAGTCAACCAACCTCTAGGCGAAAGTCGGCTTGTGGTCCAAGTGCAACTAGAGCACGCTTTCTGGTGGAACGCCGCAGGCTTTTGGAAGATGCCCAGGAGCCCAGGACACCTCGGGAATTCTTTCCTTGAGGCAGTTCGCTACACGCAGAACACCCTGCATAGAAAAGTTGATTCTCCAAGAACCCAGTGAGGAGCTAGGTCTCTTTTGACCTGCTAGAAACCACAGATGCTTCTTCTGCGTGTCAACCTGGAAATGGCGGCCTTAGGAGACAAGCCTTGTTTTCCCGTCTTGAAAGCTCCATTCATACGGCCTTGAAGCTCCCTGAAAAACACTGTGGTTGTCGGACTTGTCCTCACGCCAGGCCTGGCTCTGGAAGACAAGGAGTTTTCTCGAAAGAAAGAGGGTGCTTCCAGGCCCTGGTGGGGAGCATATCCTGCCCTGCACCAGAGCGAAGGGGAATCTCAACGTGCACCCTACCCTCGACCCAGGGCTCTGAGTTGCCCTCCAGTAGGGTAGTTGTGCAGCATTTTCCTTGAGGCCTTAGTCGCAGTTCTGCATTAGTTTAAAGGTACTAATCTTCTCAGGACTCCAGGCCCGCTCATGTCAGTACCCATTTCCGCACAAGAACTCTGAGTACCCCAAGACTCCCCTGGGCTTGCTGGGCCACACTCAGACCCGTAGGCCCTTCAGTGTGCCCCTTTTTAGGCCGAGTGAAAGATAACAAACTGCACTCTTTCTTGGGAAAGCTAGATTTCCTCAGCTCACCATCAGCCTCAGGGACACGGTTCTAGCAAGGCCAGCAAACCATGGAAGTCGGCCTCATCACTCGATTCTCAGCTGTACTGAGTAAAATTCTCTGCTTTGAAGTCCTTCGAGGACCTCATACCTGAAGTCACCGTATCTCAAGGAGAAAGGCAGCTTGCATTGCAACTTCCCCTACAGCAGAGTTTTGTGTGTAACACTTCAGGCTTTTGGGAGAGGCACAGGACCCTAGGAGTCCTGGGGCAGTCTTTCGTCGGAGCAGTTCGCTACACGCAGAGCACCTTATGTAGAAAAGTTGAATCAGGGAAGAGCCAGGGAGGTAGCTAGGTCTCTTTTGACCTGCCAGAAGCCAGAGACACTCACGCTGCGTGTCAACCTGGAGAGGGTGCCTGATGGGACTGGCCTTGTTTTCCCACCTTGAAAGCTCCTCTTATGCGCCTTGAAGCTCCCTGAAAAACACTGTGGTTGTCAGGCTTATACTCACGGCAGGCATGGCTGTGAGAGGGAAAAAGAGGTTACACGAAGAGACAGGGTATTTCAGTTTCTGAGTCAGAGCTAATCCTGTCTTGTTTTATAGCTAAAGGGAAACTCAAAGTGTGCCCTCGCTTCGAAGGAGGGCCCTGATATGCCATGTAGCGGAGTAGGCGTGCAACCGCTTCCATGAGGCCTTAGTCGCTCTCTTGCTTTAGTTGAACGCTAGTAAGGTATTCAGGACTCCTAGACCCCTCGCGGCAGCACTCGTTCCGTACCAGGACACTGAGTACTCCAAGGCTTCCCTGGGCTTGCTGGGCCACAGTCAGATGCGCAGGCCTGTCAGGGTGCCCATGGGTAGGCGGAGTGAAGGGTAACACGCTGCCCGCTTCACTCGGGGAGCTAGGTATCCCCAGCTACAGAAAGGTTTCATGAACACGATTCTAGAAAATCCAGCATACCATGGAAGTCGTCCTCATTCCCCTAGTCTGAGCTGTACTGAGAAAAACTCTCTGCTTACAAGTCCTTCTAGGACCTCATACCTGAAGTCACCGTATCTCAAGGTTAAAGGCAGCTTGCATTGCAACTTCCACTTCAGCACAGTTTTCTGTGGAACACTTCAGGCTTTTGGCAGAGGCACAGGACCCTAGGAGACCTAGGGCACTCTTTCGTCTAGGCAGTTCACTACACACAGAGCACCCTGTGTAGAAAAGCTGAATCGGGGAAGAGCCAGGGAGGTAGCTAGGTCTCTTTTGACCTGCCAGAAGCCAGAGACACTTATGCTGCGTGTCAACCTGGAGATGGTGCCTGATGGGACTGGCCTTGTTTTCCCACCTTGAAAGCTCCTCTTATGCGCCTTGAAGCTCCCTGAAAAACACTGTGGTTGTCAGGCTTATACTCACGGCAGGCATGGCTGTGAGAGGGAAAAAGAGGTTACACGAAGAGACAGGGTATTTCAGTTTCTGAGTCAGAGCTAATCCTGTCTTGTTTTATAGCTAAAGGGAAACTCAAAGTGTGCCCTCGCTTCGAAGGAGGGCCCTGATATGCCATGTAGCGGAGTAGGCGTGCAACCGCTTCCATGAGGCCTTAGTCGCTCTCTTGCTTTAGTTGAACGCTAGTAAGGTATTCAGGACTCCTAGACCCCTCGCGGCAGCACTCGTTCCGTACCAGGACACTGAGTACTCCAAGGCTTCCCTGGGCTTGCTGGGCCACAGTCAGATGCGCAGGCCTGTCAGGGTGCCCATGGGTAGGCGGAGTGAAGGGTAACATGCTGCCCGCTTCACTCGGGGAGCTAGGTATCCCCAGCTACAGAAAGGTTTCATGAACACGATTCTAGAAAATCCAGCATACCATGGAAGTCGTCCTCATTCCCCTAGTCTGAGCTGTACTGAGAAAAACTCTCTGCTTACAAGTCCTTCTAGGACCTCATACCTGAAGTCACCGTATCTCAAGGTTAAAGGCAGCTTGCATTGCAACTTCCACTTCAGCACAGTTTTCTGTGGAACACTTCAGGCTTTTGGCAGAGGCACAGGACCCTAGGAGACCTAGGGCACTCTTTCGTCTAGGCAGTTCACTACACACAGAGCACCCTGTGTAGAAAAGCTGAATCGGGGAAGAGCCAGGGAGGTAGCTAGGTCTCTTTTGACCTGCCAGAAGCCAGAGACACTTATGCTGCGTGTCAACCTGGAGATGGTGCCTGATGGGACTGGCCTTGTTTTCCCACCTTGAAAGCTCCTCTTATGCGCCTTGAAGCTCCCTTAAAAACACGGTGGTTGTCAGCCTTATACTCACGGGCAGGCATGGCTGTGAGAGGGAACAACAGGGTTCACGAAGAGACAGGGTATCCCAGTTTCTCGGTCAGAGCTCATCCTGTCCTGTTCTATAGCTAAAGGGAATCTCAAAGTGAGGCCTAGCTTCGAAGGAGGGCCCTGATATGCCATGCAGCAGGGTAGGAGTGCGCAGCTTCCATGAGGCCTTAGTCGCACTTCTGCATTAGTTTCACGGTACTAATCTTCTCAGGACTCCTGCTCCCTTGCGTCTGCACCCGTTACCGTACAAAGACACTGAGTACGCCCCCCCCCCCAGGCTCCCCTGAGTTGAAGATCAACATTCAGACACGTAGGCCCTTCGGAGTACCCGTGTCTGTGCCGACTGAAGGGCAGCATGATGCACGCTCCCTCGGGGAGCTCGATTCCCTCAGCTCACCAACAGCCTCAGGAACACGGTTGTAGTAGGTGCAGCATGCCATGCAAGTCTGCCTGCTTACAGTAGTCCGAGCTGTACTGAGGAAAACTCTTTGCTTACAATTCCTTCTACCAGCTCCTAGCTGAAGTCAACCAACCTCTAGGCGAAAGTCGGCTTGTGGTCCAAGTGCAACTAGAGCACGCTTTCTGGTGGAACGCCGCAGGCTTTTGGAAGATGCCCAGGAGCCCAGGACACCTCGGGAATTCTTTCCTTGAGGCAGTTCGCTACACGCAGAACACCCTGCATAGAAAAGTTGATTCTCCAAAAACCCAGTGAGGAGCTAGGTCTCTTTTGACCTGCTAGAAACCACAGATGCTTCTTCTGCGTGTCAACCTGGAAATGGCGGCCTTAGGAGACAAGCCTTGTTTTCCCGTCTTGAAAGCTCCATTCATGCGGCCTTGAAGCTCCCTGAAAAACACTGTGGTTGTCGGACTTGTCCTCACGCCAGGCCTGGCTCTGGAAGACAAGGAGTTTTCTCGAAAGAAAGAGGGTGCTTCCAGGCCCTGGTGGGGAGCATATCCTGCCCTGCACCAGAGCGAAGGGGAATCTCAACGTGCACCCTACCCTCGACCCAGGGCTCTGATTTGCCCTCCAGTAGGGTAGTTGTGCAGCATTTTCCTTGAGGCCTTAGTCGCAGTTCTGCATTAGTTTAAAGGTACTAATCTTCTCAGGACTCCAGGCCCGCTCATGTCAGTACCCATTTCCGCACAAGAACTCTGAGTACCCCAAGACTCCCCTGGGCTTGCTGGGCCACACTCAGACCCGTAGGCCCTTCAGTGTGCCCCTTTTTAGGCCGAGTGAAAGATAACAAACTGCACTCTTTCTTGGGAAAGCTAGATTTCCTCAGCTCACCATCAGCCTCAGGGACACGGTTCTAGCAAGGCCAGCAAACCATGGAAGTCGGCCTCATCACTCGATTCTCAGCTGTACTGAGTAAAATTCTCTGCTTTGAAGTCCTTCGAGGACCTCATACCTGAAGTCACCGTATCTCAAGGAGAAAGGCAGCTTGCATTGCAACTTCCCCTACAGCAGAGTTTTGTGTGTAACACTTCAGGCTTTTGGGAGAGGCACAGGACCCTAGGAGTCCTGGGGCAGTCTTTCGTCGGAGCAGTTCGCTACACGCAGAGCACCTTATGTAGAAAAGTTGAATCAGGGAAGAGCCAGGGAGGTAGCTAGGTCTCTTTTGACCTGCCAGAAGCCAGAGACACTCACGCTGCGTGTCAACCTGGAGAGGGTGCCTGATGGGACTGGCCTTGTTTTCCCACCTTGAAAGCTCCTCTTATGCGCCTTGAAGCTCCCTGAAAAACACTGTGGTTGTCAGGCTTATACTCACGGCAGGCATGGCTGTGAGAGGGAAAAAGAGGTTACACGAAGAGACAGGGTATTTCAGTTTCTGAGTCAGAGCTAATCCTGTCTTGTTTTATAGCTAAAGGGAAACTCAAAGTGTGCCCTCGCTTCGAAGGAGGGCCCTGATATGCCATGTAGCGGAGTAGGCGTGCAACCGCTTCCATGAGGCCTTAGTCGCTCTCTTGCTTTAGTTGAACGCTAGTAAGGTATTCAGGACTCCTAGACCCCTCGCGGCAGCACTCGTTCCGGACCAGGACACTGAGTACTCCAAGGCTTCCCTGGGCTTGCTGGGCCACAGTCAGATGCGCAGGCCTGTCAGGGTGCCCATGGGTAGGCGGAGTGAAGGGTAACACGCTGCCCGCTTCACTCGGGGAGCTAGGTATCCCCAGCTACAGAAAGGTTTCATGAACACGATTCTAGAAAATCCAGCATACCATGGAAGTCGTCCTCATTCCCCTAGTCTGAGCTGTACTGAGAAAAACTCTCTGCTTACAAGTCCTTCTAGGACCTCATACCTGAAGTCACCGTATCTCAAGGTTAAAGGCAGCTTGCATTGCAACTTCCACTTCAGCACAGTTTTCTGTGGAACACTTCAAGCTTTTGGCAGAGGCACAGGACCCTAGGAGACCTAGGGCACTCTTTCGTCTAGGCAGTTCACTACACACAGAGCACCCTGTGTAGAAAAGCTGAATCGGGGAAGAGCCAGGGAGGTAGCTAGGTCTCTTTTGACCTGCCAGAAGCCAGAGACACTTATGCTGCGTGTCAACCTGGAGATGGTGCCTGATGGGACTGGCCTTGTTTTCCCACCTTGAAAGCTCCTCTTATGCGCCTTGAAGCTCCCTTAAAAACACGGTGGTTGTCAGCCTTATACTCACGGGCAGGCATGGCTGTGAGAGGGAACAACAGGGTTCACGAAGAGACAGGGTATCCCAGTTTCTCGGTCAGAGCTCATCCTGTTCTGTTCTATAGCTAAAGGGAATCTCAAAGTGAGGCCTAGCTTCGAAGGAGGGCCCTGATATGCCATGCAGCAGGGTAGGAGTGCGCAGCTTCCATGAGGCCTTAGTCGCACTTCTGCATTAGTTTCACGGTACTAATCTTCTCAGGACTCCTGCTCCCTTGCGTCTGCACCCGTTACCGTACAAAGACACTGAGTACGCCCCCCCCCCCCAGGCTCCCCTGAGTTGAAGATCAACATTCAGACACGTAGGCCCTTCGGAGTACCCGTGTCTGTGCCGACTGAAGGGCAGCATGATGCACGCTCCCTCGGGGAGCTCGATTCCCTCAGCTCACCAACAGCCTCAGGAACACGGTTGTAGTAGGTGCAGCATGCCATGCAAGTCTGCCTGCTTACAGTAGTCCGAGCTGTACTGAGGAAAACTCTTTGCTTACAATTCCTTCTACCAGCTCCTAGCTGAAGTCAACCAACCTCTAGGCGAAAGTCGGCTTGTGGTCCAAGTGCAACTAGAGCACGCTTTCTGGTGGAACGCCGCAGGCTTTTGGAAGATGCCCAGGAGCCCAGGACACCTCGGGAATTCTTTCCTTGAGGCAGTTCGCTACACGCAGAACACCCTGCATAGAAAAGTTGATTCTCCAAGAACCCAGTGAGGAGCTAGGTCTCTTTTGACCTGCTAGAAACCACAGATGCTTCTTCTGCGTGTCAACCTGGAAATGGCGGCCTTAGGAGACAAGCCTTGTTTTCCCGTCTTGAAAGCTCCATTCATGCGGCCTTGAAGCTCCCTGAAAAACACTGTGGTTGTCGGACTTGTCCTCACGCCAGGCCTGGCTCTGGAAGACAAGGAGTTTTCTCGAAAGAAAGAGGGTGCTTCCAGGCCCTGGTGGGGAGCATATCCTGCCCTGCACCAGAGCGAAGGGGAATCTCAACGTGCACCCTACCCTCGACCCAGGGCTCTGAGTTGCCCTCCAGTAGGGTAGTTGTGCAGCATTTTCCTTGAGGCCTTAGTCGCAGTTCTGCATTAGTTTAAAGGTACTAATCTTCTCAGGACTCCAGGCCCGCTCATGTCAGTACCCATTTCCGCACAAGAACTCTGAGTACCCCAAGACTCCCCTGGGCTTGCTGGGCCACACTCAGACCCGTAGGCCCTTCAGTGTGCCCCTTTTTAGGCCGAGTGAAAGATAACAAACTGCACTCTTTCTTGGGAAAGCTAGATTTCCTCAGCTCACCATCAGCCTCAGGGACACGGTTCTAGCAAGGCCAGCAAACCATGGAAGTCGGCCTCATCACTCGATTCTCAGCTGTACTGAGTAAAATTCTCTGCTTTGAAGTCCTTCGAGGACCTCATACCTGAAGTCACCGTATCTCAAGGAGAAAGGCAGCTTGCATTGCAACTTCCCCTACAGCAGAGTTTTGTGTGTAACACTTCAGGCTTTTGGGAGAGGCACAGGACCCTAGGAGTCCTGGGGCAGTCTTTCGTCGGAGCAGTTCGCTACACGCAGAGCACCTTATGTAGAAAAGTTGAATCAGGGAAGAGCCAGGGAGGTAGCTAGGTCTCTTTTGACCTGCCAGAAGCCAGAGACACTCACGCTGCGTGTCAACCTGGAGAGGGTGCCTGATGGGACTGGCCTTGTTTTCCCACCTTGAAAGCTCCTCTTATGCGCCTTGAAGCTCCCTGAAAAACACTGTGGTTGTCAGGCTTATACTCACGGCAGGCATGGCTGTGAGAGGGAAAAAGAGGTTACACGAAGAGACAGGGTATTTCAGTTTCTGAGTCAGAGCTAATCCTGTCTTGTTTTATAGCTAAAGGGAAACTCAAAGTGTGCCCTCGCTTCGAAGGAGGGCCCTGATATGCCATGTAGCGGAGTAGGCGTGCAACCGCTTCCATGAGGCCTTAGTCGCTCTCTTGCTTTAGTTGAACGCTAGTAAGGTATTCAGGACTCCTAGACCCCTCGCGGCAGCACTCGTTCCGTACCAGGACACTGAGTACTCCAAGGCTTCCCTGGGCTTGCTGGGCCACAGTCAGATGCGCAGGCCTGTCAGGGTGCCCATGGGTAGGCGGAGTGAAGGGTAACACGCTGCCCGCTTCACTCGGGGAGCTAGGTATCCCCAGCTACAGAAAGGTTTCATGAACACGATTCTAGAAAATCCAGCATACCATGGAAGTCGTCCTCATTCCCCTAGTCTGAGCTGTACTGAGAAAAACTCTCTGCTTACAAGTCCTTCTAGGACCTCATACCTGAAGTCACCGTATCTCAAGGTTAAAGGCAGCTTGCATTGCAACTTCCACTTCAGCACAGTTTTCTGTGGAACACTTCAGGCTTTTGGCAGAGGCACAGGACCCTAGGAGACCTAGGGCACTCTTTCGTCTAGGCAGTTCACTACACACAGAGCACCCTGTGTAGAAAAGCTGAATCGGGGAAGAGCCAGGGAGGTAGCTAGGTCTCTTTTGACCTGCCAGAAGCCAGAGACACTTATGCTGCGTGTCAACCTGGAGATGGTGCCTGATGGGACTGGCCTTGTTTTCCCACCTTGAAAGCTCCTCTTATGCGCCTTGAAGCTCCCTTAAAAACACGGTGGTTGTCAGCCTTATACTCACGGGCAGGCATGGCTGTGAGAGGGAACAACAGGGTTCACGAAGAGACAGGGTATCCCAGTTTCTCGGTCAGAGCTCATCCTGTTCTGTTCTATAGCTAAAGGGAATCTCAAAGTGAGGCCTAGCTTCGAAGGAGGGCCCTGATATGCCATGCAGCAGGGTAGGAGTGCGCAGCTTCCATGAGGCCTTAGTCGCACTTCTGCATTAGTTTCACGGTACTAATCTTCTCAGGACTCCTGCTCCCTTGCGTCTGCACCCGTTTCCGTACAAAGACACTGAGTACGCCCCCCCCCCCAGGCTCCCCTGAGTTGAAGATCAACATTCAGACACGAGGGCCCTTCGGAGTACCCGTGTCTGTGCCGAGTGAAGGGCAGCATGATGCACGCTCCCTCGGGGAGCTCGATTCCCTCAGCTCACCAACAGCCTCAGGAACACGGTTGTAGTAGGTGCAGCATGCCATGCAAGTCGGCCTGCTTACAGTAGTCCGAGCTGTACTGAGGAAAACTCTTTGCTTACAATTCCTTCTACCAGCTCCTAGCTGAAGTCAACCAACCTCTAGGCGAAAGTCGGCTTGTGGTCCAAGTGCAACTAGAGCACACTTTCTGGTGGAACGCCGCAGGCTTTTGGAAGATGCCCAGGAGCCCAGGACACCTCGGGAATTCTTTCCTTGAGGCAGTTCGCTACACGCAGAACACCCTGCATAGAAAAGTTGATTCTCCAAGAACCCAGTGAGGAGCTAGGTCTCTTTTGACCTGCTAGAAACCACAGATGCTTCTTCTGCGTGTCAACCTGGAAATGGCGGCCTTAGGAGACAAGCCTTGTTTTCCCGTCTTGAAAGCTCCATTCATGCGGCCTTGAAGCTCCCTGAAAAACACTGTGGTTGTCGGACTTGTCCTCACGCCAGGCATGGCTCTGGAAGACAAGGAGTTTTCTCGAAAGAAAGAGGGTGCTTCCAGGCCCTGGTGGGGAGCATATCCTGCCCTGCACCAGAGCGAAGGGGAATCTCAACGTGCACCCTACCCTCGACCCAGGGCTCTGATTTGCCCTCCAGTAGGGTAGTTGTGCAGCATTTTCCTTGAGGCCTTAGTCGCAGTTCTGCATTAGTTTAAAGGTACTAATCTTCTCAGGACTCCAGGCCCGCTCATGTCAGTACCCATTTCCGCACAAGAACTCTGAGTACCCCAAGACTCCCCTGGGCTTGCTGGGCCACACTCAGACCCGTAGGCCCTTCAGTGTGCCCCTTTTTAGGCCGAGTGAAAGATAACAAACGGCACTCTTTCTTGGGAAAGCTAGATTTCCTCAGCTCACCATCAGCCTCAGGGACACGGTTCTAGCAAGGCCAGCAAACCATGGAAGTCGGCCTCATCACTCGATTCTCAGCTGTACTGAGTAAAATTCTCTGCTTTGAAGTCCTTCGAGGACCTCATACCTGAAGTCACCGTATCTCAAGGAGAAAGGCAGCTTGCATTGCAACTTCCCCTACAGCAGAGTTTTGTGTGTAACACTTCAGGCTTTTGGGAGAGGCACAGGACCCTAGGAGTCCTGGGGCAGTCTTTCGTCGGAGCAGTTCGCTACACGCAGAGCACCTTATGTAGAAAAGTTGAATCAGGGAAGAGCCAGGGAGGTAGCTAGGTCTCTTTTGACCTGCCAGAAGCCAGAGACACTCACGCTGCGTGTCAACCTGGAGAGGGTGCCTGATGGGACTGGCCTTGTTTTCCCACCTTGAAAGCTCCTCTTATGCGCCTTGAAGCTCCCTGAAAAACACTGTGGTTGTCAGGCTTATACTCACGGCAGGCATGGCTGTGAGAGGGAAAAAGAGGTTACACGAAGAGACAGGGTATTTCAGTTTCTGAGTCAGAGCTAATCCTGTCTTGTTTTATAGCTAAAGGGAAACTCAAAGTGTGCCCTCGCTTCGAAGGAGGGCCCTGATATGCCATGTAGCGGAGTAGGCGTGCAACCGCTTCCATGAGGCCTTAGTCGCTCTCTTGCTTTAGTTGAACGCTAGTAAGGTATTCAGGACTCCTAGACCCCTCGCGGCAGCACTCGTTCCGTACCAGGACACTGAGTACTCCAAGGCTTCCCTGGGCTTGCTGGGCCACAGTCAGATGCGCAGGCCTGTCAGGGTGCCCATGGGTAGGCGGAGTGAAGGGTAACACGCTGCCCGCTTCACTCGGGGAGCTAGGTATCCCCAGCTACAGAAAGGTTTCATGAACACGATTCTAGAAAATCCAGCATACCATGGAAGTCGTCCTCATTCCCCTAGTCTGAGCTGTACTGAGAAAAACTCTCTGCTTACAAGTCCTTCTAGGACCTCATACCTGAAGTCACCGTATCTCAAGGTTAAAGGCAGCTTGCATTGCAACTTCCACTTCAGCACAGTTTTCTGTGGAACACTTCAGGCTTTTGGCAGAGGCACAGGACCCTAGGAGACCTAGGGCACTCTTTCGTCTAGGCAGTTCACTACACACAGAGCACCCTGTGTAGAAAAGCTGAATCGGGGAAGAGCCAGGGAGGTAGCTAGGTCTCTTTTGACCTGCCAGAAGCCAGAGACACTTATGCTGCGTGTCAACCTGGAGATGGTGCCTGATGGGACTGGCCTTGTTTTCCCACCTTGAAAGCTCCTCTTATGCGCCTTGAAGCTCCCTTAAAAACACGGTGGTTGTCAGCCTTATACTCACGGGCAGGCATGGCTGTGAGAGGGAACAACAGGGTTCACGAAGAGACAGGGTATCCCAGTTTCTCGGTCAGAGCTCATCCTGTTCTGTTCTATAGCTAAAGGGAATCTCAAAGTGAGGCCTAGCTTCGAAGGAGGGCCCTGATATGCCATGCAGCAGGGTAGGAGTGCGCAGCTTCCATGAGGCCTTAGTCGCACTTCTGCATTAGTTTCACGGTACTAATCTTCTCAGGACTCCTGCTCCCTTGCGTCTGCACCCGTTACCGTACAAAGACACTGAGTACGCCCCCACCCCCCCCGGCTCCCCTGAGTTGAAGATCAACATTCAGACACGTTGGCCCTTCGGAGTACCCGTGTCTGTGCCGACTGAAGGGCAGCATGATGCACGCTCCCTCGGGGAGCTCGATTCACTCAGCTCACCAACAGCCTCAGGAACACGGTTGTAGTAGGTGCAGCATGCCATGCAAGTCTGCCTGCTTACAGTAGTCCGAGCTGTACTGAGGAAAACTCTTTGCTTACAATTCCTTCTACCAGCTCCTAGCTGAAGTCAACCAACCTCTAGGCGAAAGTCGGCTTGTGGTCCAAGTGCAACTAGAGCACACTTTCTGGTGGACCGCCGCAGGCTTTTGGAAGATGCCCAGGAGCCCAGGACACCTCGGGAATTCTTTCCTTGAGGCAGTTCGCTACACGCAGAACACCCTGCATAGAAAAGTTGATTCTCCAAGAACCCAGTGAGGAGCTAGGTCTCTTTTGACCTGCTAGAAACCACAGATGCTTCTTCTGCGTGTCAACCTGGAAATGGCGGCCTTAGGAGACAAGCCTTGTTTTCCCGTCTTGAAAGCTCCATTCATGCGGCCTTGAAGCTCCCTGAAAAACACTGTGGTTGTCGGACTTGTCCTCACGCCAGGCATGGCTCTGGAAGACAAGGAGTTTTCTCGAAAGAAAGAGGGTGCTTCCAGGCCCTGGTGGGGAGCATATCCTGCCCTGCACCAGAGCGAAGGGGAATCTCAACGTGCACCCTACCCTCGACCCAGGGCTCTGATTTGCCCTCCAGTAGGGTAGTTGTGCAGCATTTTCCTTGAGGCCTTAGTCGCAGTTCTGCATTAGTTTAAAGGTACTAATCTTCTCAGGACTCCAGGCCCGCTCATGTCAGTACCCATTTCCGCACAAGAACTCTGAGTACCCCAAGACTCCCCTGGGCTTGCTGGGCCACACTCAGACCCGTAGGCCCTTCAGTGTGCCCCTTTTTAGGCCGAGTGAAAGATAACAAACTGCACTCTTTCTTGGGAAAGCTAGATTTCCTCAGCTCACCATCAGCCTCAGGGACACGGTTCTAGCAAGGCCAGCAAACCATGGAAGTCGGCCTCATCACTCGATTCTCAGCTGTACTGAGTAAAATTCTCTGCTTTGAAGTCCTTCGAGGACCTCATACCTGAAGTCACCGTATCTCAAGGAGAAAGGCAGCTTGCATTGCAACTTCCCCTACAGCAGAGTTTTGTGTGTAACACTTCAGGCTTTTGGGAGAGGCACAGGACCCTAGGAGTCCTAGGGCAGTCTTTCGTCGGAGCAGTTCGCTACACGCAGAGCACCTTATGTAGAAAAGTTGAATCAGGGAAGAGCCAGGGAGGTAGCTAGGTCTCTTTTGACCTGCCAGAAGCCAGAGACACTCACGCTGCGTGTCAACCTGGAGAGGGTGCCTGATGGGACTGGCCTTGTTTTCCCACCTTGAAAGCTCCTCTTATGCGCCTTGAAGCTCCCTGAAAAACACTGTGGTTGTCAGGCTTATACTCACGGCAGGCATGGCTGTGAGAGGGAAAAAGAGGTTACACGAAGAGACAGGGTATTTCAGTTTCTGAGTCAAAGCTAATCCTGTCTTGTTTTATAGCTAAAGGGAAACTCAAAGTGTGCCCTCGCTTCGAAGGAGGGCCCTGATATGCCATGTAGCGGAGTAGGCGTGCAACCGCTTCCATGAGGCCTTAGTCGCTCTCTTGCTTTAGTTGAACGCTAGTAAGGTATTCAGGACTCCTAGACCCCTCGCGGCAGCACTCGTTCCGTACCAGGACACTGAGTACTCCAAGGCTTCCCTGGGCTTGCTGGGCCACAGTCAGATGCGCAGGCCTGTCAGGGTGCCCATGGGTAGGCGGAGTGAAGGGTAACACGCCGCCCGCTTCACTCGGGGAGCTAGGTATCCCCAGCTACAGAAAGGTTTCATGAACACGATTCTAGAAAATCCAGCATACCATGGAAGTCGTCCTCATTCCCCTAGTCTGAGCTGTACTGAGAAAAACTCTCTGCTTACAAGTCCTTCTAGGACCTCATACCTGAAGTCACCGTATCTCAAGGTTAAAGGCAGCTTGCATTGCAACTTCCACTTCAGCACAGTTTTCTGTGGAACACTTCAGGCTTTTGGCAGAGGCACAGGACCCTAGGAGACCTAGGGCACTCTTTCGTCTAGGCAGTTCACTACACACAGAGCACCCTGTGTAGAAAAGCTGAATCGGGGAAGAGCCAGGGAGGTAGCTAGGTCTCTTTTGACCTGCCAGAAGCCAGAGACACTTATGCTGCGTGTCAACCTGGAGATGGTGCCTGATGGGACTGGCCTTGTTTTCCCACCTTGAAAGCTCCTCTTATGCGCCTTGAAGCTCCCTTAAAAACACGGTGGTTGTCAGCCTTATACTCACGGGCAGGCATGGCTGTGAGAGGGAACAACAGGGTTCACGAAGAGACAGGGTATCCCAGTTTCTCGGTCAGAGCTCATCCTGTTCTGTTCTATAGCTAAAGGGAATCTCAAAGTGAGGCCTAGATTCGAAGGAGGGCCCTGATATGCCATGCAGCAGGGTAGGAGTGCGCAGCTTCCATGAGGCCTTAGTCGCACTTCTGCATTAGTTTCACGGTACTAATCTTCTCAGGACTCCTGCTCCCTTGCGTCTGCACCCGTTACCGTACAAAGACACTGAGTACGCCCCCCCCCCCCAGGCTCCCCTGAGTTGAAGATCAACATTCAGACACGTAGGCCCTTCGGAGTACCCGTGTCTGTGCCGACTGAAGGGCAGCATGATGCACGCTCCCTCGGGGAGCTCGATTCCCTCAGCTCACCAACAGCCTCAGGAACACGGTTGTAGTAGGTGCAGCATGCCATGCAAGTCTGCCTGCTTACAGTAGTCCGAGCTGTACTGAGGAAAACTCTTTGCTTACAATTCCTTCTACCAGCTCCTAGCTGAAGTCAACCAACCTCTAGGCGAAAGTCGGCTTGTGGTCCAAGTGCAACTAGAGCACGCTTTCTGGTGGAACGCCGCAGGCTTTTGGAAGATGCCCAGGAGCCCAGGACACCTCGGGAATTCTTTCCTTGAGGCAGTTCGCTACACGCAGAACACCCTGCATAGAAAAGTTGATTCTCCAAGAACCCAGTGAGGAGCTAGGTCTCTTTTGACCTGCTAGAAACCACAGATGCTTCTTCTGCGTGTCAACCTGGAAATGGCGGCCTTAGGAGACAAGCCTTGTTTTCCCGTCTTGAAAGCTCCATTCATGCGGCCTTGAAGCTCCCTGAAAAACACTGTGGTTGTCGGACTTGTCCTCACGCCAGGCATGGCTCTGGAAGACAAGGAGTTTTCTCGAAAGGAAGAGGGTGCTTCCAGGCCCTGGTGGGGAGCATATCCTGCCCTGCACCAGAGCGAAGGGGAATCTCAACGTGCACCCTACCCTCGACCCAGGGCTCTGATTTGCCCTCCAGTAGGGTAGTTGTGCAGCATTTTCCTTGAGGCCTTAGTCGCAGTTCTGCATTAGTTTAAAGGTACTAATCTTCTCAGGACTCCAGGCCCGCTCATGTCAGTACCCATTTCCGCACAAGAACTCTGAGTACCCCAAGACTCCCCTGGGCTTGCTGGGCCACACTCAGACCCGTAGGCCCTTCAGTGTGCCCCTTTTTAGGCCGAGTGAAAGATAACAAACGGCACTCTTTCTTGGGAAAACTAGATTTCCTCAGCTCACCATCAGCCTCAGGGACACGGTTCTAGCAAGGCCAGCAAACCATGGAAGTCGGCCTCATCACTCGATTCTCAGCTGTACTGAGTAAAATTCTCTGCTTTGAAGTCCTTCGAGGACCTCATACCTGAAGTCACCGTATCTCAAGGAGAAAGGCAGCTTGCATTGCAACTTCCCCTACAGCAGAGTTTTGTGTGTAACACTTCAGGCTTTTGGGAGAGGCACAGGACCCTAGGAGTCCTGGGGCAGTCTTTCGTCGGAGCAGTTCGCTACACGCAGAGCACCTTATGTAGAAAAGTTGAATCAGGGAAGAGCCAGGGAGGTAGCTAGGTCTCTTTTGACCTGCCAGAAGCCAGAGACACTCACGCTGCGTGTCAACCTGGAGAGGGTGCCTGATGGGACTGGCCTTGTTTTCCCACCTTGAAAGCTCCTCTTATGCGCCTTGAAGCTCCCTGAAAAACACTGTGGTTGTCAGGCTTATACTCACGGCAGGCATGGCTGTGAGAGGGAAAAAGAGGTTACACGAAGAGACAGGGTATTTCAGTTTCTGAGTCAGAGCTAATCCTGTCTTGTTTTATAGCTAAAGGGAAACTCAAAGTGTGCCCTCGCTTCGAAGGAGGGCCCTGATATGCCATGTAGCGGAGTAGGCGTGCAACCGCTTCCATGAGGCCTTAGTCGCTCTCTTGCTTTAGTTGAACGCTAGTAAGGTATTCAGGACTCCTAGACCCCTCGCGGCAGCACTCGTTCCGTACCAGGACACTGAGTACTCCAAGGCTTCCCTGGGCTTGCTGGGCCACAGTCAGATGCGCAGGCCTGTCAGGGTGCCCATGGGTAGGCGGAGTGAAGGGTAACACGCTGCCCACTTCACTCGGGGAGCTAGGTATCCCCAGCTACAGAAAGGTTTCATGAACACGATTCTAGAAAATCCAGCATACCATGGAAGTCGTCCTCATTCCCCTAGTCTGAGCTGTACTGAGAAAAACTCTCTGCTTACAAGTCCTTCTAGGACCTCATACCTGAAGTCACCGTATCTCAAGGTTAAAGGCAGCTTGCATTGCAACTTCCACTTCAGCACAGTTTTCTGTGGAACACTTCAGGCTTTTGGCAGAGGCACAGGACCCTAGGAGACCTAGGGCACTCTTTCGTCTAGGCAGTTCACTACACACAGAGCACCCTGTGTAGAAAAGCTGAATCGGGGAAGAGCCAGGGAGGTAGCTAGGTCTCTTTTGACCTGCCAGAAGCCAGAGACACTTATGCTGCGTGTCAACCTGGAGATGGTGCCTGATGGGACTGGCCTTGTTTTCCCACCTTGAAAGCTCCTCTTATGCGCCTTGAAGCTCCCTTAAAAACACGGTGGTTGTCAGCCTTATACTCACGGGCAGGCATGGCTGTGAGAGGGAACAACAGGGTTCACGAAGAGACAGGGTATCCCAGTTTCTCGGTCAGAGCTCATCCTGTTCTGTTCTATAGCTAAAGGGAATCTCAAAGTGAGGCCTAGCTTCGAAGGAGGGCCCTGATATGCCATGCAGCAGGGTAGGAGTGCGCAGCTTCCATGAGGCCTTAGTCGCACTTCTGCATTAGTTTCACGGTACTAATCTTCTCAGGACTCCTGCTCCCTTGCGTCTGCACCCGTTACCGTACAAAGACACTGAGTACGCCCCCCCCCCCCAGGCTCCCCTGAGTTGAAGATCAACATTCAGACACGTAGGCCCTTCGGAGTACCCGTGTCTGTGCCGAGTGAAGGGCAGCATGATGCACGCTCCCTCGGGGAGCTCGATTCCCTCAGCTCACCAACAGCCTCAGGAACACGGTTGTAGTAGGTGCAGCATGCCATGCAAGTCTGCCTGCTTACAGTAGTCCGAGCTGTACTGAGGAAAACTCTTTGCTTACAATTCCTTCTACCAGCTCCTAGCTGAAGTCAACCAACCTCTAGGCGAAAGTCGGCTTGTGGTCCAAGTGCAACTAGAGCACACTTTCTGGTGGAACGCAGCAGGCTTTTGGAAGATGCCCAGGAGCCCAGGACACCTCGGGAATTCTTTCCTTGAGGCAGTTCGCTACACGCAGAACACCCTGCATAGAAAAGTTGATTCTCCAAGAACCCAGTGAGGAGCTAGGTCTCTTTTGACCTGCTAGAAACCACAGATGCTTCTTCTGCCTGTCAACCTGGAAATGGCGGCCTTAGGAGACAAGCCTTGTTTTCCCGTCTTGAAAGCTCCATTCATGCGGCCTTGAAGCTCCCTGAAAAACACTGTGGTTGTCGGACTTGTCCTCACGCCAGGCATGGCTCTGGAAGACAAGGAGTTTTCTCGAAAGAAAGAGGGTGCTTCCAGGCCCTGGTGGGGAGCATATCCTGCCCTGCACCAGAGCGAAGGGGAATCTCAACGTGCACCCTACCCTCGACCCAGGGCTCTGATTTGCCCTCCAGTAGGGTAGTTGTGCAGCATTTTCCTTGAGGCCTTAGTCGCAGTTCTGCATTAGTTTAAAGGTACTAATCTTCTCAGGACTCCAGGCCCGCTCATGTCAGTACCCATTTCCGCACAAGAACTCTGAGTACCCCAAGACTCCCCTGGGCTTGCTGGGCCACACTCAGACCTGTAGGCCCTTCAGTGTGCCCCTTTTTAGGCCGAGTGAAAGATAACAAACTGCACTCTTTCTTGGGAAAGCTAGATTTCCTCAGCTCACCATCAGCCTCAGGGACACGGTTCTAGCAAGGCCAGCAAACCATGGAAGTCGGCCTCATCACTCGATTCTCAGCTGTACTGAGTAAAATTCTCTGCTTTGAAGTCCTTCGAGGACCTCATACCTGAAGTCACCGTATCTCAAGGAGAAAGGCAGCTTGCATTGCAACTTCCCCTACAGCAGAGTTTTGTGTGTAACACTTCAGGCTTTTGGGAGAGGCACAGGACCCTAGGAGTCCTGGGGCAGTCTTTCGTCGGAGCAGTTCGCTACACGCAGAGCACCTTATGTAGAAAAGTTGAATCAGGGAAGAGCCAGGGAGGTAGCTAGGTCTCTTTTGACCTGCCAGAAGCCAGAGACACTCACGCTGCGTGTCAACCTGGAGAGGGTGCCTGATGGGACTGGCCTTGTTTTCCCACCTTGAAAGCTCCTCTTATGCGCCTTGAAGCTCCCTGAAAAACACTGTGGTTGTCAGGCTTATACTCACGGCAGGCATGGCTGTGAGAGGGAAAAAGAGGTTACACGAAGAGACAGGGTATTTCAGTTTCTGAGTCAGAGCTAATCCTGTCTTGTTTTATAGCTAAAGGGAAACTCAAAGTGTGCCCTCGCTTCGAAGGAGGGCCCTGATATGCCATGTAGCGGAGTAGGCGTGCAACCGCTTCCATGAGGCCTTAGTCGCTCTCTTGCTTTAGTTGAACGCTAGTAAGGTATTCAGGACTCCTAGACCCCTCGCGGCAGCACTCGTTCCGTACCAGGACACTGAGTACTCCAAGGCTTCCCTGGGCTTGCTGGGCCACAGTCAGATGCGCAGGCCTGTCAGGGTGCCCATGGGTAGGCGGAGTGAAGGGTAACACGCTGCCCGCTTCACTCGGGGAGCTAGGTATCCCCAGCTACAGAAAGGTTTCATGAACACGATTCTAGAAAATCCAGCATACCATGGAAGTCGTCCTCATTCCCCTAGTCTGAGCTGTACTGAGAAAAACTCTCTGCTTACAAGTCCTTCTAGGACCTCATACCTGAAGTCACCGTATCTCAAGGTTAAAGGCAGCTTGCATTGCAACTTCCACTTCAGCACAGTTTTCTGTGGAACACTTCAGGCTTTTGGCAGAGGCACAGGACCCTAGGAGACCTAGGGCACTCTTTCGTCTAGGCAGTTCACTACACACAGAGCACCCTGTGTAGAAAAGCTGAATCGGGGAAGAGCCAGGGAGGTAGCTAGGTCTCTTTTGACCTGCCAGAAGCCAGAGACACTTATGCTGCGTGTCAACCTGGAGATGGTGCCTGATGGGACTGGCCTTGTTTTCCCACCTTGAAAGCTCCTCTTATGCGCCTTGAAGCTCCCTTAAAAACACGGTGGTTGTCAGCCTTATACTCACGGGCAGGCATGGCTGTGAGAGGGAACAACAGGGTTCACGAAGAGACAGGGTATCCCAGTTTCTCGGTCAGAGCTCATCCTGTTCTGTTCTATAGCTAAAGGGAATCTCAAAGTGAGGCCTAGCTTCGAAGGAGGGCCCTGATATGCCATGCAGCAGGGTAGGAGTGCGCAGCTTCCATGAGGCCTTAGTCGCACTTCTGCATTAGTTTCACGGTACTAATCTTCTCAGGACTCCTGCTCCCTTGCGTCTGCACCCGTTACCGTACAAAGACACTGAGTACGCCCCCCCCCCCCAGGCTCCCCTGAGTTGAAGATCAACATTCAGACACGTAGGCCCTTCGGAGTACCCGTGTCTGTGCCGAGTGAAGGGCAGCATGATGCACGCTCCCTCGGGGAGCTCGATTCCCTCAGCTCACCAACAGCCTCAGGAACACGGTTGTAGTAGGTGCAGCATGCCATGCAAGTCTGCCTGCTTACAGTAGTCCGAGCTGTACTGAGGAAAACTCTTTGCTTACAATTCCTTCTACCAGCTCCTAGCTGAAGTCAACCAACCTCTAGGCGAAAGTCGGCTTGTGGTCCAAGTGCAACTAGAGCACACTTTCTGGTGGAACGCCGCAGGCTTTTGGAAGATGCCCAGGAGCCCAGGACACCTCGGGAATTCTTTCCTTGAGGCAGTTCGCTACACGCAGAACACCCTGCATAGAAAAGTTGATTCTCCAAGAACCCAGTGAGGAGCTAGGTCTCTTTTGACCTGCTAGAAACCACAGATGCTTTTTCTGCGTGTCAACCTGGAAATGGCGGCCTTAGGAGACAAGCCTTGTTTTCCCGTCTTGAAAGCTCCATTCATGCGGCCTTGAAGCTCCCTGAAAAACACTGTGGTTGTCGGACTTGTCCTCACGCCAGGCATGGCTCTGGAAGACAAGGAGTTTTCTCGAAAGGAAGAGGGTGCTTCCAGGCCCTGGTGGGGAGCATATCCTGCCCTGCACCAGAGCGAAGGGGAATCTCAACGTGCACCCTACCCTCGACCCAGGGCTCTGATTTGCCCTCCAGTAGGGTAGTTGTGCAGCATTTTCCTTGAGGCCTTAGTCGCAGTTCTGCATTAGTTTAAAGGTACTAATCTTCTCAGGACTCCAGGCCCGCTCATGTCAGTACCCATTTCCGCACAAGAACTCTGAGTACCCCAAGACTCCCCTGGGCTTGCTGGGCCACACTCAGACCCGTAGGCCCTTCAGTGTGCCCCTTTTTAGGCCGAGTGAAAGATAACAAACGGCACTCTTTCTTGGGAAAGCTAGATTTCCTCAGCTCACCATCAGCCTCAGGGACACGGTTCTAGCAAGGCCAGCAAACCATGGAAGTCGGCCTCATCACTCGATTCTCAGCTGTACTGAGTAAAATTCTCTGCTTTGAAGTCCTTCGAGGACCTCATACCTGAAGTCACCGTATCTCAAGGAGAAAGGCAGCTTGCATTGCAACTTCCCCTACAGCAGAGTTTTGTGTGTAACACTTCAGGCTTTTGGGAGAGGCACAGGACCCTAGGAGTCCTAGGGCAGTCTTTCGTCGGAGCAGTTCGCTACACGCAGAGCACCTTATGTAGAAAAGTTGAATCAGGGAAGAGCCAGGGAGGTAGCTAGGTCTCTTTTGACCTGCCAGAAGCCAGAGACACTCACGCTGCGTGTCAACCTGGAGAGGGTGCCTGATGGGACTGGCCTTGTTTTCCCACCTTGAAAGCTCCTCTTATGCGCCTTGAAGCTCCCTGAAAAACACTGTGGTTGTCAGGCTTATACTCACGGCAGGCATGGCTGTGAGAGGGAAAAAGAGGTTACACGAAGAGACAGGGTATTTCAGTTTCTGAGTCAGAGCTAATCCTGTCTTGTTTCATAGCTAAAGGGAAACTCAAAGTGTGCCCTCGCTTCGAAGGAGGGCCCTGATATGCCATGTAGCGGAGTAGGCGTGCAACCGCTTCCATGAGGCCTTAGTCGCTCTCTTGCTTTAGTTGAACGCTAGTAAGGTATTCAGGACTCCTAGACCCCTCGCGGCAGCACTCGTTCCGTACCAGGACACTGAGTACTCCAAGGCTTCCCTGGGCTTGCTGGGCCACAGTCAGATGCGCAGGCCTGTCAGGGTGCCCATGGGTAGGCGGAGTGAAGGGTAACACGCTGCCCGCTTCACTCGGGGAGCTAGGTATCCCCAGCTACAGAAAGGTTTCATGAACACGATTCTAGAAAATCCAGCATACCATGGAAGTCGTCCTCATTCCCCTAGTCTGAGCTGTACTGAGAAAAACTCTCTGCTTACAAGTCCTTCTAGGACCTCATACCTGAAGTCACCGTATCTCAAGGTTAAAGGCAGCTTGCATTGCAACTTCCACTTCAGCACAGTTTTCTGTGGAACACTTCAGGCTTTTGGCAGAGGCACAGGACCCTAGGAGACCTAGGGCACTCTTTCGTCTAGGCAGTTCACTACACACAGAGCACCCTGTGTAGAAAAGCTGAATCGGGGAAGAGCCAGGGAGGTAGCTAGGTCTCTTTTGACCTGCCAGAAGCCAGAGACACTTATGCTGCGTGTCAACCTGGAGATGGTGCCTGATGGGACTGGCCTTGTTTTCCCACCTTGAAAGCTCCTCTTATGCGCCTTGAAGCTCCCTTAAAAACACGGTGGTTGTCAGCCTTATACTCACGGGCAGGCATGGCTGTGAGAGGGAACAACAGGGTTCACGAAGAGACAGGGTATCCCAGTTTCTCGGTCAGAGCTCATCCTGTTCTGTTCTATAGCTAAAGGGAATCTCAAAGTGAGGCCTAGCTTCGAAGGAGGGCCCTGATATGCCATGCAGCAGGGTAGGAGTGCGCAGCTTCCATGAGGCCTTAGTCGCACTTCTGCATTAGTTTCACGGTACTAATCTTCTCAGGACTCCTGCTCCCTTGCGTCTGCACCCGTTACCGTACAAAGACACTGAGTACGCCCCCCCCCCCCAGGCTCCCCTGAGTTGAAGATCAACATTCAGACACGTAGGCCCTTCGGAGTACCCGTGTCTGTGCCGACTGAAGGGCAGCATGATGCACGCTCCCTCGGGGAGCTCGATTCCCTCAGCTCACCAACAGCCTCAGGAACACGGTTGTAGTTGGTGCAGCATGCCATGCAAGTCTGCCTGCTTACAGTAGTCCGAGCTGTACTGAGGAAAACCCTTTGCTTACAATTCCTTCTACCAGCTCCTAGCTGAAGTCAACCAACCTCTAGGCGAAAGTCGGCTTGTGGTCCAAGTGCAACTAGAGCACGCTTTCTGGTGGAACGCCGCAGGCTTTTGGAAGATGCCCAGGAGCCCAGGACACCTCGGGAATTCTTTCCTTGAGGCAGTTCGCTACACGCAGAACACCCTGCATAGAAAAGTTGATTCTCCAAGAACCCAGTGAGGAGCTAGGTCTCTTTTGACCTGCTAGAAACCACAGATGCTTCTTCTGCGTGTCAACCTGGAAATGGCGGCCTTAGGAGACAAGCCTTGTTTTCCCGTCTTGAAAGCTCCATTCATGCGGCCTTGAAGCTCCCTGAAAAACACTGTGGTTGTCGGACTTGTCCTCACGCCAGGCATGGCTCTGGAAGACAAGGAGTTTTCTCGAAAGAAAGAGGGTGCTTCCAGGCCCTGGTGGGGAGCATATCCTGCCCTGCACCAGAGCGAAGGGGAATCTCAACGTGCACCCTACCCTCGACCCAGGGCTCTGATTTGCCCTCCAGTAGGGTAGTTGTGCAGCATTTTCCTTGAGGCCTTAGTCGCAGTTCTGCATTAGTTTAAAGGTACTAATCTTCTCAGGACTCCAGGCCCGCTCATGTCAGTACCCATTTCCGCACAAGAACTCTGAGTACCCCAAGACTCCCCTGGGCTTGCTGGGCCACACTCAGACCCGTAGGCCCTTCAGTGTGCCCCTTTTTAGGCCGAGTGAAAGATAACAAACGGCACTCTTTCTTGGGAAAGCTAGATTTCCTCAGCTCACCATCAGCCTCAGGGACACGGTTCTAGCAAGGCCAGCAAACCATGGAAGTCGGCCTCATCACTCGATTCTCAGCTGTACTGAGTAAAATTCTCTGCTTTGAAGTCCTTCGAGGACCTCATACCTGAAGTCACCGTATCTCAAGGAGAAAGGCAGCTTGCATTGCAACTTCCCCTACAGCAGAGTTTTGTGTGTAACACTTCAGGCTTTTGGGAGAGGCACAGGACCCTAGGAGTCCTGGGGCAGTCTTTCGTCGGAGCAGTTCGCTACACGCAGAGCACCTTATGTAGAAAAGTTGAATCAGGGAAGAGCCAGGGAGGTAGCTAGGTCTCTTTTGACCTGCCAGAAGCCAGAGACACTCACGCTGCGTGTCAACCTGGAGAGGGTGCCTGATGGGACTGGCCTTGTTTTCCCACCTTGAAAGCTCCTCTTATGCGCCTTGAAGCTCCCTGAAAAACACTGTGGTTGTCAGGCTTATACTCACGGCAGGCATGGCTGTGAGAGGGAAAAAGAGGTTACACGAAGAGACAGGGTATTTCAGTTTCTGAGTCAGAGCTAATCCTGTCTTGTTTTATAGCTAAAGGGAAACTCAAAGTGTGCCCTCGCTTCGAAGGAGGGCCCTGATATGCCATGTAGCGGAGTAGGCGTGCAACCGCTTCCATGAGGCCTTAGTCGCTCTCTTGCTTTAGTTGAACGCTAGTAAGGTATTCAGGACTCCTAGACCCCTCGCGGCAGCACTCGTTCCGTACCAGGACACTGAGTACTCCAAGGCTTCCCTGGGCTTGCTGGGCCACAGTCAGATGCGCAGGCCTGTCAGGGTGCCCATGGGTAGGCGGAGTGAAGGGTAACACGCTGCCCGCTTCACTCGGGGAGCTAGGTATCCCCAGCTACAGAAAGGTTTCATGAACACGATTCTAGAAAATCCAGCATACCATGGAAGTCGTCCTCATTCCCCTAGTCTGAGCTGTACTGAGAAAAACTCTCTGCTTACAAGTCCTTCTAGGACCTCATACCTGAAGTCACCGTATCTCAAGGTTAAAGGCAGCTTGCATTGCAACTTCCACTTCAGCACAGTTTTCTGTGGAACACTTCAGGCTTTTGGCAGAGGCACAGGACCCTAGGAGACCTAGGGCACTCTTTCGTCTAGGCAGTTCACTACACACAGAGCACCCTGTGTAGAAAAGCTGAATCGGGGAAGAGCCAGGGAGGTAGCTAGGTCTCTTTTGACCTGCCAGAAGCCAGAGACACTTATGCTGCGTGTCAACCTGGAGATGGTGCCTGATGGGACTGGCCTTGTTTTCCCACCTTGAAAGCTCCTCTTATGCGCCTTGAAGCTCCCTTAAAAACACGGTGGTTGTCAGCCTTATACTCACGGGCAGGCATGGCTGTGAGAGGGAACAACAGGGTTCACGAAGAGACAGGGTATCCCAGTTTCTCGGTCAGAGCTCATCCTGTTCTGTTCTATAGCTAAAGGGAATCTCAAAGTGAGGCCTAGCTTCGAAGGAAGGCCCTGATATGCCATGCAGCAGGGTAGGAGTGCGCAGCTTCCATGAGGCCTTAGTCGCACTTCTGCATTAGTTTCACGGTACTAATCTTCTCAGGACTCCTGCTCCCTTGCGTCTGCACCCGTTTCCGTACAAAGACACTGAGTACGCCCCCCCCCCCCAGGCTCCCCTGAGTTGAAGATCAACATTCAGACACGTAGGCCCTTCGGAGTACCCGTGTCTGTGCCGACTGAAGGGCAGCATGATGCACGCTCCCTCGGGGAGCTCGATTCCCTCAGCTCACCAACAGCCTCAGGAACACGGTTGTAGTTGGTGCAGCATGCCATGCAAGTCTGCCTGCTTACAGTAGTCCGAGCTGTACTGAGGAAAACCCTTTGCTTACAATTCCTTCTACCAGCTCCTAGCTGAAGTCAACCAACCTCTAGGCGAAAGTCGGCTTGTGGTCCAAGTGCAACTAGAGCACGCTTTCTGGTGGAACGCCGCAGGCTTTTGGAAGATGCCCAGGAGCCCAGGACACCTCGGGAATTCTTTCCTTGAGGCAGTTCGCTACACGCAGAACACCCTGCATAGAAAAGTTGATTCTCCAAGAACCCAGTGAGGAGCTAGGTCTCTTTTGACCTGCTAGAAACCACAGATGCTTCTTCTGCGTGTCAACCTGGAAATGGCGGCCTTAGGAGACAAGCCTTGTTTTCCCGTCTTGAAAGCTCCATTCATGCGGCCTTGAAGCTCCCTGAAAAACACTGTGGTTGTCGGACTTGTCCTCACGCCAGGCATGGCTCTGGAAGACAAGGAGTTTTCTCGAAAGAAAGAGGGTGCTTCCAGGCCCTGGTGGGGAGCATATCCTGCCCTGCACCAGAGCGAAGGGGAATCTCAACGTGCACCCTACCCTCGACCCAGGGCTCTGATTTGCCCTCCAGTAGGGTAGTTGTGCAGCATTTTCCTTGAGGCCTTAGTCGCAGTTCTGCATTAGTTTAAAGGTACTAATCTTCTCAGGACTCCAGGCCCGCTCATGTCAGTACCCATTTCCGCACAAGAACTCTGAGTACCCCAAGACTCCCCTGGGCTTGCTGGGCCACACTCAGACCCGTAGGCCCTTCAGTGTGCCCCTTTTTAGGCCGAGTGAAAGATAACAAACTGCACTCTTTCTTGGGAAAGCTAGATTTCCTCAGCTCACCATCAGCCTCAGGGACACGGTTCTAGCAAGGCCAGCAAACCATGGAAGTCGGCCTCATCACTCGATTCTCAGCTGTACTGAGTAAAATTCTCTGCTTTGAAGTCCTTCGAGGACCTCATACCTGAAGTCACCGTATCTCAAGGAGAAAGGCAGCTTGCATTGCAACTTCCCCTACAGCAGAGTTTTGTGTGTAACACTTCAGGCTTTTGGGAGAGGCACAGGACCCTAGGAGTCCTAGGGCAGTCTTTCGTCGGAGCAGTTCGCTACACGCAGAGCACCTTATGTAGAAAAGTTGAATCAGGGAAGAGCCAGGGAGGTAGCTAGGTCTCTTTTGACCTGCCAGAAGCCAGAGACACTCACGCTGCGTGTCAACCTGGAGAGGGTGCCTGATGGGACTGGCCTTGTTTTCCCACCTTGAAAGCTCCTCTTATGCGCCTTGAAGCTCCCTGAAAAACACTGTGGTTGTCAGGCTTATACTCACGGCAGGCATGGCTGTGAGAGGGAAAAAGAGGTTACACGAAGAGACAGGGTATTTCAGTTTCTGAGTCAGAGCTAATCCTGTCTTGTTTTATAGCTAAAGGGAAACTCAAAGTGTGCCCTCGCTTCGAAGGAGGGCCCTGATATGCCATGTAGCGGAGTAGGCGTGCAACCGCTTCCATGAGGCCTTAGTCGCTCTCTTGCTTTAGTTGAACGCTAGTAAGGTATTCAGGACTCCTAGACCCCTCGCGGCAGCACTCGTTCCGTACCAGGACACTGAGTACTCCAAGGCTTCCCTGGGCTTGCTGGGCCACAGTCAGATGCGCAGGCCTGTCAGGGTGCCCATGGGTAGGCGGAGTGAAGGGTAACACGCTGCCCGCTTCACTCGGGGAGCTAGGTATCCCCAGCTACAGAAAGGTTTCATGAACACGATTCTAGAAAATCCAGCATACCATGGAAGTCGTCCTCATTCCCCTAGTCTGAGCTGTACTGAGAAAAACTCTCTGCTTACAAGTCCTTCTAGGACCTCATACCTGAAGTCACCGTATCTCAAGGTTAAAGGCAGCTTGCATTGCAACTTCCACTTCAGCACAGTTTTCTGTGGAACACTTCAGGCTTTTGGCAGAGGCACAGGACCCTAGGAGACCTAGGGCACTCTTTCGTCTAGGCAGTTCACTACACACAGAGCACCCTGTGTAGAAAAGCTGAATCGGGGAAGAGCCAGGGAGGTAGCTAGGTCTCTTTTGACCTGCCAGAAGCCAGAGACACTTATGCTGCGTGTCAACCTGGAGATGGTGCCTGATGGGACTGGCCTTGTTTTCCCACCTTGAAAGCTCCTCTTATGCGCCTTGAAGCTCCCTTAAAAACACGGTGGTTGTCAGCCTTATACTCACGGGCAGGCATGGCTGTGAGAGGGAACAACAGGGTTCACGAAGAGACAGGGTATCCCAGTTTCTCGGTCAGAGCTCATCCTGTTCTGTTCTATAGCTAAAGGGAATCTCAAAGTGAGGCCTAGCTTCGAAGGAGGGCCCTGATATGCCATGCAGCAGGGTAGGAGTGCGCAGCTTCCATGAGGCCTTAGTCGCACTTCTGCATTAGTTTCACGGTACTAATCTTCTCAGGACTCCTGCTCCCTTGCGTCTGCACCCGTTACCGTACAAAGACACTGAGTACGCCCCCCCCCCCCAGGCTCCCCTGAGTTGAAGATCAACATTCAGACACGTAGGCCCTTCGGAGTACCCGTGTCTGTGCCGACTGAAGGGCAGCATGATGCACGCTCCCTCGGGGAGCTCGATTCCCTCAGCTCACCAACAGCCTCAGGAACACGGTTGTAGTAGGTGCAGCATGCCATGCAAGTCTGCCTGCTTACAGTAGTCCGAGCTGTACTGAGGAAAACTCTTTGCTTACAATTCCTTCTACCAGCTCCTAGCTGAAGTCAACCAACCTCTAGGCGAAAGTCGGCTTGTGGTCCAAGTGCAACTAGAGCACGCTTTCTGGTGGAACGCCGCAGGCTTTTGGAAGATGCCCAGGAGCCCAGGACACCTCGGGAATTCTTTCCTTGAGGCAGTTCGCTACACGCAGAACACCCTGCATAGAAAAGTTGATTCTCCAAGAACCCAGTGAGGAGCTAGGTCTCTTTTGACCTGCTAGAAACCACAGATGCTTCTTCTGCGTGTCAACCTGGAAATGGCGGCCTTAGGAGACAAGCCTTGTTTTCCCGTCTTGAAAGCTCCATTCATGCGGCCTTGAAGCTCCCTGAAAAACACTGTGGTTGTCGGACTTGTCCTCACGCCAGGCATGGCTCTGGAAGACAAGGAGTTTTCTCGAAAGGAAGAGGGTGCTTCCAGGCCCTGGTGGGGAGCATATCCTGCCCTGCACCAGAGCGAAGGGGAATCTCAACGTGCACCCTACCCTCGACCCAGGGCTCTGATTTGCCCTCCAGTAGGGTAGTTGTGCAGCATTTTCCTTGAGGCCTTAGTCGCAGTTCTGCATTAGTTTAAAGGTACTAATCTTCTCAGGACTCCAGGCCCGCTCATGTCAGTACCCATTTCCGCACAAGAACTCTGAGTACCCCAAGACTCCCCTGGGCTTGCTGGGCCACACTCAGACCCGTAGGCCCTTCAGTGTGCCCCTTTTTAGGCCGAGTGAAAGATAACAAACGGCACTCTTTCTTGGGAAAGCTAGATTTCCTCAGCTCACCATCAGCCTCAGGGACACGGTTCTAGCAAGGCCAGCAAACCATGGAAGTCGGCCTCATCACTCGATTCTCAGCTGTACTGAGTAAAATTCTCTGCTTTGAAGTCCTTCGAGGACCTCATACCTGAAGTCACCGTATCTCAAGGAGAAAGGCAGCTTGCATTGCAACTTCCCCTACAGCAGAGTTTTGTGTGTAACACTTCAGGCTTTTGGGAGAGGCACAGGACCCTAGGAGTCCTGGGGCAGTCTTTCGTCAGAGCAGTTCGCTACACGCAGAGCACCTTATGTAGAAAAGTTGAATCAGGGAAGAGCCAGGGAGGTAGCTAGGTCTCTTTTGACCTGCCAGAAGCCAGAGACACTCACGCTGCGTGTCAACCTGGAGAGGGTGCCTGATGGGACTGGCCTTGTTTTCCCACCTTGAAAGCTCCTCTTATGCGCCTTGAAGCTCCCTGAAAAACACTGTGGTTGTCAGGCTTATACTCACGGCAGGCATGGCTGTGAGAGGGAAAAAGAGGTTACACGAAGAGACAGGGTATTTCAGTTTCTGAGTCAGAGCTAATCCTGTCTTGTTTTATAGCTAAAGGGAAACTCAAAGTGTGCCCTCGCTTCGAAGGAGGGCCCTGATATGCCATGTAGCGGAGTAGGCGTGCAACCGCTTCCATGAGGCCTTAGTCGCTCTCTTGCTTTAGTTGAACGCTAGTAAGGTATTCAGGACTCCTAGACCCCTCGCGGCAGCACTCGTTCCGTACCAGGACACTGAGTACTCCAAGGCTTCCCTGGGCTTGCTGGGCCACAGTCAGATGCGCAGGCCTGTCAGGGTGCCCATGGGTAGGCGGAGTGAAGGGTAACACGCTGCCCGCTTCACTCGGGGAGCTAGGTATCCCCAGCTACAGAAAGGTTTCATGAACACGATTCTAGAAAATCCAGCATACCATGGAAGTCGTCCTCATTCCCCTAGTCTGAGCTGTACTGAGAAAAACTCTCTGCTTACAAGTCCTTCTAGGACCTCATACCTGAAGTCACCGTATCTCAAGGTTAAAGGCAGCTTGCATTGCAACTTCCACTTCAGCACAGTTTTCTGTGGAACACTTCAGGCTTTTGGCAGAGGCACAGGACCCTAGGAGACCTAGGGCACTCTTTCGTCTAGGCAGTTCACTACACACAGAGCACCCTGTGTAGAAAAGCTGAATCGGGGAAGAGCCAGGGAGGTAGCTAGGTCTCTTTTGACCTGCCAGAAGCCAGAGACACTTATGCTGCGTGTCAACCTGGAGATGGTGCCTGATGGGACTGGCCTTGTTTTCCCACCTTGAAAGCTCCTCTTATGCGCCTTGAAGCTCCCTTAAAAACACGGTGGTTGTCAGCCTTATACTCACGGGCAGGCATGGCTGTGAGAGGGAACAACAGGGTTCACGAAGAGACAGGGTATCCCAGTTTCTCGGTCAGAGCTCATCCTGTTCTGTTCTATAGCTAAAGGGAATCTCAAAGTGAGGCCTAGCTTCGAAGGAAGGCCCTGATATGCCATGCAGCAGGGTAGGAGTGCGCAGCTTCCATGAGGCCTTAGTCGCACTTCTGCATTAGTTTCACGGTACTAATCTTCTCAGGACTCCTGCTCCCTTGCGTCTGCACCCGTTTCCGTACAAAGACACTGAGTACGCCCCCCCCCCCCAGGCTCCCCTGAGTTGAAGATCAACATTCAGACACGTAGGCCCTTCGGAGTACCCGTGTCTGTGCCGACTGAAGGGCAGCATGATGCACGCTCCCTCGGGGAGCTCGATTCCCTCAGCTCACCAACAGCCTCAGGAACACGGTTGTAGTAGGTGCAGCATGCCATGCAAGTCTGCCTGCTTACAGTAGTCCGAGCTGTACTGAGGAAAACTCTTTGCTTACAATTCCTTCTACCAGCTCCTAGCTGAAGTCAACCAACCTCTAGGCGAAAGTCGGCTTGTGGTCCAAGTGCAACTAGAGCACGCTTTCTGGTGGAACGCCGCAGGCTTTTGGAAGATGCCCAGGAGCCCAGGACACCTCGGGAATTCTTTCCTTGAGGCAGTTCGCTACACGCAGAACACCCTGCATAGAAAAGTTGATTCTCCAAGAACCCAGTGAGGAGCTAGGTCTCTTTTGACCTGCTAGAAACCACAGATGCTTCTTCTGCGTGTCAACCTGGAAATGGCGGCCTTAGGAGACAAGCCTTGTTTTCCCGTCTTGAAAGCTCCATTCATGCGGCCTTGAAGCTCCCTGAAAAACACTGTGGTTGTCGGACTTGTCCTCACGCCAGGCATGGCTCTGGAAGACAAGGAGTTTTCTCGAAAGAAAGAGGGTGCTTCCAGGCCCTGGTGGGGAGCATATCCTGCCCTGCACCAGAGCGAAGGGGAATCTCAACGTGCACCCTACCCTCGACCCAGGGCTCTGATTTGCCCTCCAGTAGGGTAGTTGTGCAGCATTTTCCTTGAGGCCTTAGTCGCAGTTCTGCATTAGTTTAAAGGTACTAATCTTCTCAGGACTCCAGGCCCGCTCATGTCAGTACCCATTTCCGCACAAGAACTCTGAGTACCCCAAGACTCCCCTGGGCTTGCTGGGCCACACTCAGACCCGTAGGCCCTTCAGTGTGCCCCTTTTTAGGCCGAGTGAAAGATAACAAACGGCACTCTTTCTTGGGAAAGCTAGATTTCCTCAGCTCACCATCAGCCTCAGGGACACGGTTCTAGCAAGGCCAGCAAACCATGGAAGTCGGCCTCATCACTCGATTCTCAGCTGTACTGAGTAAAATTCTCTGCTTTGAAGTCCTTCGAGGACCTCATACCTGAAGTCACCGTATCTCAAGGAGAAAGGCAGCTTGCATTGCAACTTCCCCTACAGCAGAGTTTTGTGTGTAACACTTCAGGCTTTTGGGAGAGGCACAGGACCCTAGGAGTCCTGGGGCAGTCTTTCGTCGGAGCAGTTCGCTACACGCAGAGCACCTTATGTAGAAAAGTTGAATCAGGGAAGAGCCAGGGAGGTAGCTAGGTCTCTTTTGACCTGCCAGAAGCCAGAGACACTCACGCTGCGTGTCAACCTGGAGAGGGTGCCTGATGGGACTGGCCTTGTTTTCCCACCTTGAAAGCTCCTCTTATGCGCCTTGAAGCTCCCTGAAAAACACTGTGGTTGTCAGGCTTATACTCACGGCAGGCATGGCTGTGAGAGGGAAAAAGAGGTTACACGAAGAGACAGGGTATTTCAGTTTCTGAGTCAGAGCTAATCCTGTCTTGTTTTATAGCTAAAGGGAAACTCAAAGTGTGCCCTCGCTTCGAAGGAGGGCCCTGATATGCCATGTAGCGGAGTAGGCGTGCAACCGCTTCCATGAGGCCTTAGTCGCTCTCTTGCTTTAGTTGAACGCTAGTAAGGTATTCAGGACTCCTAGACCCCTCGCGGCAGCACTCGTTCCGTACCAGGACACTGAGTACTCCAAGGCTTCCCTGGGCTTGCTGGGCCACAGTCAGATGCGCAGGCCTGTCAGGGTGCCCATGGGTAGGCGGAGTGAAGGGTAACACGCCGCCCGCTTCACTCGGGGAGCTAGGTATCCCCAGCTACAGAAAGGTTTCATGAACACGATTCTAGAAAATCCAGCATACCATGGAAGTCGTCCTCATTCCCCTAGTCTGAGCTGTACTGAGAAAAACTCTCTGCTTACAAGTCCTTCTAGGACCTCATACCTGAAGTCACCGTATCTCAAGGTTAAAGGCAGCTTGCATTGCAACTTCCACTTCAGCACAGTTTTCTGTGGAACACTTCAGGCTTTTGGCAGAGGCACAGGACCCTAGGAGACCTAGGGCACTCTTTCGTCTAGGCAGTTCACTACACACAGAGCACCCTGTGTAGAAAAGCTGAATCGGGGAAGAGCCAGGGAGGTAGCTAGGTCTCTTTTGACCTGCCAGAAGCCAGAGACACTTATGCTGCGTGTCAACCTGGAGATGGTGCCTGATGGGACTGGCCTTGTTTTCCCACCTTGAAAGCTCCTCTTATGCGCCTTGAAGCTCCCTTAAAAACACGGTGGTTGTCAGCCTTATACTCACGGGCAGGCATGGCTGTGAGAGGGAACAACAGGGTTCACGAAGAGACAGGGTATCCCAGTTTCTCGGTCAGAGCTCATCCAGTTCTGTTCTATAGCTAAAGGGAATCTCAAAG
This sequence comes from Balaenoptera physalus, assembly GCF_965194825.1. Classification (NCBI taxonomy): domain Eukaryota; kingdom Metazoa; phylum Chordata; class Mammalia; order Artiodactyla; family Balaenopteridae; genus Balaenoptera; species Balaenoptera physalus. The sequence goes on from NW_028125825.1 coordinate 274,860, forward strand.
TGAGGCCTAGCTTCGAAGGAGGGCCCTGATATGCCATGCAGCAGGGTAGGGGTGCGCAGCTTCCATGAGGCCTTAGTCGCACTTCCGCATTAGTTTCACGGTACTAATCTTCTCAGGACTCCTGCTCCCTTGCGTCTGCACCCGTTTCCGTACAAAGACACTGAGTACGCCCCCCCCCCGCCCAGGCTCCCCTGAGTTGAAGATCAACATTCAGACACGTAGGCCCTTCGGAGTACCCGTGTCTGTGCCGAGTGAAGGGCAGCATGATGCACGCTCCCTCGGGGAGCTCGATTCCCTCAGCTCACCAACAGCCTCAGGAACACGGTTGTAGTAGGTGCAGCATGCCATGCAAGTCTGCCTGCTTACAGTAGTCCGAGCTGTACTGAGGAAAACTCTTTGCTTACAATTCCTTCTACCAGCTCCTAGCTGAAGTCAACCAACCTCTAGGCGAAAGTCGGCTTGTGGTCCAAGTGCAACTAGAGCACACTTTCTGGTGGAACGCCGCAGGCTTTTGGAAGATGCCCAGGAGCCCAGGACACCTAGGGAATTCTTTCCTTGAGGCAGTTCGCTACACGCAGAACACCCTGCATAGAAAAGTTGATTCTCCAAGAACCCAGTGAGGAGCTAGGTCTCTTTTGACCTGCTAGAAACCACAGATGCTTCTTCTGCGTGTCAACCTGGAAATGGCGGCCTTAGGAGACAAGCCTTGTTTTCCCGTCTTGAAAGCTCCATTCATGCGGCCTTGAAGCTCCCTGAAAAACACTGTGGTTGTCGGACTTGTCCTCACGCCAGGCATGGCTCTGGAAGACAAGGAGTTTTCTCGAAAGGAAGAGGGTGCTTCCAGGCCCTGGTGGGGAGCATATCCTGCCCTGCACCAGAGCGAAGGGGAATCTCAACGTGCACCCTACCCTCGACCCAGGGCTCTGATTTGCCCTCCAGTAGGGTAGTTGTGCAGCATTTTCCTTGAGGCCTTAGTCGCAGTTCTGCATTAGTTTAAAGGTACTAATCTTCTCAGGACTCCAGGCCCGCTCATGTCAGTACCCATTTCCGCACAAGAACTCTGAGTACCCCAAGACTCCCCTGGGCTTGCTGGGCCACACTCAGACCCGTAGGCCCTTCAGTGTGCCCCTTTTTAGGCCGAGTGAAAGATAACAAACGGCACTCTTTCTTGGGAAAGCTAGATTTCCTCAGCTCACCATCAGCCTCAGGGACACGGTTCTAGCAAGGCCAGCAAACCATGGAAGTCGGCCTCATCCCTCGATTCTCAGCTGTACTGAGTAAAATTCTCTGCTTTGAAGTCCTTCGAGGACCTCATACCTGAAGTCACCGTATCTCAAGGAGAAAGGCAGCTTGCATTGCAACTTCCCCTACAGCAGAGTTTTGTGTGTAACACTTCAGGCTTTTGGGAGAGGCACAGGACCCTAGGAGTCCTAGGGCAGTCTTTCGTCGGAGCAGTTCGCTACACGCAGAGCACCTTATGTAGAAAAGTTGAATCAGGGAAGAGCCAGGGAGGTAGCTAGGTCTCTTTTGACCTGCCAGAAGCCAGAGACACTCACGCTGCGTGTCAACCTGGAGAGGGTGCCTGATGGGACTGGCCTTGTTTTCCCACCTTGAAAGCTCCTCTTATGCGCCTTGAAGCTCCCTGAAAAACACTGTGGTTGTCAGGCTTATACTCACGGCAGGCATGGCTGTGAGAGGGAAAAAGAGGTTACACGAAGAGACAGGGTATTTCAGTTTCTGAGTCAGAGCTAATCCTGTCTTGTTTTATAGCTAAAGGGAAACTCAAAGTGTGCCCTCGCTTCGAAGGAGGGCCCTGATATGCCATGTAGCGGAGTAGGCGTGCAACCGCTTCCATGAGGCCTTAGTCGCTCTCTTGCTTTAGTTGAACGCTAGTAAGGTATTCAGGACTCCTAGACCCCTCGCGGCAGCACTCGTTCCGTACCAGGACACTGAGTACTCCAAGGCTTCCCTGGGCTTGCTGGGCCACAGTCAGATGCGCAGGCCTGTCAGGGTGCCCATGGGTAGGCGGAGTGAAGGGTAACACGCTGCCCGCTTCACTCGGGGAGCTAGGTATCCCCAGCTACAGAAAGGTTTCATGAACACGATTCTAGAAAATCCAGCATACCATGGAAGTCGTCCTCATTCCCCTAGTCTGAGCTGTACTGAGAAAAACTCTCTGCTTACAAGTCCTTCTAGGACCTCATACCTGAAGTCACCGTATCTCAAGGTTAAAGGCAGCTTGCATTGCAACTTCCACTTCAGCACAGTTTTCTGTGGAACACTTCAGGCTTTTGGCAGAGGCACAGGACCCTAGGAGACCTAGGGCACTCTTTCGTCTAGGCAGTTCACTACACACAGAGCACCCTGTGTAGAAAAGCTGAATCGGGGAAGAGCCAGGGAGGTAGCTAGGTCTCTTTTGACTTGCCAGAAGCCAGAGACACTTATGCTGCGTGTCAACCTGGAGATGGTGCCTGATGGGACTGGCCTTGTTTTCCCACCTTGAAAGCTCCTCTTATGCGCCTTGAAGCTCCCTTAAAAACACGGTGGTTGTCAGCCTTATACTCACGGGCAGGCATGGCTGTGAGAGGGAACAACAGGGTTCACGAAGAGACAGGGTATCCCAGTTTCTCGGTCAGAGCTCATCCTGTTCTGTTCTATAGCTAAAGGGAATCTCAAAGTGAGGCCTAGCTTCGAAGGAGGGCCCTGATATGCCATGCAGCAGGGTAGGGGTGCGCAGCTTCCATGAGGCCTTAGTCGCACTTCTGCATTAGTTTCACGGTACTAATCTTCTCAGGACTCCTGCTCCCTTGCGTCTGCACCCGTTTCCGTACAAAGACACTGAGTACGCCCACCCCCGCCCAGGCTCCCCTGAGTTGAAGATCAACATTCAGACACGTAGGCCCTTCGGAGTACCCGTGTCTGTGCCGAGTGAAGGGCAGCATGATGCACGCTCCCTCGGGGAGCTCGATTCCCTCAGCTCACCAACAGCCTCAGGAACACGGTTGTAGTAGGTGCAGCATGCCATGCAAGTCTGCCTGCTTACAGTAGTCCGAGCTGTACTGAGGAAAACTCTTTGCTTACAATTCCTTCTACCAGCTCCTAGCTGAAGTCAACCAACCTCTAGGCGAAAGTCGGCTTGTGGTCCAAGTGCAACTAGAGCACACTTTCTGGTGGAACGCCGCAGGCTTTTGGAAGATGCCCAGGAGCCCAGGACACCTCGGGAATTCTTTCCTTGAGGCAGTTCGCTACACGCAGAACACCCTGCATAGAAAAGTTGATTCTCCAAGAACCCAGTGAGGAGCTAGGTCTCTTTTGACCTGCTAGAAACCACAGATGCTTCTTCTGCGTGTCAACCTGGAAATGGCGGCCTTAGGAGACAAGCCTTGTTTTCCCGTCTTGAAAGCTCCATTCATGCGGCCTTGAAGCTCCCTGAAAAACACTGTGGTTGTCGGACTTGTCCTCACGCCAGGCATGGCTCTGGAAGACAAGGAGTTTTCTCGAAAGGAAGAGGGTGCTTCCAGGCCCTGGTGGGGAGCATATCCTGCCCTGCACCAGAGCGAAGGGGAATCTCAACGTGCACCCTACCCTCGACCCAGGGCTCTGATTTGCCCTCCAGTAGGGTAGTTGTGCAGCATTTTCCTTGAGGCCTTAGTCGCAGTTCTGCATTAGTTTAAAGGTACTAATCTTCTCAGGACTCCAGGCCCGCTCATGTCAGTACCCATTTCCGCACAAGAACTCTGAGTACCCCAAGACTCCCCTGGGCTTGCTGGGCCACACTCAGACCCGTAGGCCCTTCAGTGTGCCCCTTTTTAGGCCGAGTGAAAGATAACAAACGGCACTCTTTCTTGGGAAAGCTAGATTTCCTCAGCTCACCATCAGCCTCAGGGACACGGTTCTAGCAAGGCCAGCAAACCATGGAAGTCGGCCTCATCACTCGATTCTCAGCTGTACTGAGTAAAATTCTCTGCTTTGAAGTCCTTCGAGGACCTCATACCTGAAGTCACCGTATCTCAAGGAGAAAGGCAGCTTGCATTGCAACTTCCCCTACAGCAGAGTTTTGTGTGTAACACTTCAGGCTTTTGGGAGAGGCACAGGACCCTAGGAGTCCTGGGGCAGTCTTTCGTCGGAGCAGTTCGCTACACGCAGAGCACCTTATGTAGAAAAGTTGAATCAGGGAAGAGCCAGGGAGGTAGCTAGGTCTCTTTTGACCTGCCAGAAGCCAGAGACACTCACGCTGCGTGTCAACCTGGAGAGGGTGCCTGATGGGACTGGCCTTGTTTTCCCACCTTGAAAGCTCCTCTTATGCGCCTTGAAGCTCCCTGAAAAACACTGTGGTTGTCAGGCTTATACTCACGGCAGGCATGGCTGTGAGAGGGAAAAAGAGGTTACACGAAGAGACAGGGTATTTCAGTTTCTGAGTCAGAGCTAATCCTGTCTTGTTTTATAGCTAAAGGGAAACTCAAAGTGTGCCCTCGCTTCGAAGGAGGGCCCTGATATGCCATGTAGCGGAGTAGGCGTGCAACCGCTTCCATGAGGCCTTAGTCGCTCTCTTGCTTTAGTTGAACGCTAGTAAGGTATTCAGGACTCCTAGACCCCTCGCGGCAGCACTCGTTCCGTACCAGGACACTGAGTACTCCAAGGCTTCCCTGGGCTTGCTGGGCCACAGTCAGATGCGCAGGCCTGTCAGGGTGCCCATGGGTAGGCGGAGTGAAGGGTAACACGCTGCCCGCTTCACTCGGGGAGCTAGGTATCCCCAGCTACAGAAAGGTTTCATGAACACGATTCTAGAAAATCCAGCATACCATGGAAGTCGTCCTCATTCCCCTAGTCTGAGCTGTACTGAGAAAAACTCTCTGCTTACAAGTCCTTCTAGGACCTCATACCTGAAGTCACCGTATCTCAAGGTTAAAGGCAGCTTGCATTGCAACTTCCACTTCAGCACAGTTTTCTGTGGAACACTTCAGGCTTTTGGCAGAGGCACAGGACCCTAGGAGACCTAGGGCACTCTTTCGTCTAGGCAGTTCACTACACACAGAGCACCCTGTGTAGAAAAGCTGAATCGGGGAAGAGCCAGGGAGGTAGCTAGGTCTCTTTTGACCTGCCAGAAGCCAGAGACACTTATGCTGCGTGTCAACCTGGAGATGGTGCCTGATGGGACTGGCCTTGTTTTCCCACCTTGAAAGCTCCTCTTATGCGCCTTGAAGCTCCCTTAAAAACACGGTGGTTGTCAGCCTTATACTCACGGGCAGGCATGGCTGTGAGAGGGAACAACAGGGTTCACGAAGAGACAGGGTATCCCAGTTTCTCGGTCAGAGCTCATCCTGTTCTGTTCTATAGCTAAAGGGAATCTCAAAGTGAGGCCTAGCTTCGAAGGAGGGCCCTGATATGCCATGCAGCAGGGTAGGGGTGCGCAGCTTCCATGAGGCCTTAGTCGCACTTCTGCATTAGTTTCACGGTACTAATCTTCTCAGGACTCCTGCTCCCTTGCGTCTGCACCCGTTTCCGTACAAAGACACTGAGTACGCCCCCCCCCGCCCAGGCTCCCCTGAGTTGAAGATCAACATTCAGACACGTAGGCCCTTCGGAGTACCCGTGTCTGTGCCGAGTGAAGGGCAGCATGATGCACGCTCCCTCGGGGAGCTCGATTCCCTCAGCTCACCAACAGCCTCAGGAACACGGTTGTAGTAGGTGCAGCATGCCATGCAAGTCTGCCTGCTTACAGTAGTCCGAGCTGTACTGAGGAAAACTCTTTGCTTACAATTCCTTCTACCAGCTCCTAGCTGAAGTCAACCAACCTCTAGGCGAAAGTCGGCTTGTGGTCCAAGTGCAACTAGAGCACGCTTTCTGGTGGAACGCCGCAGGCTTTTGGAAGATGCCCAGGAGCCCAGGACACCTCGGGAATTCTTTCCTTGAGGCAGTTCGCTACACGCAGAACACCCTGCATAGAAAAGTTGATTCTCCAAGAACCCAGTGAGGAGCTAGGTCTCTTTTGACCTGCTAGAAACCACAGATGCTTCTTCTGCGTGTCAACCTGGAAATGGCGGCCTTAGGAGACAAGCCTTGTTTTCCCGTCTTGAAAGCTCCATTCATGCGGCCTTGAAGCTCCCTGAAAAACACTGTGGTTGTCGGACTTGTCCTCACGCCAGGCATGGCTCTGGAAGACAAGGAGTTTTCTCGAAAGGAAGAGGGTGCTTCCAGGCCCTGGTGGGGAGCATATCCTGCCCTGCACCAGAGCGAAGGGGAATCTCAACGTGCACCCTACCCTCGACCCAGGGCTCTGATTTGCCCTCCAGTAGGGTAGTTGTGCAGCATTTTCCTTGAGGCCTTAGTCGCAGTTCTGCATTAGTTTAAAGGTACTAATCTTCTCAGGACTCCAGGCCCGCTCATGTCAGTACCCATTTCCGCACAAGAACTCTGAGTACCCCAAGACTCCCCTGGGCTTGCTGGGCCACACTCAGACCCGTAGGCCCTTCAGTGTGCCCCTTTTTAGGCCGAGTGAAAGATAACAAACGGCACTCTTTCTTGGGAAAGCTAGATTTCCTCAGCTCACCATCAGCCTCAGGGACACGGTTCTAGCAAGGCCAGCAAACCATGGAAGTCGGCCTCATCACTCGATTCTCAGCTGTACTGAGTAAAATTCTCTGCTTTGAAGTCCTTCGAGGACCTCATACCTGAAGTCACCGTATCTCAAGGAGAAAGGCAGCTTGCATTGCAACTTCCCCTACAGCAGAGTTTTGTGTGTAACACTTCAGGCTTTTGGGAGAGGCACAGGACCCTAGGAGTCCTGGGGCAGTCTTTCGTCGGAGCAGTTCGCTACACGCAGAGCACCTTATGTAGAAAAGTTGAATCAGGGAAGAGCCAGGGAGGTAGCTAGGTCTCTTTTGACCTGCCAGAAGCCAGAGACACTCACGCTGCGTGTCAACCTGGAGAGGGTGCCTGATGGGACTGGCCTTGTTTTCCCACCTTGAAAGCTCCTCTTATGCGCCTTGAAGCTCCCTGAAAAACACTGTGGTTGTCAGGCTTATACTCACGGCAGGCATGGCTGTGAGAGGGAAAAAGAGGTTACACGAAGAGACAGGGTATTTCAGTTTCTGAGTCAGAGCTAATCCTGTCTTGTTTTATAGCTAAAGGGAAACTCAAAGTGTGCCCTCGCTTCGAAGGAGGGCCCTGATATGCCATGTAGCGGAGTAGGCGTGCAACCGCTTCCATGAGGCCTTAGTCGCTCTCTTGCTTTAGTTGAACGCTAGTAAGGTATTCAGGACTCCTAGACCCCTCGCGGCAGCACTCGTTCCGTACCAGGACACTGAGTACTCCAAGGCTTCCCTGGGCTTGCTGGGCCACAGTCAGATGCGCAGGCCTGTCAGGGTGCCCATGGGTAGGCGGAGTGAAGGGTAACACGCTGCCCGCTTCACTCGGGGAGCTAGGTATCCCCAGCTACAGAAAGGTTTCATGAACACGATTCTAGAAAATCCAGCATACCATGGAAGTCGTCCTCATTCCCCTAGTCTGAGCTGTACTGAGAAAAACTCTCTGCTTACAAGTCCTTCTAGGACCTCATACCTGAAGTCACCGTATCTCAAGGTTAAAGGCAGCTTGCATTGCAACTTCCACTTCAGCACAGTTTTCTGTGGAACACTTCAGGCTTTTGGCAGAGGCACAGGACCCTAGGAGACCTAGGGCACTCTTTCGTCTAGGCAGTTCACTACACACAGAGCACCCTGTGTAGAAAAGCTGAATCGGGGAAGAGCCAGGGAGGTAGCTAGGTCTCTTTTGACCTGCCAGAAGCCAGAGACACTTATGCTGCGTGTCAACCTGGAGATGGTGCCTGATGGGACTGGCCTTGTTTTCCCACCTTGAAAGCTCCTCTTATGCGCCTTGAAGCTCCCTTAAAAACACGGTGGTTGTCAGCCTTATACTCACGGGCAGGCATGGCTGTGAGAGGGAACAACAGGGTTCACGAAGAGACAGGGTATCCCAGTTTCTCGGTCAGAGCTCATCCTGTTCTGTTCTATAGCTAAAGGGAATCTCAAAGTGAGGCCTAGCTTCGAAGGAGGGCCCTGATATGCCATGCAGCAGGGTAGGAGTGCGCAGCTTCCATGAGGCCTTAGTCGCACTTCTGCATTAGTTTCACGGTACTAATCTTCTCAGGACTCCTGCTCCCTTGCGTCTGCACCCGTTACCGTACAAAGACACTGAGTACGCCCCCCCCCCCAGGCTCCCCTGAGTTGAAGATCAACATTCAGACACGTAGGCCCTTCGGAGTACCCGTGTCTGTGCCGACTGAAGGGCAGCATGATGCACGCTCCCTCGGGGAGCTCGATTCCCTCAGCTCACCAACAGCCTCAGGAACACGGTTGTAGTAGGTGCAGCATGCCATGCAAGTCTGCCTGCTTACAGTAGTCCGAGCTGTACTGAGGAAAACTCTTTGCTTACAATTCCTTCTACCAGCTCCTAGCTGAAGTCAACCAACCTCTAGGCGAAAGTCGGCTTGTGGTCCAAGTGCACCTAGAGCACGCTTTCTGGTGGAACGCCGCAGGCTTTTGGAAGATGCCCAGGAGCCCAGGACACCTCGGGAATTCTTTCCTTGAGGCAGTTCGCTACACGCAGAACACCCTGCATAGAAAAGTTGATTCTCCAAGAACCCAGTGAGGAGCTAGGTCTCTTTTGACCTGCTAGAAACCACAGATGCTTCTTCTGCGTGTCAACCTGGAAATGGCGGCCTTAGGAGACAAGCCTTGTTTTCCCGTCTTGAAAGCTCCATTCATGCGGCCTTGAAGCTCCCTGAAAAACACTGTGGTTGTCGGACTTGTCCTCACGCCAGGCATGGCTCTGGAAGACAAGGAGTTTTCTCGAAAGAAAGAGGGTGCTTCCAGGCCCTGGTGGGGAGCATATCCTGCCCTGCACCAGAGCGAAGGGGAATCTCAACGTGCACCCTACCCTCGACCCAGGGCTCTGATTTGCCCTCCAGTAGGGTAGTTGTGCAGCATTTTCCTTGAGGCCTTAGTCGCAGTTCTGCATTAGTTTAAAGGTACTAATCTTCTCAGGACTCCAGGCCCGCTCATGTCAGTACCCATTTCCGCACAAGAACTCTGAGTACCCCAAGACTCCCCTGGGCTTGCTGGGCCACACTCAGACCCGTAGGCCCTTCAGTGTGCCCCTTTTTAGGCCGAGTGAAAGATAACAAACGGCACTCTTTCTTGGGAAAGCTAGATTTCCTCAGCTCACCATCAGCCTCAGGGACACGGTTCTAGCAAGGCCAGCAAACCATGGAAGTCGGCCTCATCACTCGATTCTCAGCTGTACTGAGTAAAATTCTCTGCTTTGAAGTCCTTCGAGGACCTCATACCTGAAGTCACCGTATCTCAAGGAGAAAGGCAGCTTGCATTGCAACTTCCCCTACAGCAGAGTTTTGTGTGTAACACTTCAGGCTTTTGGGAGAGGCACAGGACCCTAGGAGTCCTAGGGCAGTCTTTCGTCGGAGCAGTTCGCTACACGCAGAGCACCTTATGTAGAAAAGTTGAATCAGGGAAGAGCCAGGGAGGTAGCTAGGTCTCTTTTGACCTGCCAGAAGCCAGAGACACTCACGCTGCGTGTCAACCTGGAGAGGGTGCCTGATGGGACTGGCCTTGTTTTCCCACCTTGAAAGCTCCTCTTATGCGCCTTGAAGCTCCCTGAAAAACACTGTGGTTGTCAGGCTTATACTCACGGCAGGCATGGCTGTGAGAGGGAAAAAGAGGTTACACGAAGAGACAGGGTATTTCAGTTTCTGAGTCAGAGCTAATCCTGTCTTGTTTCATAGCTAAAGGGAAACTCAAAGTGTGCCCTCGCTTCGAAGGAGGGCCCTGATATGCCATGTAGCGGAGTAGGCGTGCAACCGCTTCCATGAGGCCTTAGTCGCTCTCTTGCTTTAGTTGAACGCTAGTAAGGTATTCAGGACTCCTAGACCCCTCGCGGCAGCACTCGTTCCGTACCAGGACACTGAGTACTCCAAGGCTTCCCTGGGCTTGCTGGGCCACAGTCAGATGCGCAGGCCTGTCAGGGTGCCCATGGGTAGGCGGAGTGAAGGGTAACACGCTGCCCGCTTCACTCGGGGAGCTAGGTATCCCCAGCTACAGAAAGGTTTCATGAACACGATTCTAGAAAATCCAGCATACCATGGAAGTCGTCCTCATTCCCCTAGTCTGAGCTGTACTGAGAAAAACTCTCTGCTTACAAGTCCTTCTAGGACCTCATACCTGAAGTCACCGTATCTCAAGGTTAAAGGCAGCTTGCATTGCAACTTCCACTTCAGCACAGTTTTCTGTGGAACACTTCAGGCTTTTGGCAGAGGCACAGGACCCTAGGAGACCTAGGGCACTCTTTCGTCTAGGCAGTTCACTACACACAGAGCACCCTGTGTAGAAAAGCTGAATCGGGGAAGAGCCAGGGAGGTAGCTAGGTCTCTTTTGACCTGCCAGAAGCCAGAGACACTTATGCTGCGTGTCAACCTGGAGATGGTGCCTGATGGGACTGGCCTTGTTTTCCCACCTTGAAAGCTCCTCTTATGCGCCTTGAAGCTCCCTTAAAAACACGGTGGTTGTCAGCCTTATACTCACGGGCAGGCATGGCTGTGAGAGGGAACAACAGGGTTCACGAAGAGACAGGGTATCCCAGTTTCTCGGTCAGAGCTCATCCTGTTCTGTTCTATAGCTAAAGGGAATCTCAAAGTGAGGCCTAGCTTCGAAGGAGGGCCCTGATATGCCATGCAGCAGGGTAGGAGTGCGCAGCTTCCATGAGGCCTTAGTCGCACTTCTGCATTAGTTTCACGGTACTAATCTTCTCAGGACTCCTGCTCCCTTGCGTCTGCACCCGTTACCGTACAAAGACACTGAGTACGCCCCCCCACCCCCAGGCTCCCCTGAGTTGAAGATCAACATTCAGACACGTAGGCCCTTCGGAGTACCCGTGTCTGTGCCGACTGAAGGGCAGCATGATGCACGCTCCCTCGGGGAGCTCGATTCCCTCAGCTCACCAACAGCCTCAGGAACACGGTTGTAGTAGGTGCAGCATGCCATGCAAGTCTGCCTGCTTACAGTAGTCCGAGCTGTACTGAGGAAAACTCTTTGCTTACAATTCCTTCTACCAGCTCCTAGCTGAAGTCAACCAACCTCTAGGCGAAAGTCGGCTTGTGGTCCAAGTGCAACTAGAGCACGCTTTCTGGTGGAACGCCGCAGGCTTTTGGAAGATGCCCAGGAGCCCAGGACACCTCGGGAATTCTTTCCTTGAGGCAGTTCGCTACACGCAGAACACCCTGCATAGAAAAGTTGATTCTCCAAGAACCCAGTGAGGAGCTAGGTCTCTTTTGACCTGCTAGAAACCACAGATGCTTCTTCTGCGTGTCAACCTGGAAATGGCGGCCTTAGGAGACAAGCCTTGTTTTCCCGTCTTGAAAGCTCCATTCATGCGGCCTTGAAGCTCCCTGAAAAACACTGTGGTTGTCGGACTTGTCCTCACGCCAGGCATGGCTCTGGAAGACAAGGAGTTTTCTCGAAAGAAAGAGGGTGCTTCCAGGCCCTGGTGGGGAGCATATCCTGCCCTGCACCAGAGCGAAGGGGAATCTCAACGTGCACCCTACCCTCGACCCAGGGCTCTGATTTGCCCTCCAGTAGGGTAGTTGTGCAGCATTTTCCTTGAGGCCTTAGTCGCAGTTCTGCATTAGTTTAAAGGTACTAATCTTCTCAGGACTCCAGGCCCGCTCATGTCAGTACCCATTTCCGCACAAGAACTCTGAGTACCCCAAGACTCCCCTGGGCTTGCTGGGCCACACTCAGACCCGTAGGCCCTTCAGTGTGCCCCTTTTTAGGCCGAGTGAAAGATAACAAACGGCACTCTTTCTTGGGAAAGCTAGATTTCCTCAGCTCACCATCAGCCTCAGGGACACGGTTCTAGCAAGGCCAGCAAACCATGGAAGTCGGCCTCATCACTCGATTCTCAGCTGTACTGAGTAAAATTCTCTGCTTTGAAGTCCTTCGAGGACCTCATACCTGAAGTCACCGTATCTCAAGGAGAAAGGCAGCTTGCATTGCAACTTCCCCTACAGCAGAGTTTTGTGTGTAACACTTCAGGCTTTTGGGAGAGGCACAGGACCCTAGGAGTCCTGGGGCAGTCTTTCGTCGGAGCAGTTCACTACACGCAGAGCACCTTATGTAGAAAAGTTGAATCAGGGAAGAGCCAGGGAGGTAGCTAGGTCTCTTTTGACCTGCCAGAAGCCAGAGACACTCACGCTGCGTGTCAACCTGGAGAGGGTGCCTGATGGGACTGGCCTTGTTTTCCCACCTTGAAAGCTCCTCTTATGCGCCTTGAAGCTCCCTGAAAAACACTGTGGTTGTCAGGCTTATACTCACGGCAGGCATGGCTGTGAGAGGGAAAAAGAGGTTACACGAAGAGACAGGGTATTTCAGTTTCTGAGTCAGAGCTAATCCTGTCTTGTTTTATAGCTAAAGGGAAACTCAAAGTGTGCCCTCGCTTCGAAGGAGGGCCCTGATATGCCATGTAGCGGAGTAGGCGTGCAACCGCTTCCATGAGGCCTTAGTCGCTCTCTTGCTTTAGTTGAACGCTAGTAAGGTATTCAGGACTCCTAGACCCCTCGCGGCAGCACTCGTTCCGTACCAGGACACTGAGTACTCCAAGGCTTCCCTGGGCTTGCTGGGCCACAGTCAGATGCGCAGGCCTGTCAGGGTGCCCATGGGTAGGCGGAGTGAAGGGTAACACGCTGCCCGCTTCACTCGGGGAGCTAGGTATCCCCAGCTACAGAAAGGTTTCATGAACACGATTCTAGAAAATCCAGCATACCATGGAAGTCGTCCTCATTCCCCTAGTCTGAGCTGTACTGAGAAAAACTCTCTGCTTACAAGTCCTTCTAGGACCTCATACCTGAAGTCACCGTATCTCAAGGTTAAAGGCAGCTTGCATTGCAACTTCCACTTCAGCACAGTTTTCTGTGGAACACTTCAGGCTTTTGGCAGAGGCACAGGACCCTAGGAGACCTAGGGCACTCTTTCGTCTAGGCAGTTCACTACACACAGAGCACCCTGTGTAGAAAAGCTGAATCGGGGAAGAGCCAGGGAGGTAGCTAGGTCTCTTTTGACCTGCCAGAAGCCAGAGACACTTATGCTGCGTGTCAACCTGGAGATGGTGCCTGATGGGACTGGCCTTGTTTTCCCACCTTGAAAGCTCCTCTTATGCGCCTTGAAGCTCCCTTAAAAACACGGTGGTTGTCAGCCTTATACTCACGGGCAGGCATGGCTGTGAGAGGGAACAACAGGGTTCACGAAGAGACAGGGTATCCCAGTTTCTCGGTCAGAGCTCATCCTGTTCTGTTCTATAGCTAAAGGGAATCTCAAAGTGAGGCCTAGCTTCGAAGGAGGGCCCTGATATGCCATGCAGCAGGGTAGGAGTGCGCAGCTTCCATGAGGCCTTAGTCGCACTTCTGCATTAGTTTCACGGTACTAATCTTCTCAGGACTCCTGCTCCCTTGCGTCTGCACCCGTTACCGTACAAAGACACTGAGTACGCCCCCCCCCCCCCAGGCTCCCCTGAGTTGAAGATCAACATTCAGACACGTAGGCCCTTCGGAGTACCCGTGTCTGTGCCGACTGAAGGGCAGCATGATGCACGCTCCCTCGGGGAGCTCGATTCCCTCAGCTCACCAACAGCCTCAGGAACACGGTTGTAGTAGGTGCAGCATGCCATGCAAGTCTGCCTGCTTACAGTAGTCCGAGCTGTACTGAGGAAAACTCTTTGCTTACAATTCCTTCTACCAGCTCCTAGCTAAAGTCAACCAACCTCTAGGCGAAAGTCGGCTTGTGGTCCAAGTGCAACTAGAGCACGCTTTCTGGTGGAACGCCGCAGGCTTTTGGAAGATGCCCAGGAGCCCAGGACACCTCGGGAATTCTTTCCTTGAGGCAGTTCGCTACACGCAGAACACCCTGCATAGAAAAGTTGATTCTCCAAGAACCCAGTGAGGAGCTAGGTCTCTTTTGACCTGCTAGAAACCACAGATGCTTCTTCTGCGTGTCAACCTGGAAATGGCGGCCTTAGGAGACAAGCCTTGTTTTCCCGTCTTGAAAGCTCCATTCATGCGGCCTTGAAGCTCCCTGAAAAACACTGTGGTTGTCGGACTTGTCCTCACGCCAGGCATGGCTCTGGAAGATAAGGAGTTTTCTCGAAAGAAAGAGGGTGCTTCCAGGCCCTGGTGGGGAGCATATCCTGCCCTGCACCAGAGCGAAGGGGAATCTCAACGTGCACCCTACCCTCGACCCAGGGCTCTGATTTGCCCTCCAGTAGGGTAGTTGTGCAGCATTTTCCTTGAGGCCTTAGTCGCAGTTCTGCATTAGTTTAAAGGTACTAATCTTCTCAGGACTCCAGGCCCGCTCATGTCAGTACCCATTTCCGCACAAGAACTCTGAGTACCCCAAGACTCCCCTGGGCTTGCTGGGCCACACTCAGACCCGTAGGCCCTTCAGTGTGCCCCTTTTTAGGCCGAGTGAAAGATAACAAACTGCACTCTTTCTTGGGAAAGCTAGATTTCCTCAGCTCACCATCAGCCTCAGGGACACGGTTCTAGCAAGGCCAGCAAACCATGGAAGTCGGCCTCATCACTCGATTCTCAGCTGTACTGAGTAAAATTCTCTGCTTTGAAGTCCTTCGAGGACCTCATACCTGAAGTCACCGTATCTCAAGGAGAAAGGCAGCTTGCATTGCAACTTCCCCTACAGCAGAGTTTTGTGTGTAACACTTCAGGCTTTTGGGAGAGGCACAGGACCCTAGGAGTCCTGGGGCAGTCTTTCGTCGGAGCAGTTCGCTACACGCAGAGCACCTTATGTAGAAAAGTTGAATCAGGGAAGAGCCAGGGAGGTAGCTAGGTCTCTTTTGACCTGCCAGAAGCCAGAGACACTCACGCTGCGTGTCAACCTGGAGAGGGTGCCTGATGGGACTGGCCTTGTTTTCCCACCTTGAAAGCTCCTCTTATGCGCCTTGAAGCTCCCTGAAAAACACTGTGGTTGTCAGGCTTATACTCACGGCAGGCATGGCTGTGAGAGGGAAAAAGAGGTTACACGAAGAGACAGGGTATTTCAGTTTCTGAGTCAGAGCTAATCCTGTCTTGTTTTATAGCTAAAGGGAAACTCAAAGTGTGCCCTCGCTTCGAAGGAGGGCCCTGATATGCCATGTAGCGGAGTAGGCGTGCAACCGCTTCCATGAGGCCTTAGTCGCTCTCTTGCTTTAGTTGAACGCTAGTAAGGTATTCAGGACTCCTAGACCCCTCGCGGCAGCACTCGTTCCGTACCAGGACACTGAGTACTCCAAGGCTTCCCTGGGCTTGCTGGGCCACAGTCAGATGCGCAGGCCTGTCAGGGTGCCCATGGGTAGGCGGAGTGAAGGGTAACACGCTGCCCGCTTCACTCGGGGAGCTAGGTATCCCCAGCTACAGAAAGGTTTCATGAACACGATTCTAGAAAATCCAGCATACCATGGAAGTCGTCCTCATTCCCCTAGTCTGAGCTGTACTGAGAAAAACTCTCTGCTTACAAGTCCTTCTAGGACCTCATACCTGAAGTCACCGTATCTCAAGGTTAAAGGCAGCTTGCATTGCAACTTCCACTTCAGCACAGTTTTCTGTGGAACACTTCAGGCTTTTGGCAGAGGCACAGGACCCTAGGAGACCTAGGGCACTCTTTCGTCTAGGCAGTTCACTACACACAGAGCACCCTGTGTAGAAAAGCTGAATCGGGGAAGAGCCAGGGAGGTAGCTAGGTCTCTTTTGACCTGCCAGAAGCCAGAGACACTTATGCTGCGTGTCAACCTGGAGATGGTGCCTGATGGGACTGGCCTTGTTTTCCCACCTTGAAAGCTCCTCTTATGCGCCTTGAAGCTCCCTTAAAAACACGGTGGTTGTCAGCCTTATACTCACGGGCAGGCATGGCTGTGAGAGGGAACAACAGGGTTCACGAAGAGACAGGGTATCCCAGTTTCTCGGTCAGAGCTCATCCTGTTCTGTTCTATAGCTAAAGGGAATCTCAAAGTGAGGCCTAGCTTCGAAGGAGGGCCCTGATATGCCATGCAGCAGGGTAGGAGTGCGCAGCTTCCATGAGGCCTTAGTCGCACTTCTGCATTAGTTTCACGGTACTAATCTTCTCAGGACTCCTGCTCCCTTGCGTCTGCACCCGTTACCGTACAAAGACACTGAGTACGCCCCCCCCCCCCCAGGCTCCCCTGAGTTGAAGATCAACATTCAGACACGTAGGCCCTTCGGAGTACCCGTGTCTGTGCCGACTGAAGGGCAGCATGATGCACGCTCCCTCGGGGAGCTCGATTCCCTCAGCTCACCAACAGCCTCAGGAACACGGTTGTAGTAGGTGCAGCATGCCATGCAAGTCTGCCTGCTTACAGTAGTCCGAGCTGTACTGAGGAAAACTCTTTGCTTACAATTCCTTCTACCAGCTCCTAGCTAAAGTCAACCAACCTCTAGGCGAAAGTCGGCTTGTGGTCCAAGTGCAACTAGAGCACGCTTTCTGGTGGAACGCCGCAGGCTTTTGGAAGATGCCCAGGAGCCCAGGACACCTCGGGAATTCTTTCCTTGAGGCAGTTCGCTACACGCAGAACACCCTGCATAGAAAAGTTGATTCTCCAAGAACCCAGTGAGGAGCTAGGTCTCTTTTGACCTGCTAGAAACCACAGATGCTTCTTCTGCGTGTCAACCTGGAAATGGCGGCCTTAGGAGACAAGCCTTGTTTTCCCGTCTTGAAAGCTCCATTCATGCGGCCTTGAAGCTCCCTGAAAAACACTGTGGTTGTCGGACTTGTCCTCACGCCAGGCATGGCTCTGGAAGACAAGGAGTTTTCTCGAAAGAAAGAGGGTGCTTCCAGGCCCTGGTGGGGAGCATATCCTGCCCTGCACCAGAGCGAAGGGGAATCTCAACGTGCACCCTACCCTCGACCCAGGGCTCTGATTTGCCCTCCAGTAGGGTAGTTGTGCAGCATTTTCCTTGAGGCCTTAGTCGCAGTTCTGCATTAGTTTAAAGGTACTAATCTTCTCAGGACTCCAGGCCCGCTCATGTCAGTACCCATTTCCGCACAAGAACTCTGAGTACCCCAAGACTCCCCTGGGCTTGCTGGGCCACACTCAGACCCGTAGGCCCTTCAGTGTGCCCCTTTTTAGGCCGAGTGAAAGATAACAAACTGCACTCTTTCTTGGGAAAGCTAGATTTCCTCAGCTCACCATCAGCCTCAGGGACACGGTTCTAGCAAGGCCAGCAAACCATGGAAGTCGGCCTCATCACTCGATTCTCAGCTGTACTGAGTAAAATTCTCTGCTTTGAAGTCCTTCGAGGACCTCATACCTGAAGTCACCGTATCTCAAGGAGAAAGGCAGCTTGCATTGCAACTTCCCCTACAGCAGAGTTTTGTGTGTAACACTTCAGGCTTTTGGGAGAGGCACAGGACCCTAGGAGTCCTGGGGCAGTCTTTCGTCGGAGCAGTTCGCTACACGCAGAGCACCTTATGTAGAAAAGTTGAATCAGGGAAGAGCCAGGGAGGTAGCTAGGTCTCTTTTGACCTGCCAGAAGCCAGAGACACTCACGCTGCGTGTCAACCTGGAGAGGGTGCCTGATGGGACTGGCCTTGTTTTCCCACCTTGAAAGCTCCTCTTATGCGCCTTGAAGCTCCCTGAAAAACACTGTGGTTGTCAGGCTTATACTCACGGCAGGCATGGCTGTGAGAGGGAAAAAGAGGTTACACGAAGAGACAGGGTATTTCAGTTTCTGAGTCAGAGCTAATCCTGTCTTGTTTTATAGCTAAAGGGAAACTCAAAGTGTGCCCTCGCTTCGAAGGAGGGCCCTGATATGCCATGTAGCGGAGTAGGCGTGCAACCGCTTCCATGAGGCCTTAGTCGCTCTCTTGCTTTAGTTGAACGCTAGTAAGGTATTCAGGACTCCTAGACCCCTCGCGGCAGCACTCGTTCCGTACCAGGACACTGAGTACTCCAAGGCTTCCCTGGGCTTGCTGGGCCACAGTCAGATGCGCAGGTCTGTCAGGGTGCCCATGGGTAGGCGGAGTGAAGGGTAACACGCTGCCCGCTTCACTCGGGGAGCTAGGTATCCCCAGCTACAGAAAGGTTTCATGAACACGATTCTAGAAAATCCAGCATACCATGGAAGTCGTCCTCATTCCCCTAGTCTGAGCTGTACTGAGAAAAACTCTCTGCTTACAAGTCCTTCTAGGACCTCATACCTGAAGTCACCGTATCTCAAGGTTAAAGGCAGCTTGCATTGCAACTTCCACTTCAGCACAGTTTTCTGTGGAACACTTCAGGCTTTTGGCAGAGGCACAGGACCCTAGGAGACCTAGGGCACTCTTTCGTCTAGGCAGTTCACTACACACAGAGCACCCTGTGTAGAAAAGCTGAATCGGGGAAGAGCCAGGGAGGTAGCTAGGTCTCTTTTGACCTGCCAGAAGCCAGAGACACTTATGCTGCGTGTCAACCTGGAGATGGTGCCTGATGGGACTGGCCTTGTTTTCCCACCTTGAAAGCTCCTCTTATGCGCCTTGAAGCTCCCTTAAAAACACGGTGGTTGTCAGCCTTATACTCACGGGCAGGCATGGCTGTGAGAGGGAACAACAGGGTTCACGAAGAGACAGGGTATCCCAGTTTCTCGGTCAGAGCTCATCCTGTTCTGTTCTATAGCTAAAGGGAATCTCAAAGTGAGGCCTAGCTTCGAAGGAGGGCCCTGATATGCCATGCAGCAGGGTAGGAGTGCGCAGCTTCCATGAGGCCTTAGTCGCACTTCTGCATTAGTTTCACGGTACTAATCTTCTCAGGACTCCTGCTCCCTTGCGTCTGCACCCGTTACCGTACAAAGACACTGAGTACGCCCCCCCCCCCCCAGGCTCCCCTGAGTTGAAGATCAACATTCAGACACGTAGGCCCTTCGGAGTACCCGTGTCTGTGCCGACTGAAGGGCAGCATGATGCACGCTCCCTCGGGGAGCTCGATTCCCTCAGCTCACCAACAGCCTCAGGAACACGGTTGTAGTAGGTGCAGCATGCCATGCAAGTCTGCCTGCTTACAGTAGTCCAAGCTGTACTGAGGAAAACTCTTTGCTTACAATTCCTTCTACCAGCTCCTAGCTGAAGTCAACCAACCTCTAGGCGAAAGTCGGCTTGTGGTCCAAGTGCAACTAGAGCACGCTTTCTGGTGGAACGCCGCAGGCTTTTGGAAGATGCCCAGGAGCCCAGGACACCTCGGGAATTCTTTCCTTGAGGCAGTTCGCTACACGCAGAACACCCTGCATAGAAAAGTTGATTCTCCAAGAACCCAGTGAGGAGCTAGGTCTCTTTTGACCTGCTAGAAACCACAGATGCTTCTTCTGCGTGTCAACCTGGAAATGGCGGCCTTAGGAGACAAGCCTTGTTTTCCCGTCTTGAAAGCTCCATTCATGCGGCCTTGAAGCTCCCTGAAAAACACTGTGGTTGTCGGACTTGTCCTCACGCCAGGCATGGCTCTGGAAGACAAGGAGTTTTCTCGAAAGAAAGAGGGTGCTTCCAGGCCCTGGTGGGGAGCATATCCTGCCCTGCACCAGAGCGAAGGGGAATCTCAACGTGCACCCTACCCTCGACCCAGGGCTCTGATTTGCCCTCCAGTAGGGTAGTTGTGCAGCATTTTCCTTGAGGCCTTAGTCGCAGTTCTGCATTAGTTTAAAGGTACTAATCTTCTCAGGACTCCAGGCCCGCTCATGTCAGTACCCATTTCCGCACAAGAACTCTGAGTACCCCAAGACTCCCCTGGGCTTGCTGGGCCACACTCAGACCCGTAGGCCCTTCAGTGTGCCCCTTTTTAGGCCGAGTGAAAGATAACAAACGGCACTCTTTCTTGGGAAAGCTAGATTTCCTCAGCTCACCATCAGCCTCAGGGACACGGTTCTAGCAAGGCCAGCAAACCATGGAAGTCGGCCTCATCACTCGATTCTCAGCTGTACTGAGTAAAATTCTCTGCTTTGAAGTCCTTCGAGGACCTCATACCTGAAGTCACCGTATCTCAAGGAGAAAGGCAGCTTGCATTGCAACTTCCCCTACAGCAGAGTTTTGTGTGTAACACTTCAGGCTTTTGGGAGAGGCACAGGACCCTAGGAGTCCTGGGGCAGTCTTTCGTCGGAGCAGTTCGCTACACGCAGAGCACCTTATGTAGAAAAGTTGAATCAGGGAAGAGCCAGGGAGGTAGCTAGGTCTCTTTTGACCTGCCAGAAGCCAGAGACACTCACGCTGCGTGTCAACCTGGAGAGGGTGCCTGATGGGACTGGCCTTGTTTTCCCACCTTGAAAGCTCCTCTTATGCGCCTTGAAGCTCCCTGAAAAACACTGTGGTTGTCAGGCTTATACTCACGGCAGGCATGGCTGTGAGAGGGAAAAAGAGGTTACACGAAGAGACAGGGTATTTCAGTTTCTGAGTCAGAGCTAATCCTGTCTTGTTTTATAGCTAAAGGGAAACTCAAAGTGTGCCCTCGCTTCGAAGGAGGGCCCTGATATGCCATGTAGCGGAGTAGGCGTGCAACCGCTTCCATGAGGCCTTAGTCGCTCTCTTGCTTTAGTTGAACGCTAGTAAGGTATTCAGGACTCCTAGACCCCTCGCGGCAGCACTCGTTCCGTACCAGGACACTGAGTACTCCAAGGCTTCCCTGGGCTTGCTGGGCCACAGTCAGATGCGCAGGCCTGTCAGGGTGCCCATGG
Source organism: Balaenoptera physalus (assembly GCF_965194825.1). Classification (NCBI taxonomy): domain Eukaryota; kingdom Metazoa; phylum Chordata; class Mammalia; order Artiodactyla; family Balaenopteridae; genus Balaenoptera; species Balaenoptera physalus. Next base: position 295,618 of record NW_028125825.1, read on the forward strand.
GTAGGCGGAGTGAAGGGTAACACGCCGCCCGCTTCACTCGGGGAGCTAGGTATCCCCAGCTACAGAAAGGTTTCATGAACACGATTCTAGAAAATCCAGCATACCATGGAAGTCGTCCTCATTCCCCTAGTCTGAGCTGTACTGAGAAAAACTCTCTGCTTACAAGTCCTTCTAGGACCTCATACCTGAAGTCACCGTATCTCAAGGTTAAAGGCAGCTTGCATTGCAACTTCCACTTCAGCACAGTTTTCTGTGGAACACTTCAGGCTTTTGGCAGAGGCACAGGACCCTAGGAGACCTAGGGCACTCTTTCGTCTAGGCAGTTCACTACACACAGAGCACCCTGTGTAGAAAAGCTGAATCGGGGAAGAGCCAGGGAGGTAGCTAGGTCTCTTTTGACCTGCCAGAAGCCAGAGACACTTATGCTGCGTGTCAACCTGGAGATGGTGCCTGATGGGACTGGCCTTGTTTTCCCACCTTGAAAGCTCCTCTTATGCGCCTTGAAGCTCCCTTAAAAACACGGTGGTTGTCAGCCTTATACTCACGGGCAGGCATGGCTGTGAGAGGGAACAACAGGGTTCACGAAGAGACAGGGTATCCCAGTTTCTCGGTCAGAGCTCATCCTGTTCTGTTCTATAGCTAAAGGGAATCTCAAAGTGAGGCCTAGCTTCGAAGGAGGGCCCTGATATGCCATGCAGCAGGGTAGGAGTGCGCAGCTTCCATGAGGCCTTAGTCGCACTTCTGCATTAGTTTCACGGTACTAATCTTCTCAGGACTCCTGCTCCCTTGCGTCTGCACCCGTTACCGTACAAAGACACTGAGTACGCCCCCCCCCCCCAGGCTCCCCTGAGTTGAAGATCAACATTCAGACACGTAGGCCCTTCGGAGTACCCGTGTCTGTGCCGACTGAAGGGCAGCATGATGCACGCTCCCTCGGGGAGCTCGATTCCCTCAGCTCACCAACAGCCTCAGGAACACGGTTGTAGTAGGTGCAGCATGCCATGCAAGTCTGCCTGCTTACAGTAGTCCGAGCTGTACTGAGGAAAACTCTTTGCTTACAATTCCTTCTACCAGCTCCTAGCTGAAGTCAACCAACCTCTAGGCGAAAGTCGGCTTGTGGTCCAAGTGCAACTAGAGCACGCTTTCTGGTGGAACGCCGCAGGCTTTTGGAAGATGCCCAGGAGCCCAGGACACCTCGGGAATTCTTTCCTTGAGGCAGTTCGCTACACGCAGAACACCCTGCATAGAAAAGTTGATTCTCCAAGAACCCAGTGAGGAGCTAGGTCTCTTTTGACCTGCTAGAAACCACAGATGCTTCTTCTGCGTGTCAACCTGGAAATGGCGGCCTTAGGAGACAAGCCTTGTTTTCCCGTCTTGAAAGCTCCATTCATGCGGCCTTGAAGCTCCCTGAAAAACACTGTGGTTGTCGGACTTGTCCTCACGCCAGGCATGGCTCTGGAAGACAAGGAGTTTTCTCGAAAGAAAGAGGGTGCTTCCAGGCCCTGGTGGGGAGCATATCCTGCCCTGCACCAGAGCGAAGGGGAATCTCAACGTGCACCCTACCCTCGACCCAGGGCTCTGATTTGCCCTCCAGTAGGGTAGTTGTGCAGCATTTTCCTTGAGGCCTTAGTCGCAGTTCTGCATTAGTTTAAAGGTACTAATCTTCTAAGGACTCCAGGCCCGCTCATGTCAGTACCCATTTCCGCACAAGAACTCTGAGTACCCCAAGACTCCCCTGGGCTTGCTGGGCCACACTCAGACCCGTAGGCCCTTCAGTGTGCCCCTTTTTAGGCCGAGTGAAAGATAACAAACTGCACTCTTTCTTGGGAAAGCTAGATTTCCTCAGCTCACCATCAGCCTCAGGGACACGGTTCTAGCAAGGCCAGCAAACCATGGAAGTCGGCCTCATCACTCGATTCTCAGCTGTACTGAGTAAAATTCTCTGCTTTGAAGTCCTTCGAGGACCTCATACCTGAAGTCACCGTATCTCAAGGAGAAAGGCAGCTTGCATTGCAACTTCCCCTACAGCAGAGTTTTGTGTGTAACACTTCAGGCTTTTGGGAGAGGCACAGGACCCTAGGAGTCCTGGGGCAGTCTTTCGTCGGAGCAGTTCGCTACACGCAGAGCACCTTATGTAGAAAAGTTGAATCAGGGAAGAGCCAGGGAGGTAGCTAGGTCTCTTTTGACCTGCCAGAAGCCAGAGACACTCACGCTGCGTGTCAACCTGGAGAGGGTGCCTGATGGGACTGGCCTTGTTTTCCCACCTTGAAAGCTCCTCTTATGCGCCTTGAAGCTCCCTGAAAAACACTGTGGTTGTCAGGCTTATACTCACGGCAGGCATGGCTGTGAGAGGGAAAAAGAGGTTACACGAAGAGACAGGGTATTTCAGTTTCTGAGTCAGAGCTAATCCTGTCTTGTTTTATAGCTAAAGGGAAACTCAAAGTGTGCCCTCGCTTCGAAGGAGGGCCCTGATATGCCATGTAGCGGAGTAGGCGTGCAACCGCTTCCATGAGGCCTTAGTCGCTCTCTTGCTTTAGTTGAACGCTAGTAAGGTATTCAGGACTCCTAGACCCCTCGCGGCAGCACTCGTTCCGTACCAGGACACTGAGTACTCCAAGGCTTCCCTGGGCTTGCTGGGCCACAGTCAGATGCGCAGGCCTGTCAGGGTGCCCATGGGTAGGCGGAGTGAAGGGTAACACGCTGCCCGCTTCACTCGGGGAGCTAGGTATCCCCAGCTACAGAAAGGTTTCATGAACACGATTCTAGAAAATCCAGCATACCATGGAAGTCGTCCTCATTCCCCTAGTCTGAGCTGTACTGAGAAAAACTCTCTGCTTACAAGTCCTTCTAGGACCTCATACCTGAAGTCACCGTATCTCAAGGTTAAAGGCAGCTTGCATTGCAACTTCCACTTCAGCACAGTTTTCTGTGGAACACTTCAGGCTTTTGGCAGAGGCACAGGACCCTAGGAGACCTAGGGCACTCTTTCGTCTAGGCAGTTCACTACACACAGAGCACCCTGTGTAGAAAAGCTGAATCGGGGAAGAGCCAGGGAGGTAGCTAGGTCTCTTTTGACCTGCCAGAAGCCAGAGACACTTATGCTGCGTGTCAACCTGGAGATGGTGCCTGATGGGACTGGCCTTGTTTTCCCACCTTGAAAGCTCCTCTTATGCGCCTTGAAGCTCCCTTAAAAACACGGTGGTTGTCAGCCTTATACTCACGGGCAGGCATGGCTGTGAGAGGGAACAACAGGGTTCACGAAGAGACAGGGTATCCCAGTTTCTCGGTCAGAGCTCATCCTGTTCTGTTCTATAGCTAAAGGGAATCTCAAAGTGAGGCCTAGCTTCGAAGGAGGGCCCTGATATGCCATGCAGCAGGGTAGGAGTGCGCAGCTTCCATGAGGCCTTAGTCGCACTTCTGCATTAGTTTCACGGTACTAATCTTCTCAGGACTCCTGCTCCCTTGCGTCTGCACCCGTTTCCGTACAAAGACACTGAGTACGCCCCCCCCCCCCAGGCTCCCCTGAGTTGAAGATCAACATTCAGACACGTAGGCCCTTCGGAGTACCCGTGTCTGTGCCGAGTGAAGGGCAGCATGATGCACGCTCCCTCGGGGAGCTCGATTCCCTCAGCTCACCAACAGCCTCAGGAACACGGTTGTAGTAGGTGCAGCATGCCATGCAAGTCTGCCTGCTTACAGTAGTCCGAGCTGTACTGAGGAAAACTCTTTGCTTACAATTCCTTCTACCAGCTCCTAGCTGAAGTCAACCAACCTCTAGGCGAAAGTCGGCTTGTGGTCCAAGTGCAACTAGAGCACGCTTTCTGGTGGAACGCCGCAGGCTTTTGGAAGATGCCCAGGAGCCCAGGACACCTCGGGAATTCTTTCCTTGAGGCAGTTCGCTACACGCAGAACACCCTGCATAGAAAAGTTGATTCTCCAAGAACCCAGTGAGGAGCTAGGTCTCTTTTGACCTGCTAGAAACCACAGATGCTTCTTCTGCGTGTCAACCTGGAAATGGCGGCCTTAGGAGACAAGCCTTGTTTTCCCGTCTTGAAAGCTCCATTCATGCGGCCTTGAAGCTCCCTGAAAAACACTGTGGTTGTCGGACTTGTCCTCACGCCAGGCATGGCTCTGGAAGACAAGGAGTTTTCTCGAAAGGAAGAGGGTGCTTCCAGGCCCTGGTGGGGAGCATATCCTGCCCTGCACCAGAGCGAAGGGGAATCTCAACGTGCACCCTACCCTCGACCCAGGGCTCTGATTTGCCCTCCAGTAGGGTAGTTGTGCAGCATTTTCCTTGAGGCCTTAGTCGCAGTTCTGCATTAGTTTAAAGGTACTAATCTTCTCAGGACTCCAGGCCCGCTCATGTCAGTACCCATTTCCGCACAAGAACTCTGAGTACCCCAAGACTCCCCTGGGCTTGCTGGGCCACACTCAGACCCGTAGGCCCTTCAGTGTGCCCCTTTTTAGGCCGAGTGAAAGATAACAAACTGCACTCTTTCTTGGGAAAGCTAGATTTCCTCAGCTCACCATCAGCCTCAGGGACACGGTTCTAGCAAGGCCAGCAAACCATGGAAGTCGGCCTCATCACTCGATTCTCAGCTGTACTGAGTAAAATTCTCTGCTTTGAAGTCCTTCGAGGACCTCATACCTGAAGTCACCGTATCTCAAGGAGAAAGGCAGCTTGCATTGCAACTTCCCCTACAGCAGAGTTTTGTGTGTAACACTTCAGGCTTTTGGGAGAGGCACAGGACCCTAGGAGTCCTGGGGCAGTCTTTCGTCGGAGCAGTTCGCTACACGCAGAGCACCTTATGTAGAAAAGTTGAATCAGGGAAGAGCCAGGGAGGTAGCTAGGTCTCTTTTGACCTGCCAGAAGCCAGAGACACTCACGCTGCGTGTCAACCTGGAGAGGGTGCCTGATGGGACTGGCCTTGTTTTCCCACCTTGAAAGCTCCTCTTATGCGCCTTGAAGCTCCCTGAAAAACACTGTGGTTGTCAGGCTTATACTCACGGCAGGCATGGCTGTGAGAGGGAAAAAGAGGTTACACGAAGAGACAGGGTATTTCAGTTTCTGAGTCAGAGCTAATCCTGTCTTGTTTTATAGCTAAAGGGAAACTCAAAGTGTGCCCTCGCTTCGAAGGAGGGCCCTGATATGCCATGTAGCGGAGTAGGCGTGCAACCGCTTCCATGAGGCCTTAGTCGCTCTCTTGCTTTAGTTGAACGCTAGTAAGGTATTCAGGACTCCTAGACCCCTCGCGGCAGCACTCGTTCCGTACCAGGACACTGAGTACTCCAAGGCTTCCCTGGGCTTGCTGGGCCACAGTCAGATGCGCAGGCCTGTCAGGGTGCCCATGGGTAGGCGGAGTGAAGGGTAACACGCCGCCCGCTTCACTCGGGGAGCTAGGTATCCCCAGCTACAGAAAGGTTTCATGAACACGATTCTAGAAAATCCAGCATACCATGGAAGTCGTCCTCATTCCCCTAGTCTGAGCTGTACTGAGAAAAACTCTCTGCTTACAAGTCCTTCTAGGACCTCATACCTGAAGTCACCGTATCTCAAGGTTAAAGGCAGCTTGCATTGCAACTTCCACTTCAGCACAGTTTTCTGTGGAACACTTCAGGCTTTTGGCAGAGGCACAGGACCCTAGGAGACCTAGGGCACTCTTTCGTCTAGGCAGTTCACTACACACAGAGCACCCTGTGTAGAAAAGCTGAATCGGGGAAGAGCCAGGGAGGTAGCTAGGTCTCTTTTGACCTGCCAGAAGCCAGAGACACTTATGCTGCGTGTCAACCTGGAGATGGTGCCTGATGGGACTGGCCTTGTTTTCCCACCTTGAAAGCTCCTCTTATGCGCCTTGAAGCTCCCTTAAAAACACGGTGGTTGTCAGCCTTATACTCACGGGCAGGCATGGCTGTGAGAGGGAACAACAGGGTTCACGAAGAGACAGGGTATCCCAGTTTCTCGGTCAGAGCTCATCCTGTTCTGTTCTATAGCTAAAGGGAATCTCAAAGTGAGGCCTAGCTTCGAAGGAGGGCCCTGATATGCCATGCAGCAGGGTAGGAGTGCGCAGCTTCCATGAGGCCTTAGTCGCACTTCTGCATTAGTTTCACGGTACTAATCTTCTCAGGACTCCTGCTCCCTTGCGTCTGCACCCGTTACCGTACAAAGACACTGAGTACGCCCCCCCCCCCAGGCTCCCCTGAGTTGAAGATCAACATTCAGACACGTAGGCCCTTCGGAGTACCCGTGTCTGTGCCGACTGAAGGGCAGCATGATGCACGCTCCCTCGGGGAGCTCGATTCCCTCAGCTCACCAACAGCCTCAGGAACACGGTTGTAGTAGGTGCAGCATGCCATGCAAGTCTGCCTGCTTACAGTAGTCCGAGCTGTACTGAGGAAAACTCTTTGCTTACAATTCCTTCTACCAGCTCCTAGCTGAAGTCAACCAACCTCTAGGCGAAAGTCGGCTTGTGGTCCAAGTGCAACTAGAGCACGCTTTCTGGTGGAACGCCGCAGGCTTTTGGAAGATGCCCAGGAGCCCAGGACACCTCGGGAATTCTTTCCTTGAGGCAGTTCGCTACACGCAGAACACCCTGCATAGAAAAGTTGATTCTCCAAGAACCCAGTGAGGAGCTAGGTCTCTTTTGACCTGCTAGAAACCACAGATGCTTCTTCTGCGTGTCAACCTGGAAATGGCGGCCTTAGGAGACAAGCCTTGTTTTCCCGTCTTGAAAGCTCCATTCATGCGGCCTTGAAGCTCCCTGAAAAACACTGTGGTTGTCGGACTTGTCCTCACGCCAGGCATGGCTCTGGAAGACAAGGAGTTTTCTCGAAAGAAAGAGGGTGCTTCCAGGCCCTGGTGGGGAGCATATCCTGCCCTGCACCAGAGCGAAGGGGAATCTCAACGTGCACCCTACCCTCGACCCAGGGCTCTGATTTGCCCTCCAGTAGGGTAGTTGTGCAGCATTTTCCTTGAGGCCTTAGTCGCAGTTCTGCATTAGTTTAAAGGTACTAATCTTCTCAGGACTCCAGGCCCGCTCATGTCAGTACCCATTTCCGCACAAGAACTCTGAGTACCCCAAGACTCCCCTGGGCTTGCTGGGCCACACTCAGACCCGTAGGCCCTTCAGTGTGCCCCTTTTTAGGCCGAGTGAAAGATAACAAACTGCACTCTTTCTTGGGAAAGCTAGATTTCCTCAGCTCACCATCAGCCTCAGGGACACGGTTCTAGCAAGGCCAGCAAACCATGGAAGTCGGCCTCATCACTCGATTCTCAGCTGTACTGAGTAAAATTCTCTGCTTTGAAGTCCTTCGAGGACCTCATACCTGAAGTCACCGTATCTCAAGGAGAAAGGCAGCTTGCATTGCAACTTCCCCTACAGCAGAGTTTTGTGTGTAACACTTCAGGCTTTTGGGAGAGGCACAGGACCCTAGGAGTCCTGGGGCAGTCTTTCGTCGGAGCAGTTCGCTACACGCAGAGCACCTTATGTAGAAAAGTTGAATCAGGGAAGAGCCAGGGAGGTAGCTAGGTCTCTTTTGACCTGCCAGAAGCCAGAGACACTCACGCTGCGTGTCAACCTGGAGAGGGTGCCTGATGGGACTGGCCTTGTTTTCCCACCTTGAAAGCTCCTCTTATGCGCCTTGAAGCTCCCTGAAAAACACTGTGGTTGTCAGGCTTATACTCACGGCAGGCATGGCTGTGAGAGGGAAAAAGAGGTTACACGAAGAGACAGGGTATTTCAGTTTCTGAGTCAGAGCTAATCCTGTCTTGTTTTATAGCTAAAGGGAAACTCAAAGTGTGCCCTCGCTTCGAAGGAGGGCCCTGATATGCCATGTAGCGGAGTAGGCGTGCAACCGCTTCCATGAGGCCTTAGTCGCTCTCTTGCTTTAGTTGAACGCTAGTAAGGTATTCAGGACTCCTAGACCCCTCGCGGCAGCACTCGTTCCGTACCAGGACACTGAGTACTCCAAGGCTTCCCTGGGCTTGCTGGGCCACAGTCAGATGCGCAGGCCTGTCAGGGTGCCCATGGGTAGGCGGAGTGAAGGGTAACACGCCGCCCGCTTCACTCGGGGAGCTAGGTATCCCCAGCTACAGAAAGGTTTCATGAACACGATTCTAGAAAATCCAGCATACCATGGAAGTCGTCCTCATTCCCCTAGTCTGAGCTGTACTGAGAAAAACTCTCTGCTTACAAGTCCTTCTAGGACCTCATACCTGAAGTCACCGTATCTCAAGGTTAAAGGCAGCTTGCATTGCAACTTCCACTTCAGCACAGTTTTCTGTGGAACACTTCAGGCTTTTGGCAGAGGCACAGGACCCTAGGAGACCTAGGGCACTCTTTCGTCTAGGCAGTTCACTACACACAGAGCACCCTGTGTAGAAAAGCTGAATCGGGGAAGAGCCAGGGAGGTAGCTAGGTCTCTTTTGACCTGCCAGAAGCCAGAGACACTTATGCTGCGTGTCAACCTGGAGATGGTGCCTGATGGGACTGGCCTTGTTTTCCCACCTTGAAAGCTCCTCTTATGCGCCTTGAAGCTCCCTTAAAAACACGGTGGTTGTCAGCCTTATACTCACGGGCAGGCATGGCTGTGAGAGGGAACAACAGGGTTCACGAAGAGACAGGGTATCCCAGTTTCTCGGTCAGAGCTCATCCTGTTCTGTTCTATAGCTAAAGGGAATCTCAAAGTGAGGCCTAGCTTCGAAGGAGGGCCCTGATATGCCATGCAGCAGGGTAGGAGTGCGCAGCTTCCATGAGGCCTTAGTCGCACTTCTGCATTAGTTTCACGGTACTAATCTTCTCAGGACTCCTGCTCCCTTGCGTCTGCACCCGTTTCCGTACAAGACACTGAGTACGCCCCCCCCCCCCCAGGCTCCCCTGAGTTGAAGATCAACATTCAGACACGTAGGCCCTTCGGAGTACCCGTGTCTGTGCCGAGTGAAGGGCAGCATGATGCATGCTCCCTCGGGGAGCTCGATTCCCTCAGCTCACCAACAGCCTCAGGAACACGGTTGTAGTAGGTGCAGCATGCCATGCAAGTCTGCCTGCTTACAGTAGTCCGAGCTGTACTGAGGAAAACTGTTTGCTTACAATTCCTTCTACCAGCTCCTAGCTGAAGTCAACCAACCTCTAGGCGAAAGTCGGCTTGTGGTCCAAGTGCAACTAGAGCACGCTTTCTGGTGGAACGCCGCAGGCTTTTGGAAGATGCCCAGGAGCCCAGGACACCTCGGGAATTCTTTCCTTGAGGCAGTTCGCTACACGCAGAACACCCTGCATAGAAAAGTTGATTCTCCAAGAACCCAGTGAGGAGCTAGGTCTCTTTTGACCTGCTAGAAACCACAGATGCTTCTTCTGCGTGTCAACCTGGAAATGGCGGCCTTAGGAGACAAGCCTTGTTTTCCCGTCTTGAAAGCTCCATTCATGCGGCCTTGAAGCTCCCTGAAAAACACTGTGGTTGTCGGACTTGTCCTCACGCCAGGCATGGCTCTGGAAGACAAGGAGTTTTCTCGAAAGGAAGAGGGTGCTTCCAGGCCCTGGTGGGGAGCATATCCTGCCCTGCACCAGAGCGAAGGGGAATCTCAACGTGCACCCTACCCTCGACCCAGGGCTCTGATTTGCCCTCCAGTAGGGTAGTTGTGCAGCATTTTCCTTGAGGCCTTAGTCGCAGTTCTGCATTAGTTTAAAGGTACTAATCTTCTCAGGACTCCAGGCCCGCTCATGTCAGTACCCATTTCCGCACAAGAACTCTGAGTACCCCAAGACTCCCCTGGGCTTGCTGGGCCACACTCAGACCCGTAGGCCCTTCAGTGTGCCCCTTTTTAGGCCGAGTGAAAGATAACAAACTGCACTCTTTCTTGGGAAAGCTAGATTTCCTCAGCTCACCATCAGCCTCAGGGACACGGTTCTAGCAAGGCCAGCAAACCATGGAAGTCGGCCTCATCACTCGATTCTCAGCTGTACTGAGTAAAATTCTCTGCTTTGAAGTCCTTCGAGGACCTCATACCTGAAGTCACCGTATCTCAAGGAGAAAGGCAGCTTGCATTGCAACTTCCCCTACAGCAGAGTTTTGTGTGTAACACTTCAGGCTTTTGGGAGAGGCACAGGACCCTAGGAGTCCTAGGGCAGTCTTTCGTCGGAGCAGTTCGCTACACGCAGAGCACCTTATGTAGAAAAGTTGAATCAGGGAAGAGCCAGGGAGGTAGCTAGGTCTCTTTTGACCTGCCAGAAGCCAGAGACACTCACGCTGCGTGTCAACCTGGAGAGGGTGCCTGATGGGACTGGCCTTGTTTTCCCACCTTGAAAGCTCCTCTTATGCGCCTTGAAGCTCCCTGAAAAACACTGTGGTTGTCAGGCTTATACTCACGGCAGGCATGGCTGTGAGAGGGAAAAAGAGGTTACACGAAGAGACAGGGTATTTCAGTTTCTGAGTCAGAGCTAATCCTGTCTTGTTTTATAGCTAAAGGGAAACTCAAAGTGTGCCCTCGCTTCGAAGGAGGGCCCTGATATGCCATGTAGCGGAGTAGGCGTGCAACCGCTTCCATGAGGCCTTAGTCGCTCTCTTGCTTTAGTTGAACGCTAGTAAGGTATTCAGGACTCCTAGACCCCTCGCGGCAGCACTCGTTCCGTACCAGGACACTGAGTACTCCAAGGCTTCCCTGGGCTTGCTGGGCCACAGTCAGATGCGCAGGCCTGTCAGGGTGCCCATGGGTAGGCGGAGTGAAGGGTAACACGCTGCCCGCTTCACTCGGGGAGCTAGGTATCCCCAGCTACAGAAAGGTTTCATGAACACGATTCTAGAAAATCCAGCATACCATGGAAGTCGTCCTCATTCCCCTAGTCTGAGCTGTACTGAGAAAAACTCTCTGCTTACAAGTCCTTCTAGGACCTCATACCTGAAGTCACCGTATCTCAAGGTTAAAGGCAGCTTGCATTGCAACTTCCACTTCAGCACAGTTTTCTGTGGAACACTTCAGGCTTTTGGCAGAGGCACAGGACCCTAGGAGACCTAGGGCACTCTTTCGTCTAGGCAGTTCACTACACACAGAGCACCCTGTGTAGAAAAGCTGAATCGGGGAAGAGCCAGGGAGGTAGCTAGGTCTCTTTTGACCTGCCAGAAGCCAGAGACACTTATGCTGCGTGTCAACCTGGAGATGGTGCCTGATGGGACTGGCCTTGTTTTCCCACCTTGAAAGCTCCTCTTATGCGCCTTGAAGCTCCCTTAAAAACACGGTGGTTGTCAGCCTTATACTCACGGGCAGGCATGGCTGTGAGAGGGAACAACAGGGTTCACGAAGAGACAGGGTATCCCAGTTTCTCGGTCAGAGCTCATCCTGTTCTGTTCTATAGCTAAAGGGAATCTCAAAGTGAGGCCTAGCTTCGAAGGAGGGCCCTGATATGCCATGCAGCAGGGTAGGAGTGCGCAGCTTCCATGAGGCCTTAGTCGCACTTCTGCATTAGTTTCACGGTACTAATCTTCTCAGGACTCCTGCTCCCTTGCGTCTGCACCCGTTTCCGTACAAAGACACTGAGTACGCCCCCCCCGCCAGGCTCCCCTGAGTTGAAGATCAACATTCAGACACGAGGGCCCTTCGGAGTACCCGTGTCTGTGCCGACTGAAGGGCAGCATGATGCACGCTCCCTCGGGGAGCTCGATTCCCTCAGCTCACCAACAGCCTCAGGAACACGGTTGTAGTAGGTGCAGCATGCCATGCAAGTCTGCCTGCTTACAGTAGTCCGAGCTGTACTGAGGAAAACTCTTTGCTTACAATTCCTTCTACCAGCTCCTAGCTGAAGTCAACCAACCTCTAGGCGAAAGTCGGCTTGTGGTCCAAGTGCAACTAGAGCACACTTTCTGGTGGAACGCCGCAGGCTTTTGGAAGATGCCCAGGAGCCCAGGACACCTCGGGAATTCTTTCCTTGAGGCAGTTCGCTACACGCAGAACACCCTGCATAGAAAAGTTGATTCTCCAAGAACCCAGTGAGGAGCTAGGTCTCTTTTGACCTGCTAGAAACCACAGATGCTTCTTCTGCGTGTCAACCTGGAAATGGCGGCCTTAGGAGACAAGCCTTGTTTTCCCGTCTTGAAAGCTCCATTCATGCGGCCTTGAAGCTCCCTGAAAAACACTGTGGTTGTCGGACTTGTCCTCACGCCAGGCATGGCTCTGGAAGACAAGGAGTTTTCTCGAAAGAAAGAGGGTGCTTCCAGGCCCTGGTGGGGAGCATATCCTGCCCTGCACCAGAGCGAAGGGGAATCTCAACGTGCACCCTACCCTCGACCCAGGGCTCTGATTTGCCCTCCAGTAGGGTAGTTGTGCAGCATTTTCCTTGAGGCCTTAGTCGCAGTTCTGCATTAGTTTAAAGGTACTAATCTTCTCAGGACTCCAGGCCCGCTCATGTCAGTACCCATTTCCGCACAAGAACTCTGAGTACCCCAAGACTCCCCTGGGCTTGCTGGGCCACACTCAGACCCGTAGGCCCTTCAGTGTGCCCCTTTTTAGGCCGAGTGAAAGATAACAAACTGCACTCTTTCTTGGGAAAGCTAGATTTCCTCAGCTCACCATCAGCCTCAGGGACACGGTTCTAGCAAGGCCAGCAAACCATGGAAGTCGGCCTCATCACTCGATTCTCAGCTGTACTGAGTAAAATTCTCTGCTTTGAAGTCCTTCGAGGACCTCATACCTGAAGTCACCGTATCTCAAGGAGAAAGGCAGCTTGCATTGCAACTTCCCCTACAGCAGAGTTTTGTGTGTAACACTTCAGGCTTTTGGGAGAGGCACAGGACCCTAGGAGTCCTAGGGCAGTCTTTCGTCGGAGCAGTTCGCTACACGCAGAGCACCTTATGTAGAAAAGTTGAATCAGGGAAGAGCCAGGGAGGTAGCTAGGTCTCTTTTGACCTGCCAGAAGCCAGAGACACTCACGCTGCGTGTCAACCTGGAGAGGGTGCCTGATGGAACTGGCCTTGTTTTCCCACCTTGAAAGCTCCTCTTATGCGCCTTGAAGCTCCCTGAAAAACACTGTGGTTGTCAGGCTTATACTCACGGCAGGCATGGCTGTGAGAGGGAAAAAGAGGTTACACGAAGAGACAGGGTATTTCAGTTTCTGAGTCAGAGCTAATCCTGTCTTGTTTCATAGCTAAAGGGAAACTCAAAGTGTGCCCTCGCTTCGAAGGAGGGCCCTGATATGCCATGTAGCGGAGTAGGCGTGCAACCGCTTCCATGAGGCCTTAGTCGCTCTCTTGCTTTAGTTGAACGCTAGTAAGGTATTCAGGACTCCTAGACCCCTCGCGGCAGCACTCGTTCCGTACCAGGACACTGAGTACTCCAAGGCTTCCCTGGGCTTGCTGGGCCACAGTCAGATGCGCAGGCCTGTCAGGGTGCCCATGGGTAGGCGGAGTGAAGGGTAACACGCTGCCCGCTTCACTCGGGGAACTAGGTATCCCCAGCTACAGAAAGGTTTCATGAACACGATTCTAGAAAATCCAGCATACCATGGAAGTCGTCCTCATTCCCCTAGTCTGAGCTGTACTGAGAAAAACTCTCTGCTTACAAGTCCTTCTAGGACCTCATACCTGAAGTCACCGTATCTCAAGGTTAAAGGCAGCTTGCATTGCAACTTCCACTTCAGCACAGTTTTCTGTGGAACACTTCAGGCTTTTGGCAGAGGCACAGGACCCTAGGAGACCTAGGGCACTCTTTCGTCTAGGCAGTTCACTACACACAGAGCACCCTGTGTAGAAAAGCTGAATCGGGGAAGAGCCAGGGAGGTAGCTAGGTCTCTTTTGACCTGCCAGAAGCCAGAGACACTTATGCTGCGTGTCAACCTGGAGATGGTGCCTGATGGGACTGGCCTTGTTTTCCCACCTTGAAAGCTCCTCTTATGCGCCTTGAAGCTCCCTTAAAAACACGGTGGTTGTCAGCCTTATACTCACGGGCAGGCATGGCTGTGAGAGGGAACAACAGGGTTCACGAAGAGACAGGGTATCCCAGTTTCTCGGTCAGAGCTCATCCTGTTCTGTTCTATAGCTAAAGGGAATCTCAAAGTGAGGCCTAGCTTCGAAGGAGGGCCCTGATATGCCATGCAGCAGGGTAGGAGTGCGCAGCTTCCATGAGGCCTTAGTCGCACTTCTGCATTAGTTTCACGGTACTAATCTTCTCAGGACTCCTGCTCCCTTGCGTCTGCACCCGTTTCCGTACAAAGACACTGAGTACGCCCCCCCCCCAGGCTCCCCTGAGTTGAAGATCAACATTCAGACACGAGGGCCCTTCGGAGTACCCGTGTCTGTGCCGAGTGAAGGGCAGCATGATGCACGCTCCCTCGGGGAGCTCGATTCCCTCAGCTCACCAACAGCCTCAGGAACACGGTTGTAGTAGGTGCAGCATGGCATGCAAGTCTGCCTGCTTACAGTAGTCCGAGCTGTACTGAGGAAAACTCTTTGCTTACAATTCCTTCTACCAGCTCCTAGCTGAAGTCAACCAACCTCTAGGCGAAAGTCGGCTTGTGGTCCAAGTGCAACTAGAGCACACTTTCTGGTGGAACGCCGCAGGCTTTTGGAAGATGCCCAGGAACCCAGGACACCTCGGGAATTCTTTCCTTGAGGCAGTTCGCTACACGCAGAACACCCTGCATAGAAAAGTTGATTCTCCAAGAACCCAGTGAGGAGCTAGGTCTCTTTTGACCTGCTAGAAACCACAGATGCTTCTTCTGCGTGTCAACCTGGAAATGGCGGCCTTAGGAGACAAGCCTTGTTTTCCCGTCTTGAAAGCTCCATTCATGCGGCCTTGAAGCTCCCTGAAAAACACTGTGGTTGTCGGACTTGTCCTCACGCCAGGCATGGCTCTGGAAGACAAGGAGTTTTCTCGAAAGGAAGAGGGTGCTTCCAGGCCCTGGTGGGGAGCATATCCTGCCCTGCACCAGAGCGAAGGGGAATCTCAACGTGCACCCTACCCTCGACCCAGGGCTCTGATTTGCCCTCCAGTAGGGTAGTTGTGCAGCATTTTCCTTGAGGCCTTAGTCGCAGTTCTGCATTAGTTTAAAGGTACTAATCTTCTCAGGACTCCAGGCCCGCTCATGTCAGTACCCATTTCCGCACAAGAACTCTGAGTACCCCAAGACTCCCCTGGGCTTGCTGGGCCACACTCAGACCCGTAGGCCCTTCAGTGTGCCCCTTTTTAGGCCGAGTGAAAGATAACAAACTGCACTCTTTCTTGGGAAAGCTAGATTTCCTCAGCTCACCATCAGCCTCAGGGACACGGTTCTAGCAAGGCCAGCAAACCATGGAAGTCGGCCTCATCACTCGATTCTCAGCTGTACTGAGTAAAATTCTCTGCTTTGAAGTCCTTCGAGGACCTCATACCTGAAGTCACCGTATCTCAAGGAGAAAGGCAGCTTGCATTGCAACTTCCCCTACAGCAGAGTTTTGTGTGTAACACTTCAGGCTTTTGGGAGAGGCACAGGACCCTAGGAGTCCTGGGGCAGTCTTTCGTCGGAGCAGTTCGCTACACGCAGAGCACCTTATGTAGAAAAGTTGAATCAGGGAAGAGCCAGGGAGGTAGCTAGGTCTCTTTTGACCTGCCAGAAGCCAGAGACACTCACGCTGCGTGTCAACCTGGAGAGGGTGCCTGATGGGACTGGCCTTGTTTTCCCACCTTGAATGCTCCTCTTATGCGCCTTGAAGCTCCCTGAAAAACACTGTGGTTGTCAGGCTTATACTCACGGCAGGCATGGCTGTGAGAGGGAAAAAGAGGTTACACGAAGAGACAGGGTATTTCAGTTTCTGAGTCAGAGCTAATCCTGTCTTGTTTTATAGCTAAAGGGAAACTCAAAGTGTGCCCTCGCTTCGAAGGAGGGCCCTGATATGCCATGTAGCGGAGTAGGCGTGCAACCGCTTCCATGAGGCCTTAGTCGCTCTCTTGCTTTAGTTGAACGCTAGTAAGGTATTCAGGACTCCTAGACCCCTCGCGGCAGCACTCGTTCCGTACCAGGACACTGAGTACTCCAAGGCTTCCCTGGGCTTGCTGGGCCACAGTCAGATGCGCAGGCCTGTCAGGGTGCCCATGGGTAGGCGGAGTGAAGGGTAACACGCTGCCCGCTTCACTCGGGGAGCTAGGTATCCCCAGCTACAGAAAGGTTTCATGAACACGATTCTAGAAAATCCAGCATACCATGGAAGTCGTCCTCATTCCCCTAGTCTGAGCTGTACTGAGAAAAACTCTCTGCTTACAAGTCCTTCTAGGACCTCATACCTGAAGTCACCGTATCTCAAGGTTAAAGGCAGCTTGCATTGCAACTTCCACTTCAGCACAGTTTTCTGTGGAACACTTCAGGCTTTTGGCAGAGGCACAGGACCCTAGGAGACCTAGGGCACTCTTTCGTCTAGGCAGTTCACTACACACAGAGCACCCTGTGTAGAAAAGCTGAATCGGGGAAGAGCCAGGGAGGTAGCTAGGTCTCTTTTGACCTGCCAGAAGCCAGAGACACTTATGCTGCGTGTCAACCTGGAGATGGTGCCTGATGGGACTGGCCTTGTTTTCCCACCTTGAAAGCTCCTCTTATGCGCCTTGAAGCTCCCTTAAAAACACGGTGGTTGTCAGCCTTATACTCACGGGCAGGCATGGCTGTGAGAGGGAACAACAGGGTTCACGAAGAGACAGGGTATCCCAGTTTCTCGGTCAGAGCTCATCCTGTTCTGTTCTATAGCTAAAGGGAATCTCAAAGTGAGGCCTAGCTTCGAAGGAGGGCCCTGATATGCCATGCAGCAGGGTAGGGGTGCGCAGCTTCCATGAGGCCTTAGTCGCACTTCTGCATTAGTTTCACGGTACTAATCTTCTCAGGACTCCTGCTCCCTTGCGTCTGCACCCGTTTCCGTACAAAGACACTGAGTACGCCCCCCCCCCCAGGCTCCCCTGAGTTGAAGATCAACATTCAGACACGAGGGCCCTTCGGAGTACCCGTGTCTGTGCCGAGTGAAGGGCAGCATGATGCACGCTCCCTCGGGGAGCTCGATTCCCTCAGCTCACCAACAGCCTCAGGAACACGGTTGTAGTAGGTGCAGCATGCCATGCAAGTCGGCCTGCTTACAGTAGTCCGAGCTGTACTGAGGAAAACTCTTTGCTTACAATTCCTTCTACCAGCTCCTAGCTGAAGTCAACCAACCTCTAGGCGAAAGTCGGCTTGTGGTCCAAGTGCAACTAGAGCACACTTTCTGGTGGAACGCCGCAGGCTTTTGGAAGATGCCCAGGAGCCCAGGACACCTCGGGAATTCTTTCCTTGAGGCAGTTCGCTACACGCAGAACACCCTGAATAGAAAAGTTGATTCTCCAAGAACCCAGTGAGGAGCTAGGTCTCTTTTGACCTGCTAGAAACCACAGATGCTTCTTCTGCGTGTCAACCTGGAAATGGCGGCCTTAGGAGACAAGCCTTGTTTTCCCGTCTTGAAAGCTCCATTCATGCGGCCTTGAAGCTCCCTGAAAAACACTGTGGTTGTCGGACTTGTCCTCACGCCAGGCATGGCTCTGGAAGACAAGGAGTTTTCTCGAAAGAAAGAGGGTGCTTCCAGGCCCTGGTGGGGAGCATATCCTGCCCTGCACCAGAGCGAAGGGGAATCTCAACGTGCACCCTACCCTCGACCCAGGGCTCTGATTTGCCCTCCAGTAGGGTAGTTGTGCAGCATTTTCCTTGAGGCCTTAGTCGCAGTTCTGCATTAGTTTAAAGGTACTAATCTTCTCAGGACTCCAGGCCCGCTCATGTCAGTACCCATTTCCGCACAAGAACTCTGAGTACCCCAAGACTCCCCTGGGCTTGCTGGGCCACACTCAGACCCGTAGGCCCTTCAGTGTGCCCCTTTTTAGGCCGAGTGAAAGATAACAAACTGCACTCTTTCTTGGGAAAGCTAGATTTCCTCAGCTCACCATCAGCCTCAGGGACACGGTTCTAGCAAGGCCAGCAAACCATGGAAGTCGGCCTCATCACTCGATTCTCAGCTGTACTGAGTAAAATTCTCTGCTTTGAAGTCCTTCGAGGACCTCATACCTGAAGTCACCGTATCTCAAGGAGAAAGGCAGCTTGCATTGCAACTTCCCCTACAGCAGAGTTTTGTGTGTAACACTTCAGGCTTTTGGGAGAGGCACAGGACCCTAGGAGTCCTAGGGCAGTCTTTCGTCGGAGCAGTTCGCTACACGCAGAGCACCTTATGTAGAAAAGTTGAATCAGGGAAGAGCCAGGGAGGTAGCTAGGTCTCTTTTGACCTGCCAGAAGCCAGAGACACTCACGCTGCGTGTCAACCTGGAGAGGGTGCCTGATGGAACTGGCCTTGTTTTCCCACCTTGAAAGCTCCTCTTATGCGCCTTGAAGCTCCCTGAAAAACACTGTGGTTGTCAGGCTTATACTCACGGCAGGCATGGCTGTGAGAGGGAAAAAGAGGTTACACGAAGAGACAGGGTATTTCAGTTTCTGAGTCAGAGCTAATCCTGTCTTGTTTCATAGCTAAAGGGAAACTCAAAGTGTGCCCTCGCTTCGAAGGAGGGCCCTGATATGCCATGTAGCGGAGTAGGCGTGCAACCGCTTCCATGAGGCCTTAGTCGCTCTCTTGCTTTAGTTGAACGCTAGTAAGGTATTCAGGACTCCTAGACCCCTCGCGGCAGCACTCGTTCCGTACCAGGACACTGAGTACTCCAAGGCTTCCCTGGGCTTGCTGGGCCACAGTCAGATGCGCAGGCCTGTCAGGGTGCCCATGGGTAGGCGGAGTGAAGGGTAACACGCTGCCCGCTTCACTCGGGGAGCTAGGTATCCCCAGCTACAGAAAGGTTTCATGAACACGATTCTAGAAAATCCAGCATACCATGGAAGTCGTCCTCATTCCCCTAGTCTGAGCTGTACTGAGAAAAACTCTCTGCTTACAAGTCCTTCTAGGACCTCATACCTGAAGTCACCGTATCTCAAGGTTAAAGGCAGCTTGCATTGCAACTTCCACTTCAGCACAGTTTTCTGTGGAACACTTCAGGCTTTTGGCAGAGGCACAGGACCCTAGGAGACCTAGGGCACTCTTTCGTCTAGGCAGTTCACTACACACAGAGCACCCTGTGTAGAAAAGCTGAATCGGGGAAGAGCCAGGGAGGTAGCTAGGTCTCTTTTGACCTGCCAGAAGCCAGAGACACTTATGCTGCGTGTCAACCTGGAGATGGTGCCTGATGGGACTGGCCTTGTTTTCCCACCTTGAAAGCTCCTCTTATGCGCCTTGAAGCTCCCTTAAAAACACGGTGGTTGTCAGCCTTATACTCACGGGCAGGCATGGCTGTGAGAGGGAAAAACAGGGTTCACGAAGAGACAGGGTATCCCAGTTTCTCGGTCAGAGCTCATCCTGTTCTGTTCTATAGCTAAAGGGAATCTCAAAGTGAGGCCTAGCTTCGAAGGAGGGCCCTGATATGCCATGCAGCAGGGTAGGAGTGCGCAGCTTCCATGAGGCCTTAGTCGCACTTCTGCATTAGTTTCACGGTACTAATCTTCTCAGGACTCCTGCTCCCTTGCGTCTGCACCCGTTTCCGTACAAAGACACTGAGTACGCCCCCCCCCCAGGCTCCCCTGAGTTGAAGATCAACATTCAGACACGAGGGCCCTTCGGAGTACCCGTGTCTGTGCCGAGTGAAGGGCAGCATGATGCACGCTCCCTCGGGGAGCTCGATTCCCTCAGCTCACCAACAGCCTCAGGAACACGGTTGTAGTAGGTGCAGCATGGCATGCAAGTCTGCCTGCTTACAGTAGTCCGAGCTGTACTGAGGAAAACTCTTTGCTTACAATTCCTTCTACCAGCTCCTAGCTGAAGTCAACCAACCTCTAGGCGAAAGTCGGCTTGTGGTCCAAGTGCAACTAGAGCACACTTTCTGGTGGAACGCCGCAGGCTTTTGGAAGATGCCCAGGAGCCCAGGACACCTCGGGAATTCTTTCCTTGAGGCAGTTCGCTACACGCAGAACACCCTGCATAGAAAAGTTGATTCTCCAAGAACCCAGTGAGGAGCTAGGTCTCTTTTGACCTGCTAGAAACCACAGATGCTTCTTCTGCGTGTCAACCTGGAAATGGCGGCCTTAGGAGACAAGCCTTGTTTTCCCGTCTTGAAAGCTCCATTCATGCGGCCTTGAAGCTCCCTGAAAAACACTGTGGTTGTCGGACTTGTCCTCACGCCAGGCATGGCTCTGGAAGACAAGGAGTTTTCTCGAAAGGAAGAGGGTGCTTCCAGGCCCTGGTGGGGAGCATATCCTGCCCTGCACCAGAGCGAAGGGGAATCTCAACGTGCACCCTACCCTCGACCCAGGGCTCTGATTTGCCCTCCAGTAGGGTAGTTGTGCAGCATTTTCCTTGAGGCCTTAGTCGCAGTTCTGCATTAGTTTAAAGGTACTAATCTTCTCAGGACTCCAGGCCCACTCATGTCAGTACCCATTTCCGCACAAGAACTCTGAGTACCCCAAGACTCCCCTGGGCTTGCTGGGCCACACTCAGACCCGTAGGCCCTTCAGTGTGCCCCTTTTTAGGCCGAGTGAAAGATAACAAACTGCACTCTTTCTTGGGAAAGCTAGATTTCCTCAGCTCACCATCAGCCTCAGGGACACGGTTCTAGCAAGGCCAGCAAACCATGGAAGTCGGCCTCATCACTCGATTCTCAGCTGTACTGAGTAAAATTCTCTGCTTTGAAGTCCTTCGAGGACCTCATACCTGAAGTCACCGTATCTCAAGGAGAAAGGCAGCTTGCATTGCAACTTCCCCTACAGCAGAGTTTTGTGTGTAACACTTCAGGCTTTTGGGAGAGGCACAGGACCCTAGGAGTCCTGGGGCAGTCTTTCGTCGGAGCAGTTCGCTACACGCAGAGCACCTTATGTAGAAAAGTTGAATCAGGGAAGAGCCAGGGAGGTAGCTAGGTCTCTTTTGACCTGCCAGAAGCCAGAGACACTCACGCTGCGTGTCAACCTGGAGAGGGTGCCTGATGGGACTGGCCTTGTTTTCCCACCTTGAAAGCTCCTCTTATGCGCCTTGAAGCTCCCTGAAAAACACTGTGGTTGTCAGGCTTATACTCACGGCAGGCATGGCTGTGAGAGGGAAAAAGAGGTTACACGAAGAGACAGGGTATTTCAGTTTCTGAGTCAGAGCTAATCCTGTCTTGTTTTATAGCTAAAGGGAAACTCAAAGTGTGCCCTCGCTTCGAAGGAGGGCCCTGATATGCCATGTAGCGGAGTAGGCGTGCAACCGCTTCCATGAGGCCTTAGTCGCTCTCTTGCTTTAGTTGAACGCTAGTAAGGTATTCAGGACTCCTAGACCCCTCGCGGCAGCACTCGTTCCGTACCAGGACACTGAGTACTCCAAGGCTTCCCTGGGCTTGCTGGGCCACAGTCAGATGCGCAGGCCTGTCAGGGTGCCCATGGGTAGGCGGAGTGAAGGGTAACACGCTGCCCGCTTCACTCGGGGAGCTAGGTATCCCCAGCTACAGAAAGGTTTCATGAACACGATTCTAGAAAATCCAGCATACCATGGAAGTCGTCCTCATTCCCCTAGTCTGAGCTGTACTGAGAAAAACTCTCTGCTTACAAGTCCTTCTAGGACCTCATACCTGAAGTCACCGTATCTCAAGGTTAAAGGCAGCTTGCATTGCAACTTCCACTTCAGCACAGTTTTCTGTGGAACACTTCAGGCTTTTGGCAGAGGCACAGGACCCTAGGAGACCTAGGGCACTCTTTCGTCTAGGCAGTTCACTACACACAGAGCACCCTGTGTAGAAAAGCTGAATCGGGGAAGAGCCAGGGAGGTAGCTAGGTCTCTTTTGACCTGCCAGAAGCCAGAGACACTTATGCTGCGTGTCAACCTGGAGATGGTGCCTGATGGGACTGGCCTTGTTTTCCCACCTTGAAAGCTCCTCTTATGCGCCTTGAAGCTCCCTTAAAAACACGGTGGTTGTCAGCCTTATACTCACGGGCAGGCATGGCTGTGAGAGGGAACAACAGGGTTCACGAAGAGACAGGGTATCCCAGTTTCTCGGTCAGAGCTCATCCTGTTCTGTTCTATAGCTAAAGGGAATCTCAAAGTGAGGCCTAGCTTCGAAGGAGGGCCCTGATATGCCATGCAGCAGGGTAGGAGTGCGCAGCTTCCATGAGGCCTTAGTCGCACTTCTGCATTAGTTTCACGGTACTAATCTTCTCAGGACTCCTGCTCCCTTGCGTCTGCACCCGTTTCCGTACAAAGACACTGAGTACGCCCCCCCCCCCAGGCTCCCCTGAGTTGAAGATCAACATTCAGACACGAGGGCCCTTCGGAGTACCCGTGTCTGTGCCGAGTGAAGGGCAGCATGATGCACGCTCCCTCGGGGAGCTCGATTCCCTCAGCTCACCAACAGCCTCAGGAACACGGTTGTAGTAGGTGCAGCATGCCATGCAAGTCGGCCTGCTTACAGTAGTCCGAGCTGTACTGAGGAAAACTCTTTGCTTACAATTCCTTCTACCAGCTCCTAGCTGAAGTCAACCAACCTCTAGGCGAAAGTCGGCTTGCGGTCCAAGTGCAACTAGAGCACACTTTCTGGTGGAACGCCGCAGGCTTTTGGAAGATGCCCAGGAGCCCAGGACACCTCGGGAATTCTTTCCTTGAGGCAGTTCGCTACACGCAGAACACCCTGAATAGAAAAGTTGATTCTCCAAGAACCCAGTGAGGAGCTAGGTCTCTTTTGACCTGCTAGAAACCACAGATGCTTCTTCTGCGTGTCAACCTGGAAATGGCGGCCTTAGGAGACAAGCCTTGTTTTCCCGTCTTGAAAGCTCCATTCATGCGGCCTTGAAGCTCCCTGAAAAACACTGTGGTTGTCGGACTTGTCCTCACGCCAGGCATGGCTCTGGAAGACAAGGAGTTTTCTCGAAAGAAAGAGGGTGCTTCCAGGCCCTGGTGGGGAGCATATCCTGCCCTGCACCAGAGCGAAGGGGAATCTCAACGTGCACCCTACCCTCGACCCAGGGCTCTGATTTGCCCTCCAGTAGGGTAGTTGTGCAGCATTTTCCTTGAGGCCTTAGTCGCAGTTCTGCATTAGTTTAAAGGTACTAATCTTCTCAGGACTCCAGGCCCGCTCATGTCAGTACCCATTTCCGCACAAGAACTCTGAGTACCCCAAGACTCCCCTGGGCTTGCTGGGCCACACTCAGACCCGTAGGCCCTTCAGTGTGCCCCTTTTTAGGCCGAGTGAAAGATAACAAACTGCACTCTTTCTTGGGAAAGCTAGATTTCCTCAGCTCACCATCAGCCTCAGGGACACGGTTCTAGCAAGGCCAGCAAACCATGGAAGTCGGCCTCATCACTCGATTCTCAGCTGTACTGAGTAAAATTCTCTGCTTTGAAGTCCTTCGAGGACCTCATACCTGAAGTCACCGTATCTCAAGGAGAAAGGCAGCTTGCATTGCAACTTCCCCTACAGCAGAGTTTTGTGTGTAACACTTCAGGCTTTTGGGAGAGGCACAGGACCCTAGGAGTCCTAGGGCAGTCTTTCGTCGGAGCAGTTCGCTACACGCAGAGCACCTTATGTAGAAAAGTTGAATCAGGGAAGAGCCAGGGAGGTAGCTAGGTCTCTTTTGACCTGCCAGAAGCCAGAGACACTCACGCTGCGTGTCAACCTGGAGAGGGTGCCTGATGGAACTGGCCTTGTTTTCCCACCTTGAAAGCTCCTCTTATGCGCCTTGAAGCTCCCTGAAAAACACTGTGGTTGTCAGGCTTATACTCACGGCAGGCATGGCTGTGAGAGGGAAAAAGAGGTTACACGAAGAGACAGGGTATTTCAGTTTCTGAGTCAGAGCTAATCCTGTCTTGTTTCATAGCTAAAGGGAAACTCAAAGTGTGCCCTCGCTTCGAAGGAGGGCCCTGATATGCCATGTAGCGGAGTAGGCGTGCAACCGCTTCCATGAGGCCTTAGTCGCTCTCTTGCTTTAGTTGAACGCTAGTAAGGTATTCAGGACTCCTAGACCCCTCGCGGCAGCACTCGTTCCGTACCAGGACACTGAGTACTCCAAGGCTTCCCTGGGCTTGCTGGGCCACAGTCAGATGCGCAGGCCTGTCAGGGTGCCCATGGGTAGGCGGAGTGAAGGGTAACACGCTGCCCGCTTCACTCGGGGAGCTAGGTATCCCCAGCTACAGAAAGGTTTCATGAACACGATTCTAGAAAATCCAGCATACCATGGAAGTCGTCCTCATTCCCCTAGTCTGAGCTGTACTGAGAAAAACTCTCTGCTTACAAGTCCTTCTAGGACCTCATACCTGAAGTCACCGTATCTCAAGGTTAAAGGCAGCTTGCATTGCAACTTCCACTTCAGCACAGTTTTCTGTGGAACACTTCAGGCTTTTGGCAGAGGCACAGGACCCTAGGAGACCTAGGGCACTCTTTCGTCTAGGCAGTTCACTACACACAGAGCACCCTGTGTAGAAAAGCTGAATCGGGGAAGAGCCAGGGAGGTAGCTAGGTCTCTTTTGACCTGCCAGAAGCCAGAGACACTTATGCTGCGTGTCAACCTGGAGATGGTGCCTGATGGGACTGGCCTTGTTTTCCCACCTTGAAAGCTCCTCTTATGCGCCTTGAAGCTCCCTTAAAAACACGGTGGTTGTCAGCCTTATACTCACGGGCAGGCATGGCTGTGAGAGGGAACAACAGGGTTCACGAAGAGACAGGGTATCCCAGTTTCTCGGTCAGAGCTCATCCTGTTCTGTTCTATAGCTAAAGGGAATCTCAAAGTGAGGCCTAGCTTCGAAGGAGGGCCCTGATATGCCATGCAGCAGGGTAGGAGTGCGCAGCTTCCATGAGGCCTTAGTCGCACTTCTGCATTAGTTTCACGGTACTAATCTTCTCAGGACTCCTGCTCCCTTGCGTCTGCACCCGTTTCCGTACAAAGACACTGAGTACGCCCCCCCCCCAGGCTCCCCTGAGTTGAAGATCAACATTCAGACACGAGGGCCCTTCGGAGTACCCGTGTCTGTGCCGAGTGAAGGGCAGCATGATGCACGCTCCCTCGGGGAGCTCGATTCCCTCAGCTCACCAACAGCCTCAGGAACACGGTTGTAGTAGGTGCAGCATGGCATGCAAGTCTGCCTGCTTACAGTAGTCCGAGCTGTACTGAGGAAAACTCTTTGCTTACAATTCCTTCTACCAGCTCCTAGCTGAAGTCAACCAACCTCTAGGCGAAAGTCGGCTTGTGGTCCAAGTGCAACTAGAGCACACTTTCTGGTGGAACGCCGCAGGCTTTTGGAAGATGCCCAGGAGCCCAGGACACCTCGGGAATTCTTTCCTTGAGGCAGTTCGCTACACGCAGAACACCCTGCATAGAAAAGTTGATTCTCCAAGAACCCAGTGAGGAGCTAGGTCTCTTTTGACCTGCTAGAAACCACAGATGCTTCTTCTGCGTGTCAACCTGGAAATGGCGGCCTTAGGAGACAAGCCTTGTTTTCCCGTCTTGAAAGCTCCATTCATGCGGCCTTGAAGCTCCCTGAAAAACACTGTGGTTGTCGGACTTGTCCTCACGCCAGGCATGGCTCTGGAAGACAAGGAGTTTTCTCGAAAGGAAGAGGGTGCTTCCAGGCCCTGGTGGGGAGCATATCCTGCCCTGCACCAGAGCGAAGGGGAATCTCAACGTGCACCCTACCCTCGACCCAGGGCTCTGATTTGCCCTCCAGTAGGGTAGTTGTGCAGCATTTTCCTTGAGGCCTTAGTCGCAGTTCTGCATTAGTTTAAAGGTACTAATCTTCTCAGGACTCCAGGCCCGCTCATGTCAGTACCCATTTCCGCACAAGAACTCTGAGTACCCCAAGACTCCCCTGGGCTTGCTGGGCCACACTCAGACCCGTAGGCCCTTCAGTGTGCCCCTTTTTAGGCCGAGTGAAAGATAACAAACTGCACTCTTTCTTGGGAAAGCTAGATTTCCTCAGCTCACCATCAGCCTCAGGGACACGGTTCTAGCAAGGCCAGCAAACCATGGAAGTCGGCCTCATCACTCGATTCTCAGCTGTACTGAGTAAAATTCTCTGCTTTGAAGTCCTTCGAGGACCTCATACCTGAAGTCACCGTATCTCAAGGAGAAAGGCAGCTTGCATTGCAACTTCCCCTACAGCAGAGTTTTGTGTGTAACACTTCAGGCTTTTGGGAGAGGCACAGGACCCTAGGAGTCCTGGGGCAGTCTTTCGTCGGAGCAGTTCGCTACACGCAGAGCACCTTATGTAGAAAAGTTGAATCAGGGAAGAGCCAGGGAGGTAGCTAGGTCTCTTTTGACCTGCCAGAAGCCAGAGACACTCACGCTGCGTGTCAACCTGGAGAGGGTGCCTGATGGGACTGGCCTTGTTTTCCCACCTTGAATGCTCCTCTTATGCGCCTTGAAGCTCCCTGAAAAACACTGTGGTTGTCAGGCTTATACTCACGGCAGGCATGGCTGTGAGAGGGAAAAAGAGGTTACACGAAGAGACAGGGTATTTCAGTTTCTGAGTCAGAGCTAATCCTGTCTTGTTTTATAGCTAAAGGGAAACTCAAAGTGTGCCCTCGCTTCGAAGGAGGGCCCTGATATGCCATGTAGCGGAGTAGGCGTGCAACCGCTTCCATGAGGCCTTAGTCGCTCTCTTGCTTTAGTTGAACGCTAGTAAGGTATTCAGGACTCCTAGACCCCTCGCGGCAGCACTCGTTCCGGACCAGGACACTGAGTACTCCAAGGCTTCCCTGGGCTTGCTGGGCCACAGTCAGATGCGCAGGCCTGTCAGGGTGCCCATGGGTAGGCGGAGTGAAGGGTAACACGCTGCCCGCTTCACTCGGGGAGCTAGGTATCCCCAGCTACAGAAAGGTTTCATGAACACGATTCTAGAAAATCCAGCATACCATGGAAGTCGTCCTCATTCCCCTAGTCTGAGCTGTACTGAGAAAAACTCTCTGCTTACAAGTCCTTCTAGGACCTCATACCTGAAGTCACCGTATCTCAAGGTTAAAGGCAGCTTGCATTGCAACTTCCACTTCAGCACAGTTTTCTGTGGAACACTTCAGGCTTTTGGCAGAGGCACAGGACCCTAGGAGACCTAGGGCACTCTTTCGTCTAGGCAGTTCACTACACACAGAGCACCCTGTGTAGAAAAGCTGAATCGGGGAAGAGCCAGGGAGGTAGCTAGGTCTCTTTTGACCTGCCAGAAGCCAGAGACACTTATGCTGCGTGTCAACCTGGAGATGGTGCCTGATGGGACTGGCCTTGTTTTCCCACCTTGAAAGCTCCTCTTATGCGCCTTGAAGCTCCCTTAAAAACACGGTGGTTGTCAGCCTTATACTCACGGGCAGGCATGGCTGTGAGAGGGAACAACAGGGTTCACGAAGAGACAGGGTATCCCAGTTTCTCGGTCAGAGCTCATCCTGTTCTGTTCTATAGCTAAAGGGAATCTCAAAGTGAGGCCTAGCTTCGAAGGAGGGCCCTGATATGCCATGCAGCAGGGTAGGAGTGCGCAGCTTCCATGAGGCCTTAGTCGCACTTCTGCATTAGTTTCACGGTACTAATCTTCTCAGGACTCCTGCTCCCTTGCGTCTGCACCTGTTTCCGTACAAAGATACTGAGTACGCCCCCCCCCCCAGGCTCCCCTGAGTTGAAGATCAACATTCAGACACGAGGGCCCTTCGGAGTACCCGTGTCTGTGCCGAGTGAAGGGCAGCATGATGCACGCTCCCTCGGGGAGCTCGATTCCCTCAGCTCACCAACAGCCTCAGGAACACGGTTGCAGTAGGTGCAGCATGCCATGCAAGTCGGCCTGCTTACAGTAGTCCGAGCTGTACTGAGGAAAACTCTTTGCTTACAATTCCTTCTACCAGCTCCTAGCTGAAGTCAACCAACCTCTAGGCGAAAGTCGGCTTGTGGTCCAAGTGCAACTAGAGCACACTTTCTGGTGGAACGCCGCAGGCTTTTGGAAGATGCCCAGGAGCCCAGGACACCTCGGGAATTCTTTCCTTGAGGCAGTTCGCTATACGCAGAACACCCTGAATAGAAAAGTTGATTCTCCAAGAACCCAGTGAGGAGCTAGGTCTCTTTTGACCTGCTAGAAACCACAGATGCTTCTTCTGCGTGTCAACCTGGAAATGGCGGCCTTAGGAGACAAGCCTTGTTTTCCCGTCTTGAAAGCTCCATTCATGCGGCCTTGAAGCTCCCTGAAAAACACTGTGGTTGTCGGACTTGTCCTCACGCCAGGCATGGCTCTGGAAGACAAGGAGTTTTCTCGAAAGAAAGAGGGTGCTTCCAGGCCCTGGTGGGGAGCATATCCTGCCCTGCACCAGAGCGAAGGGGAATCTCAACGTGCACCCTACCCTCGACCCAGGGCTCTGATTTGCCCTCCAGTAGGGTAGTTGTGCAGCATTTTCCTTGAGGCCTTAGTCGCAGTTCTGCATTAGTTTAAAGGTACTAATCTTCTCAGGACTCCAGGCCCGCTCATGTCAGTACCCATTTCCGCACAAGAACTCTGAGTACCCCAAGACTCCCCTGGGCTTGCTGGGCCACACTCAGACCCGTAGGCCCTTCAGTGTGCCCCTTTTTAGGCCGAGTGAAAGATAACAAACTGCACTCTTTCTTGGGAAAGCTAGATTTCCTCAGCTCACCATCAGCCTCAGGGACACGGTTCTAGCAAGGCCAGCAAACCATGGAAGTCGGCCTCATCACTCGATTCTCAGCTGTACTGAGTAAAATTCTCTGCTTTGAAGTCCTTCGAGGACCTCATACCTGAAGTCACCGTATCTCAAGGAGAAAGGCAGCTTGCATTGCAACTTCCCCTACAGCAGAGTTTTGTGTGTAACACTTCAGGCTTTTGGGAGAGGCACAGGACCCTAGGAGTCCTAGGGCAGTCTTTCGTCGGAGCAGTTCGCTACACGCAGAGCACCTTATGTAGAAAAGTTGAATCAGGGAAGAGCCAGGGAGGTAGCTAGGTCTCTTTTGACCTGCCAGAAGCCAGAGACACTCACGCTGCGTGTCAACCTGGAGAGGGTGCCTGATGGAACTGGCCTTGTTTTCCCACCTTGAAAGCTCCTCTTATGCGCCTTGAAGCTCCCTGAAAAACACTGTGGTTGTCAGGCTTATACTCACGGCAGGCATGGCTGTGAGAGGGAAAAAGAGGTTACACGAAGAGACAGGGTATTTCAGTTTCTGAGTCAGAGCTAATCCTGTCTTGTTTCATAGCTAAAGGGAAACTCAAAGTGTGCCCTCGCTTCGAAGGAGGGCCCTGATATGCCATGTAGCGGAGTAGGCGTGCAACCGCTTCCATGAGGCCTTAGTCGCTCTCTTGCTTTAGTTGAACGCTAGTAAGGTATTCAGGACTCCTAGACCCCTCGCGGCAGCACTCGTTCCGTACCAGGACACTGAGTACTCCAAGGCTTCCCTGGGCTTGCTGGGCCACAGTCAGATGCGCAGGCCTGTCAGGGTGCCCATGGGTAGGCGGAGTGAAGGGTAACACGCTGCCCGCTTCACTCGGGGAGCTAGGTATCCCCAGCTACAGAAAGGTTTCATGAACACGATTCTAGAAAATCCAGCATACCATGGAAGTCGTCCTCATTCCCCTAGTCTGAGCTGTACTGAGAAAAACTCTCTGCTTACAAGTCCTTCTAGGACCTCATACCTGAAGTCACCGTATCTCAAGGTTAAAGGCAGCTTGCATTGCAACTTCCACTTCAGCACAGTTTTCTGTGGAACACTTCAGGCTTTTGGCAGAGGCACAGGACCCTAGGAGACCTAGGGCACTCTTTCGTCTAGGCAGTTCACTACACACAGAGCACCCTGTGTAGAAAAGCTGAATCGGGGAAGAGCCAGGGAGGTAGCTAGGTCTCTTTTGACCTGCCAGAAGCCAGAGACACTTATGCTGCGTGTCAACCTGGAGATGGTGCCTGATGGGACTGGCCTTGTTTTCCCACCTTGAAAGCTCCTCTTATGCGCCTTGAAGCTCCCTTAAAAACACGGTGGTTGTCAGCCTTATACTCACGGGCAGGCATGGCTGTGAGAGGGAACAACAGGGTTCACGAAGAGACAGGGTATCCCAGTTTCTCGGTCAGAGCTCATCCTGTTCTGTTCTATAGCTAAAGGGAATCTCAAAGTGAGGCCTAGCTTCGAAGGAGGGCCCTGATATGCCATGCAGCAGGGTAGGAGTGCGCAGCTTCCATGAGGCCTTAGTCGCACTTCTGCATTAGTTTCACGGTACTAATCTTCTCAGGACTCCTGCTCCCTTGCGTCTGCACCCGTTTCCGTACAAAGATACTGAGTACGCCCCCCCCCCCAGGCTCCCCTGAGTTGAAGATCAACATTCAGACACGAGGGCCCTTCGGAGTACCCGTGTCTGTGCCGAGTGAAGGGCAGCATGATGCACGCTCCCTCGGGGAGCTCGATTCCCTCAGCTCACCAACAGCCTCAGGAACACGGTTGTAGTAGGTGCAGCATGGCATGCAAGTCTGCCTGCTTACAGTAGTCCGAGCTGTACTGAGGAAAACTCTTTGCTTACAATTCCTTCTACCAGCTCCTAGCTGAAGTCAACCAACCTCTAGGCGAAAGTCGGCTTGTGGTCCAAGTGCAACTAGAGCACACTTTCTGGTGGAACGCCGCAGGCTTTTGGAAGATGCCCAGGAGCCCAGGACACCTCGGGAATTCTTTCCTTGAGGCAGTTCGCTACACGCAGAACACCCTGCATAGAAAAGTTGATTCTCCAAGAACCCAGTGAGGAGCTAGGTCTCTTTTGACCTGCTAGAAACCACAGATGCTTCTTCTGCGTGTCAACCTGGAAATGGCGGCCTTAGGAGACAAGCCTTGTTTTCCCGTCTTGAAAGCTCCATTCATGCGGCCTTGAAGCTCCCTGAAAAACACTGTGGTTGTCGGACTTGTCCTCACGCCAGGCATGGCTCTGGAAGACAAGGAGTTTTCTCGAAAGGAAGAGGGTGCTTCCAGGCCCTGGTGGGGAGCATATCCTGCCCTGCACCAGAGCGAAGGGGAATCTCAACGTGCACCCTACCCTCGACCCAGGGCTCTGATTTGCCCTCCAGTAGGGTAGTTGTGCAGCATTTTCCTTGAGGCCTTAGTCGCAGTTCTGCATTAGTTTAAAGGTACTAATCTTCTCAGGACTCCAGGCCCGCTCATGTCAGTACCCATTTCCGCACAAGAACTCTGAGTACCCCAAGACTCCCCTGGGCTTGCTGGGCCACACTCAGACCCGTAGGCCCTTCAGTGTGCCCCTTTTTAGGCCGAGTGAAAGATAACAAACGGCACTCTTTCTTGGGAAAGCTAGATTTCCTCAGCTCACCATCAGCCTCAGGGACACGGTTCTAGCAAGGCCAGCAAACCATGGAAGTCGGCCTCATCACTCGATTCTCAGCTGTACTGAGTAAAATTCTCTGCTTTGAAGTCCTTCGAGGACCTCATACCTGAAGTCACCGTATCTCAAGGAGAAAGGCAGCTTGCATTGCAACTTCCCCTACAGCAGAGTTTTGTGTGTAACACTTCAGGCTTTTGGGAGAGGCACAGGACCCTAGGAGTCCTGGGGCAGTCTTTCGTCGGAGCAGTTCGCTACACGCAGAGCACCTTATGTAGAAAAGTTGAATCAGGGAAGAGCCAGGGAGGTAGCTAGGTCTCTTTTGACCTGCCAGAAGCCAGAGACACTCACGCTGCGTGTCAACCTGGAGAGGGTGCCTGATGGGACTGGCCTTGTTTTCCCACCTTGAAAGCTCCTCTTATGCGCCTTGAAGCTCCCTGAAAAACACTGTGGTTGTCAGGCTTATACTCACGGCAGGCATGGCTGTGAGAGGGAAAAAGAGGTTACACGAAGAGACAGGGTATTTCAGTTTCTGAGTCAGAGCTAATCCTGTCTTGTTTTATAGCTAAAGGGAAACTCAAAGTGTGCCCTCGCTTCGAAGGAGGGCCCTGATATGCCATGTAGCGGAGTAGGCGTGCAACCGCTTCCATGAGGCCTTAGTCGCTCTCTTGCTTTAGTTGAACGCTAGTAAGGTATTCAGGACTCCTAGACCCCTCGCGGCAGCACTCGTTCCGTACCAGGACACTGAGTACTCCAAGGCTTCCCTGGGCTTGCTGGGCCACAGTCAGATGCGCAGGCCTGTCAGGGTGCCCATGGGTAGGCGGAGTGAAGGGTAACACGCTGCCCGCTTCACTCGGGGAGCTAGGTATCCCCAGCTACAGAAAGGTTTCATGAACACGATTCTAGAAAATCCAGCATACCATGGAAGTCGTCCTCATTCCCCTAGTCTGAGCTGTACTGAGAAAAACTCTCTGCTTACAAGTCCTTCTAGGACCTCATACCTGAAGTCACCGTATCTCAAGGTTAAAGGCAGCTTGCATTGCAACTTCCACTTCAGCACAGTTTTCTGTGGAACACTTCAGGCTTTTGGCAGAGGCACAGGACCCTAGGAGACCTAGGGCACTCTTTCGTCTAGGCAGTTCACTACACACAGAGCACCCTGTGTAGAAAAGCTGAATCGGGGAAGAGCCAGGGAGGTAGCTAGGTCTCTTTTGACCTGCCAGAAGCCAGAGACACTTATGCTGCGTGTCAACCTGGAGATGGTGCCTGATGGGACTGGCCTTGTTTTCCCACCTTGAAAGCTCCTCTTATGCGCCTTGAAGCTCCCTTAAAAACACGGTGGTTGTCAGCCTTATACTCACGGGCAGGCATGGCTGTGAGAGGGAACAACAGGGTTCACGAAGAGACAGGGTATCCCAGTTTCTCGGTCAGAGCTCATCCTGTTCTGTTCTATAGCTAAAGGGAATCTCAAAGTGAGGCCTAGCTTCGAAGGAGGGCCCTGATATGCCATGCAGCAGGGTAGGAGTGCGCAGCTTCCATGAGGCCTTAGTCGCACTTCTGCATTAGTTTCACGGTACTAATCTTCTCAGGACTCCTGCTCCCTTGCGTCTGCACCCGTTTCCGTACAAAGACACTGAGTACGCCCCCCCCCCAGGCTCCCCTGAGTTGAAGATCAACATTCAGACACGAGGGCCCTTCGGAGTACCCGTGTCTGTGCCGAGTGAAGGGCAGCATGATGCACGCTCCCTCGGGGAGCTCGATTCCCTCAGCTCACCAACAGCCTCAGGAACACGGTTGTAGTAGGTGCAGCATGGCATGCAAGTCTGCCTGCTTACAGTAGTCCGAGCTGTACTGAGGAAAACTCTTTGCTTACAATTCCTTCTACCAGCTCCTAGCTGAAGTCAACCAACCTCTAGGCGAAAGTCGGCTTGTGGTCCAAGTGCAACTAGAGCACACTTTCTGGTGGAACGCCGCAGGCTTTTGGAAGATGCCCAGGAGCCCAGGACACCTCGGGAATTCTTTCCTTGAGGCAGTTCGCTACACGCAGAACACCCTGCATAGAAAAGTTGATTCTCCAAGAACCCAGTGAGGAGCTAGGTCTCTTTTGACCTGCTAGAAACCACAGATGCTTCTTCTGCGTGTCAACCTGGAAATGGCGGCCTTAGGAGACAAGCCTTGTTTTCCCGTCTTGAAAGCTCCATTCATGCGGCCTTGAAGCTCCCTGAAAAACACTGTGGTTGTCGGACTTGTCCTCACGCCAGGCATGGCTCTGGAAGACAAGGAGTTTTCTCGAAAGGAAGAGGGTGCTTCCAGGCCCTGGTGGGGAGCATATCCTGCCCTGCACCAGAGCGAAGGGGAATCTCAACGTGCACCCTACCCTCGACCCAGGGCTCTGATTTGCCCTCCAGTAGGGTAGTTGTGCAGCATTTTCCTTGAGGCCTTAGTCGCAGTTCTGCATTAGTTTAAAGGTACTAATCTTCTCAGGACTCCAGGCCCGCTCATGTCAGTACCCATTTCCGCACAAGAACTCTGAGTACCCCAAGACTCCCCTGGGCTTGCTGGGCCACACTCAGACCCGTAGGCCCTTCAGTGTGCCCCTTTTTAGGCCGAGTGAAAGATAACAAACTGCACTCTTTCTTGGGAAAGCTAGATTTCCTCAGCTCACCATCAGCCTCAGGGACACGGTTCTAGCAAGGCCAGCAAACCATGGAAGTCGGCCTCATCACTCGATTCTCAGCTGTACTGAGTAAAATTCTCTGCTTTGAAGTCCTTCGAGGACCTCATACCTGAAGTCACCGTATCTCAAGGAGAAAGGCAGCTTGCATTGCAACTTCCCCTACAGCAGAGTTTTGTGTGTAACACTTCAGGCTTTTGGGAGAGGCACAGGACCCTAGGAGTCCTAGGGCAGTCTTTCGTCGGAGCAGTTCGCTACACGCAGAGCACCTTATGTAGAAAAGTTGAATCAGGGAAGAGCCAGGGAGGTAGCTAGGTCTCTTTTGACCTGCCAGAAGCCAGAGACACTCACGCTGCGTGTCAACCTGGAGAGGGTGCCTGATGGGACTGGCCTTGTTTTCCCACCTTGAAAGCTCCTCTTATGCGCCTTGAAGCTCCCTGAAAAACACTGTGGTTGTCAGGCTTATACTCACGGCAGGCATGGCTGTGAGAGGGAAAAAGAGGTTACACGAAGAGACAGGGTATTTCAGTTTCTGAGTCAGAGCTAATCCTGTCTTGTTTTATAGCTAAAGGGAAACTCAAAGTGTGCCCTCGCTTCGAAGGAGGGCCCTGATATGCCATGTAGCGGAGTAGGCGTGCAACCGCTTCCATGAGGCCTTAGTCGCTCTCTTGCTTTAGTTGAACGCTAGTAAGGTATTCAGGACTCCTAGACCCCTCGCGGCAGCACTCGTTCCGTACCAGGACACTGAGTACTCCAAGGCTTCCCTGGGCTTGCTGGGCCACAGTCAGATGCGCAGGCCTGTCAGGGTGCCCATGGGTAGGCGGAGTGAAGGGTAACACGCTGCCCGCTTCACTCGGGGAGCTAGGTATCCCCAGCTACAGAAAGGTTTCATGAACACGATTCTAGAAAATCCAGCATACCATGGAAGTCGTCCTCATTCCCCTAGTCTGAGCTGTACTGAGAAAAACTCTCTGCTTACAAGTCCTTCTAGGACCTCATACCTGAAGTCACCGTATCTCAAGGTTAAAGGCAGCTTGCATTGCAACTTCCACTTCAGCACAGTTTTCTGTGGAACACTTCAGGCTTTTGGCAGAGGCACAGGACCCTAGGAGACCTAGGGCACTCTTTCGTCTAGGCAGTTCACTACACACAGAGCACCCTGTGTAGAAAAGCTGAATCGGGGAAGAGCCAGGGAGGTAGCTAGGTCTCTTTTGACCTGCCAGAAGCCAGAGACACTTATGCTGCGTGTCAACCTGGAGATGGTGCCTGATGGGACTGGCCTTGTTTTCCCACCTTGAAAGCTCCTCTTATGCGCCTTGAAGCTCCCTTAAAAACACGGTGGTTGTCAGCCTTATACTCACGGGCAGGCATGGCTGTGAGAGGGAACAACAGGGTTCACGAAGAGACAGGGTATCCCAGTTTCTCGGTCAGAGCTCATCCTGTTCTGTTCTATAGCTAAAGGGAATCTCAAAGTGAGGCCTAGCTTCGAAGGAGGGCCCTGATATGCCATGCAGCAGGGTAGGAGTGCGCAGCTTCCATGAGGCCTTAGTCGCACTTCTGCATTAGTTTCACGGTACTAATCTTCTCAGGACTCCTGCTCCCTTGCGTCTGCACCCGTTTCCGTACAAAGACACTGAGTACGCCCCCCCCCCAGGCTCCCCTGAGTTGAAGATCAACATTCAGACACGAGGGCCCTTCGGAGTACCCGTGTCTGTGCCGAGTGAAGGGCAGCATGATGCACGCTCCCTCGGGGAGCTCGATTCCCTCAGCTCACCAACAGCCTCAGGAACACGGTTGTAGTAGGTGCAGCATGGCATGCAAGTCTGCCTGCTTACAGTAGTCCGAGCTGTACTGAGGAAAACTCTTTGCTTACAATTCCTTCTACCAGCTCCTAGCTGAAGTCAACCAACCTCTAGGCGAAAGTCGGCTTGTGGTCCAAGTGCAACTAGAGCACACTTTCTGGTGGAACGCCGCAGGCTTTTGGAAGATGCCCAGGAGCCCAGGACACCTCGGGAATTCTTTCCTTGAGGCAGTTCGCTACACGCAGAACACCCTGCATAGAAAAGTTGATTCTCCAAGAACCCAGTGAGGAGCTAGGTCTCTTTTGACCTGCTAGAAACCACAGATGCTTCTTCTGCGTGTCAACCTGGAAATGGCGGCCTTAGGAGACAAGCCTTGTTTTCCCGTCTTGAAAGCTCCATTCATGCGGCCTTGAAGCTCCCTGAAAAACACTGTGGTTGTCGGACTTGTCCTCACGCCAGGCATGGCTCTGGAAGACAAGGAGTTTTCTCGAAAGGAAGAGGGTGCTTCCAGGCCCTGGTGGGGAGCATATCCTGCCCTGCACCAGAGCGAAGGGGAATCTCAACGTGCACCCTACCCTCGACCCAGGGCTCTGATTTGCCCTCCAGTAGGGTAGTTGTGCAGCATTTTCCTTGAGGCCTTAGTCGCAGTTCTGCATTAGTTTAAAGGTACTAATCTTCTCAGGACTCCAGGCCCACTCATGTCAGTACCCATTTCCGCACAAGAACTCTGAGTACCCCAAGACTCCCCTGGGCTTGCTGGGCCACACTCAGACCCGTAGGCCCTTCAGTGTGCCCCTTTTTAGGCCGAGTGAAAGATAACAAACTGCACTCTTTCTTGGGAAAGCTAGATTTCCTCAGCTCACCATCAGCCTCAGGGACACGGTTCTAGCAAGGCCAGCAAACCATGGAAGTCGGCCTCATCACTCGATTCTCAGCTGTACTGAGTAAAATTCTCTGCTTTGAAGTCCTTCGAGGACCTCATACCTGAAGTCACCGTATCTCAAGGAGAAAGGCAGCTTGCATTGCAACTTCCCCTACAGCAGAGTTTTGTGTGTAACACTTCAGGCTTTTGGGAGAGGCACAGGACCCTAGGAGTCCTGGGGCAGTCTTTCGTCGGAGCAGTTCGCTACACGCAGAGCACCTTATGTAGAAAAGTTGAATCAGGGAAGAGCCAGGGAGGTAGCTAGGTCTCTTTTGACCTGCCAGAAGCCAGAGACACTCACGCTGCGTGTCAACCTGGAGAGGGTGCCTGATGGGACTGGCCTTGTTTTCCCACCTTGAATGCTCCTCTTATGCGCCTTGAAGCTCCCTGAAAAACACTGTGGTTGTCAGGCTTATACTCACGGCAGGCATGGCTGTGAGAGGGAAAAAGAGGTTACACGAAGAGACAGGGTATTTCAGTTTCTGAGTCAGAGCTAATCCTGTCTTGTTTTATAGCTAAAGGGAAACTCAAAGTGTGCCCTCGCTTCGAAGGAGGGCCCTGATATGCCATGTAGCGGAGTAGGCGTGCAACCGCTTCCATGAGGCCTTAGTCGCTCTCTTGCTTTAGTTGAACGCTAGTAAGGTATTCAGGACTCCTAGACCCCTCGCGGCAGCACTCGTTCCGTACCAGGACACTGAGTACTCCAAGGCTTCCCTGGGCTTGCTGGGCCACAGTCAGATGCGCAGGCCTGTCAGGGTGCCCATGGGTAGGCGGAGTGAAGGGTAACACGCTGCCCGCTTCACTCGGGGAGCTAGGTATCCCCAGCTACAGAAAGGTTTCATGAACACGATTCTAGAAAATCCAGCATACCATGGAAGTCGTCCTCATTCCCCTAGTCTGAGCTGTACTGAGAAAAACTCTCTGCTTACAAGTCCTTCTAGGACCTCATACCTGAAGTCACCGTATCTCAAGGTTAAAGGCAGCTTGCATTGCAACTTCCACTTCAGCACAGTTTTCTGTGGAACACTTCAGGCTTTTGGCAGAGGCACAGGACCCTAGGAGACCTAGGGCACTCTTTCGTCTAGGCAGTTCACTACACACAGAGCACCCTGTGTAGAAAAGCTGAATCGGGGAAGAGCCAGGGAGGTAGCTAGGTCTCTTTTGACCTGCCAGAAGCCAGAGACACTTATGCTGCGTGTCAACCTGGAGATGGTGCCTGATGGGACTGGCCTTGTTTTCCCACCTTGAAAGCTCCTCTTATGCGCCTTGAAGCTCCCTTAAAAACACGGTGGTTGTCAGCCTTATACTCACGGGCAGGCATGGCTGTGAGAGGGAACAACAGGGTTCACGAAGAGACAGGGTATCCCAGTTTCTCGGTCAGAGCTCATCCTGTTCTGTTCTATAGCTAAAGGGAATCTCAAAGTGAGGCCTAGCTTCGAAGGAGGGCCCTGATATGCCATGCAGCAGGGTAGGAGTGCGCAGCTTCCATGAGGCCTTAGTCGCACTTCTGCATTAGTTTCACGGTACTAATCTTCTCAGGACTCCTGCTCCCTTGCGTCTGCACCCGTTTCCGTACAAAGACACTGAGTACGCCCCCCCCCCCAGGCTCCCCTGAGTTGAAGATCAACATTCAGACACGAGGGCCCTTCGGAGTACCCGTGTCTGTGCCGAGTGAAGGGCAGCATGATGCACGCTCCCTCGGGGAGCTCGATTCCCTCAGCTCACCAACAGCCTCAGGAACACGGTTGTAGTAGGTGCAGCATGCCATGCAAGTCGGCCTGCTTACAGTAGTCCGAGCTGTACTGAGGAAAACTCTTTGCTTACAATTCCTTCTACCAGCTCCTAGCTGAAGTCAACCAACCTCTAGGCGAAAGTCGGCTTGTGGTCCAAGTGCAACTAGAGCACGCTTTCTGGTGGAACGCCGCAGGCTTTTGGAAGATGCCCAGGAGCCCAGGACACCTCGGGAATTCTTTCCTTGAGGCAGTTCGCTACACGCAGAACACCCTGAATAGAAAAGTTGATTCTCCAAGAACCCAGTGAGGAGCTAGGTCTCTTTTGACCTGCTAGAAACCACAGATGCTTCTTCTGCGTGTCAACCTGGAAATGGCGGCCTTAGGAGACAAGCCTTGTTTTCCCGTCTTGAAAGCTCCATTCATGCGGCCTTGAAGCTCCCTGAAAAACACTGTGGTTGTCGGACTTGTCCTCACGCCAGGCATGGCTCTGGAAGACAAGGAGTTTTCTCGAAAGAAAGAGGGTGCTTCCAGGCCCTGGTGGGGAGCATATCCTGCCCTGCACCAGAGCGAAGGGGAATCTCAACGTGCACCCTACCCTCGACCCAGGGCTCTGATTTGCCCTCCAGTAGGGTAGTTGTGCAGCATTTTCCTTGAGGCCTTAGTCGCAGTTCTGCATTAGTTTAAAGGTACTAATCTTCTCAGGACTCCAGGCCCGCTCATGTCAGTACCCATTTCCGCACAAGAACTCTGAGTACCCCAAGACTCCCCTGGGCTTGCTGGGCCACACTCAGACCCGTAGGCCCTTCAGTGTGCCCCTTTTTAGGCCGAGTGAAAGATAACAAACTGCACTCTTTCTTGGGAAAGCTAGATTTCCTCAGCTCACCATCAGCCTCAGGGACACGGTTCTAGCAAGGCCAGCAAACCATGGAAGTCGGCCTCATCACTCGATTCTCAGCTGTACTGAGTAAAATTCTCTGCTTTGAAGTCCTTCGAGGACCTCATACCTGAAGTCACCGTATCTCAAGGAGAAAGGCAGGTTGCATTGCAACTTCCCCTACAGCAGAGTTTTGTGTGTAACACTTCAGGCTTTTGGGAGAGGCACAGGACCCTAGGAGTCCTAGGGCAGTCTTTCGTCGGAGCAGTTCGCTACACGCAGAGCACCTTATGTAGAAAAGTTGAATCAGGGAAGAGCCAGGGAGGTAGCTAGGTCTCTTTTGACCTGCCAGAAGCCAGAGACACTCACGCTGCGTGTCAACCTGGAGAGGGTGCCTGATGGGACTGGCCTTGTTTTCCCACCTTGAAAGCTCCTCTTATGCGCCTTGAAGCTCCCTGAAAAACACTGTGGTTGTCAGGCTTATACTCACGGCAGGCATGGCTGTGAGAGGGAAAAAGAGGTTACACGAAGAGACAGGGTATTTCAGTTTCTGAGTCAGAGCTAATCCTGTCTTGTTTCATAGCTAAAGGGAAACTCAAAGTGTGCCCTCGCTTCGAAGGAGGGCCCTGATATGCCATGTAGCGGAGTAGGCGTGCAACCGCTTCCATGAGGCCTTAGTCGCTCTCTTGCTTTAGTTGAACGCTAGTAAGGTATTCAGGACTCCTAGACCCCTCGCGGCAGCACTCGTTCCGTACCAGGACACTGAGTACTCCAAGGCTTCCCTGGGCTTGCTGGGCCACAGTCAGATGCGCAGGCCTGTCAGGGTGCCCATGGGTAGGCGGAGTGAAGGGTAACACGCTGCCCGCTTCACTCGGGGAGCTAGGTATCCCCAGCTACAGAAAGGTTTCATGAACACGATTCTAGAAAATCCAGCATACCATGGAAGTCGTCCTCATTCCCCTAGTCTGAGCTGTACTGAGAAAAACTCTCTGCTTACAAGTCCTTCTAGGACCTCATACCTGAAGTCACCGTATCTCAAGGTTAAAGGCAGCTTGCATTGCAACTTCCACTTCAGCACAGTTTTCTGTGGAACACTTCAGGCTTTTGGCAGAGGCACAGGACCCTAGGAGACCTAGGGCACTCTTTCGTCTAGGCAGTTCACTACACACAGAGCACCCTGTGTAGAAAAGCTGAATCGGGGAAGAGCCAGGGAGGTAGCTAGGTCTCTTTTGACCTGCCAGAAGCCAGAGACACTTATGCTGCGTGTCAACCTGGAGATGGTGCCTGATGGGACTGGCCTTGTTTTCCCACCTTGAAAGCTCCTCTTATGCGCCTTGAAGCTCCCTTAAAAACACGGTGGTTGTCAGCCTTATACTCACGGGCAGGCATGGCTGTGAGAGGGAACAACAGGGTTCACGAAGAGACAGGGTATCCCAGTTTCTCGGTCAGAGCTCATCC
Organism: Balaenoptera physalus; assembly: GCF_965194825.1. Classification (NCBI taxonomy): domain Eukaryota; kingdom Metazoa; phylum Chordata; class Mammalia; order Artiodactyla; family Balaenopteridae; genus Balaenoptera; species Balaenoptera physalus. Next base: position 336,365 of record NW_028125825.1, read on the forward strand.
TGTTCTGTTCTATAGCTAAAGGGAATCTCAAAGTGAGGCCTAGCTTCGAAGGAGGGCCCTGATATGCCATGCAGCAGGGTAGGAGTGCGCAGCTTCCATGAGGCCTTAGTCGCACTTCTGCATTAGTTTCACGGTACTAATCTTCTCAGGACTCCTGCTCCCTTGCGTCTGCACCCGTTTCCGTACAAAGACACTGAGTACGCCCCCCCCCCAGGCTCCCCTGAGTTGAAGATCAACATTCAGACACGAGGGCCCTTCGGAGTACCCGTGTCTGTGCCGAGTGAAGGGCAGCATGATGCACGCTCCCTCGGGGAGCTCGATTCCCTCAGCTCACCAACAGCCTCAGGAACACGGTTGTAGTAGGTGCAGCATGGCATGCAAGTCTGCCTGCTTACAGTAGTCCGAGCTGTACTGAGGAAAACTCTTTGCTTACAATTCCTTCTACCAGCTCCTAGCTGAAGTCAACCAACCTCTAGGCGAAAGTCGGCTTGTGGTCCAAGTGCAACTAGAGCACACTTTCTGGTGGAACGCCGCAGGCTTTTGGAAGATGCCCAGGAGCCCAGGACACCTCGGGAATTCTTTCCTTGAGGCAGTTCGCTACACGCAGAACACCCTGAATAGAAAAGTTGATTCTCCAAGAACCCAGTGAGGAGCTAGGTCTCTTTTGACCTGCTAGAAACCACAGATGCTTCTTCTGCGTGTCAACCTGGAAATGGCGGCCTTAGGAGACAAGCCTTGTTTTCCCGTCTTGAAAGCTCCATTCATGCGGCCTTGAAGCTCCCTGAAAAACACTGTGGTTGTCGGACTTGTCCTCACGCCAGGCATGGCTCTGGAAGACAAGGAGTTTTCTCGAAAGGAAGAGGGTGCTTCCAGGCCCTGGTGGGGAGCATATCCTGCCCTGCACCAGAGCGAAGGGGAATCTCAACGTGCACCCTACCCTCGACCCAGGGCTCTGATTTGCCCTCCAGTAGGGTAGTTGTGCAGCATTTTCCTTGAGGCCTTAGTCGCAGTTCTGCATTAGTTTAAAGGTACTAATCTTCTCAGGACTCCAGGCCCGCTCATGTCAGTACCCATTTCCGCACAAGAACTCTGAGTACCCCAAGACTCCCCTGGGCTTGCTGGGCCACACTCAGACCCGTAGGCCCTTCAGTGTGCCCCTTTTTAGGCCGAGTGAAAGATAACAAACGGCACTCTTTCTTGGGAAAGCTAGATTTCCTCAGCTCACCATCAGCCTCAGGGACACGGTTCTAGCAAGGCCAGCAAACCATGGAAGTCGGCCTCATCACTCGATTCTCAGCTGTACTGAGTAAAATTCTCTGCTTTGAAGTCCTTCGAGGACCTCATACCTGAAGTCACCGTATCTCAAGGAGAAAGGCAGCTTGCATTGCAACTTCCCCTACAGCAGAGTTTTGTGTGTAACACTTCAGGCTTTTGGGAGAGGCACAGGACCCTAGGAGTCCTAGGGCAGTCTTTCGTCGGAGCAGTTCGCTACACGCAGAGCACCTTATGTAGAAAAGTTGAATCAGGGAAGAGCCAGGGAGGTAGCTAGGTCTCTTTTGACCTGCCAGAAGCCAGAGACACTCACGCTGCGTGTCAACCTGGAGAGGGTGCCTGATGGGACTGGCCTTGTTTTCCCACCTTGAAAGCTCCTCTTATGCGCCTTGAAGCTCCCTGAAAAACACTGTGGTTGTCAGGCTTATACTCACGGCAGGCATGGCTGTGAGAGGGAAAAAGAGGTTACACGAAGAGACAGGGTATTTCAGTTTCTGAGTCAGAGCTAATCCTGTCTTGTTTCATAGCTAAAGGGAAACTCAAAGTGTGCCCTCGCTTCGAAGGAGGGCCCTGATATGCCATGTAGCGGAGTAGGCGTGCAACCGCTTCCATGAGGCCTTAGTCGCTCTCTTGCTTTAGTTGAACGCTAGTAAGGTATTCAGGACTCCTAGACCCCTCGCGGCAGCACTCGTTCCGTACCAGGACACTGAGTACTCCAAGGCTTCCCTGGGCTTGCTGGGCCACAGTCAGATGCGCAGGCCTGTCAGGGTGCCCATGGGTAGGCAGAGTGAAGGGTAACACGCTGCCCGCTTCACTCGGGGAACTAGGTATCCCCAGCTACAGAAAGGTTTCATGAACACGATTCTAGAAAATCCAGCATACCATGGAAGTCGTCCTCATTCCCCTAGTCTGAGCTGTACTGAGAAAAACTCTCTGCTTACAAGTCCTTCTAGGACCTCATACCTGAAGTCACCGTATCTCAAGGTTAAAGGCAGCTTGCATTGCAACTTCCACTTCAGCACAGTTTTCTGTGGAACACTTCAGGCTTTTGGCAGAGGCACAGGACCCTAGGAGACCTAGGGCACTCTTTCGTCTAGGCAGTTCACTACACACAGAGCACCCTGTGTAGAAAAGCTGAATCGGGGAAGAGCCAGGGAGGTAGCTAGGTCTCTTTTGACCTGCCAGAAGCCAGAGACACTTATGCTGCGTGTCAACCTGGAGATGGTGCCTGATGGGACTGGCCTTGTTTTCCCACCTTGAAAGCTCCTCTTATGCGCCTTGAAGCTCCCTTAAAAACACGGTGGTTGTCAGCCTTATACTCACGGGCAGGCATGGCTGTGAGAGGGAACAACAGGGTTCACGAAGAGACAGGGTATCCCAGTTTCTCGGTCAGAGCTCATCCTGTTCTGTTCTATAGCTAAAGGGAATCTCAAAGTGAGGCCTAGCTTCGAAGGAGGGCCCTGATATGCCATGCAGCAGGGTAGGAGTGCGCAGCTTCCATGAGGCCTTAGTCGCACTTCTGCATTAGTTTCACGGTACTAATCTTCTCAGGACTCCTGCTCCCTTGCGTCTGCACCCGTTTCCGTACAAAGACACTGAGTACGCCCCCCCCCCAGGCTCCCCTGAGTTGAAGATCAACATTCAGACACGAGGGCCCTTCGGAGTACCCGTGTCTGTGCCGACTGAAGGGCAGCATGATGCACGCTCCCTCGGGGAGCTCGATTCCCTCAGCTCACCAACAGCCTCAGGAACACGGTTGTAGTAGGTGCAGCATGGCATGCAAGTCTGCCTGCTTACAGTAGTCCGAGCTGTACTGAGGAAAACTCTTTGCTTACAATTCCTTCTACCAGCTCCTAGCTGAAGTCAACCAACCTCTAGGCGAAAGTCGGCTTGTGGTCCAAGTGCAACTAGAGCACGCTTTCTGGTGGAACGCCGCAGGCTTTTGGAAGATGCCCAGGAGCCCAGGACACCTCGGGAATTCTTTCCTTGAGGCAGTTTGCTACACGCAGAACACCCTGCATAGAAAAGTTGATTCTCCAAGAACCCAGTGAGGAGCTAGGTCTCTTTTGACCTGCTAGAAACCACAGATGCTTCTTCTGCGTGTCAACCTGGAAATGGCGGCCTTAGGAGACAAGCCTTGTTTTCCCGTCTTGAAAGCTCCATTCATGCGGCCTTGAAGCTCCCTGAAAAACACTGTGGTTGTCGGACTTGTCCTCACGCCAGGCATGGCTCTGGAAGACAAGGAGTTTTCTCGAAAGGAAGAGGGTGCTTCCAGGCCCTGGTGGGGAGCATATCCTGCCCTGCACCAGAGCGAAGGGGAATCTCAACGTGCACCCTACCCTCGACCCAGGGCTCTGATTTGCCCTCCAGTAGGGTAGTTGTGCAGCATTTTCCTTGAGGCCTTAGTCGCAGTTCTGCATTAGTTTAAAGGTACTAATCTTCTCAGGACTCCAGGCCCGCTCATGTCAGTACCCATTTCCGCACAAGAACTCTGAGTACCCCAAGACTCCCCTGGGCTTGCTGGGCCACACTCAGACCCGTAGGCCCTTCAGTGTGCCCCTTTTTAGGCCGAGTGAAAGATAACAAACGGCACTCTTTCTTGGGAAAGCTAGATTTCCTCAGCTCACCATCAGCCTCAGGGACACGGTTCTAGCAAGGCCAGCAAACCATGGAAGTCGGCCTCATCACTCGATTCTCAGCTGTACTGAGTAAAATTCTCTGCTTTGAAGTCCTTCGAGGACCTCATACCTGAAGTCACCGTATCTCAAGGAGAAAGGCAGCTTGCATTGCAACTTCCCCTACAGCAGAGTTTTGTGTGTAACACTTCAGGCTTTTGGGAGAGGCACAGGACCCTAGGAGTCCTGGGGCAGTCTTTCGTCGGAGCAGTTCGCTACACGCAGAGCACCTTATGTAGAAAAGTTGAATCAGGGAAGAGCCAGGGAGGTAGCTAGGTCTCTTTTGACCTGCCAGAAGCCAGAGACACTCACGCTGCGTGTCAACCTGGAGAGGGTGCCTGATGGGACTGGCCTTGTTTTCCCACCTTGAAAGCTCCTCTTATGCGCCTTGAAGCTCCCTGAAAAACACTGTGGTTGTCAGGCTTATACTCACGGCAGGCATGGCTGTGAGAGGGAAAAAGAGGTTACACGAAGAGACAGGGTATTTCAGTTTCTGAGTCAGAGCTAATCCTGTCTTGTTTTATAGCTAAAGGGAAACTCAAAGTGTGCCCTCGCTTCGAAGGAGGGCCCTGATATGCCATGTAGCGGAGTAGGCGTGCAACCGCTTCCATGAGGCCTTAGTCGCTCTCTTGCTTTAGTTGAACGCTAGTAAGGTATTCAGGACTCCTAGACCCCTCGCGGCAGCACTCGTTCCGTACCAGGACACTGAGTACTCCAAGGCTTCCCTGGGCTTGCTGGGCCACAGTCAGATGCGCAGGCCTGTCAGGGTGCCCATGGGTAGGCGGAGTGAAGGGTAACACGCTGCCCGCTTCACTCGGGGAGCTAGGTATCCCCAGCTACAGAAAGGTTTCATGAACACGATTCTAGAAAATCCAGCATACCATGGAAGTCGTCCTCATTCCCCTAGTCTGAGCTGTACTGAGAAAAACTCTCTGCTTACAAGTCCTTCTAGGACCTCATACCTGAAGTCACCGTATCTCAAGGTTAAAGGCAGCTTGCATTGCAACTTCCACTTCAGCACAGTTTTCTGTGGAACACTTCAGGCTTTTGGCAGAGGCACAGGACCCTAGGAGACCTAGGGCACTCTTTCGTCTAGGCAGTTCACTACACACAGAGCACCCTGTGTAGAAAAGCTGAATCGGGGAAGAGCCAGGGAGGTAGCTAGGTCTCTTTTGACCTGCCAGAAGCCAGAGACACTTATGCTGCGTGTCAACCTGGAGATGGTGCCTGATGGGACTGGCCTTGTTTTCCCACCTTGAAAGCTCCTCTTATGCGCCTTGAAGCTCCCTTAAAAACACGGTGGTTGTCAGCCTTATACTCACGGGCAGGCATGGCTGTGAGAGGGAACAACAGGGTTCACGAAGAGACAGGGTATCCCAGTTTCTCGGTCAGAGCTCATCCTGTTCTGTTCTATAGCTAAAGGGAATCTCAAAGTGAGGCCTAGCTTCGAAGGAGGGCCCTGATATGCCATGCAGCAGGGTAGGAGTGCGCAGCTTCCATGAGGCCTTAGTCGCACTTCTGCATTAGTTTCACGGTACTAATCTTCTCAGGACTCCTGCTCCCTTGCGTCTGCACCCGTTACCGTACAAAGACACTGAGTACGCCCCCCCACCCCCCAGGCTCCCCTGAGTTGAAGATCAACATTCAGACACGAGGGCCCTTCGGAGTACCCGTGTCTGTGCCGAGTGAAGGGCAGCATGATGCACGCTCCCTCGGGGAGCTCGATTCCCTCAGCTCACCAACAGCCTCAGGAACACGGTTGTAGTAGGTGCAGCATGCCATGCAAGTCTGCCTGCTTACAGTAGTCCGAGCTGTACTGAGGAAAACTCTTTGCTTACAATTCCTTCTACCAGCTCCTAGCTGAAGTCAACCAACCTCTAGGCGAAAGTCGGCTTGTGGTCCAAGTGCAACTAGAGCACGCTTTCTGGTGGAACGCCGCAGGCTTTTGGAAGATGCCCAGGAGCCCAGGACACCTCGGGAATTCTTTCCTTGAGGCAGTTCGCTACACGCAGAACACCCTGCATAGAAAAGTTGATTCTCCAAGAACCCAGTGAGGAGCTAGGTCTCTTTTGACCTGCTAGAAACCACAGATGCTTCTTCTGCGTGTCAACCTGGAAATGGCGGCCTTAGGAGACAAGCCTTGTTTTCCCGTCTTGAAAGCTCCATTCATGCGGCCTTGAAGCTCCCTGAAAAACACTGTGGTTGTCGGACTTGTCCTCACGCCAGGCATGGCTCTGGAAGACAAGGAGTTTTCTCGAAAGGAAGAGGGTGCTTCCAGGCCCTGGTGGGGAGCATATCCTGCCCTGCACCAGAGCGAAGGGGAATCTCAACGTGCACCCTACCCTCGACCCAGGGCTCTGATTTGCCCTCCAGTAGGGTAGTTGTGCAGCATTTTCCTTGAGGCCTTAGTCGCAGTTCTGCATTAGTTTAAAGGTACTAATCTTCTCAGGACTCCAGGCCCGCTCATGTCAGTACCCATTTCCGCACAAGAACTCTGAGTACCCCAAGACTCCCCTGGGCTTGCTGGGCCACACTCAGACCCGTAGGCCCTTCAGTGTGCCCCTTTTTAGGCCGAGTGAAAGATAACAAACTGCACTCTTTCTTGGGAAAGCTAGATTTCCTCAGCTCACCATCAGCCTCAGGGACACGGTTCTAGCAAGGCCAGCAAACCATGGAAGTCGGCCTCATCACTCGATTCTCAGCTGTACTGAGTAAAATTCTCTGCTTTGAAGTCCTTCGAGGACCTCATACCTGAAGTCACCGTATCTCAAGGAGAAAGGCAGCTTGCATTGCAACTTCCCCTACAGCAGAGTTTTGTGTGTAACACTTCAGGCTTTTGGGAGAGGCACAGGACCCTAGGAGTCCTGGGGCAGTCTTTCGTCGGAGCAGTTCGCTACACGCAGAGCACCTTATGTAGAAAAGTTGAATCAGGGAAGAGCCAGGGAGGTAGCTAGGTCTCTTTTGACCTGCCAGAAGCCAGAGACACTCACGCTGCGTGTCAACCTGGAGAGGGTGCCTGATGGGACTGGCCTTGTTTTCCCACCTTGAAAGCTCCTCTTATGCGCCTTGAAGCTCCCTGAAAAACACTGTGGTTGTCAGGCTTATACTCACGGCAGGCATGGCTGTGAGAGGGAAAAAGAGGTTACACGAAGAGACAGGGTATTTCAGTTTCTGAGTCAGAGCTAATCCTGTCTTGTTTTATAGCTAAAGGGAAACTCAAAGTGTGCCCTCGCTTCGAAGGAGGGCCCTGATATGCCATGTAGCGGAGTAGGCGTGCAACCGCTTCCATGAGGCCTTAGTCGCTCTCTTGCTTTAGTTGAACGCTAGTAAGGTATTCAGGACTCCTAGACCCCTCGCGGCAGCACTCGTTCCGTACCAGGACACTGAGTACTCCAAGGCTTCCCTGGGCTTGCTGGGCCACAGTCAGATGCGCAGGCCTGTCAGGGTGCCCATGGGTAGGCGGAGTGAAGGGTAACACGCTGCCCGCTTCACTCGGGGAGCTAGGTATCCCCAGCTACAGAAAGGTTTCATGAACACGATTCTAGAAAATCCAGCATACCATGGAAGTCGTCCTCATTCCCCTAGTCTGAGCTGTACTGAGAAAAACTCTCTGCTTACAAGTCCTTCTAGGACCTCATACCTGAAGTCACCGTATCTCAAGGTTAAAGGCAGCTTGCATTGCAACTTCCACTTCAGCACAGTTTTCTGTGGAACACTTCAGGCTTTTGGCAGAGGCACAGGACCCTAGGAGACCTAGGGCACTCTTTCGTCTAGGCAGTTCACTACACACAGAGCACCCTGTGTAGAAAAGCTGAATCGGGGAAGAGCCAGGGAGGTAGCTAGGTCTCTTTTGACCTGCCAGAAGCCAGAGACACTTATGCTGCGTGTCAACCTGGAGATGGTGCCTGATGGGACTGGCCTTGTTTTCCCACCTTGAAAGCTCCTCTTATGCGCCTTGAAGCTCCCTTAAAAACACGGTGGTTGTCAGCCTTATACTCACGGGCAGGCATGGCTGTGAGAGGGAACAACAGGGTTCACGAAGAGACAGGGTATCCCAGTTTCTCGGTCAGAGCTCATCCTGTTCTGTTCTATAGCTAAAGGGAATCTCAAAGTGAGGCCTAGCTTCGAAGGAGGGCCCTGATATGCCATGCAGCAGGGTAGGAGTGCGCAGCTTCCATGAGGCCTTAGTCGCACTTCTGCATTAGTTTCACGGTACTAATCTTCTCAGGACTCCTGCTCCCTTGCGTCTGCACCCGTTACCGTACAAAGACACTGAGTACGCCCCCCCACCCCCCAGGCTCCCCTGAGTTGAAGATCAACATTCAGACACGAGGGCCCTTCGGAGTACCCGTGTCTGTGCCGAGTGAAGGGCAGCATGATGCACGCTCCCTCGGGGAGCTCGATTCCCTCAGCTCACCAACAGCCTCAGGAACACGGTTGTAGTAGGTGCAGCATGCCATGCAAGTCTGCCTGCTTACAGTAGTCCGAGCTGTACTGAGGAAAACTCTTTGCTTACAATTCCTTCTACCAGCTCCTAGCTGAAGTCAACCAACCTCTAGGCGAAAGTCGGCTTGTGGTCCAAGTGCAACTAGAGCACGCTTTCTGGTGGAACGCCGCAGGCTTTTGGAAGATGCCCAGGAGCCCAGGACACCTCGGGAATTCTTTCCTTGAGGCAGTTCGCTACACGCAGAACACCCTGCATAGAAAAGTTGATTCTCCAAGAACCCAGTGAGGAGCTAGGTCTCTTTTGACCTGCTAGAAACCACAGATGCTTCTTCTGCGTGTCAACCTGGAAATGGCGGCCTTAGGAGACAAGCCTTGTTTTCCCGTCTTGAAAGCTCCATTCATGCGGCCTTGAAGCTCCCTGAAAAACACTGTGGTTGTCGGACTTGTCCTCACGCCAGGCATGGCTCTGGAAGACAAGGAGTTTTCTCGAAAGGAAGAGGGTGCTTCCAGGCCCTGGTGGGGAGCATATCCTGCCCTGCACCAGAGCGAAGGGGAATCTCAACGTGCACCCTACCCTCGACCCAGGGCTCTGATTTGCCCTCCAGTAGGGTAGTTGTGCAGCATTTTCCTTGAGGCCTTAGTCGCAGTTCTGCATTAGTTTAAAGGTACTAATCTTCTCAGGACTCCAGGCCCGCTCATGTCAGTACCCATTTCCGCACAAGAACTCTGAGTACCCCAAGACTCCCCTGGGCTTGCTGGGCCACACTCAGACCCGTAGGCCCTTCAGTGTGCCCCTTTTTAGGCCGAGTGAAAGATAACAAACTGCACTCTTTCTTGGGAAAGCTAGATTTCCTCAGCTCACCATCAGCCTCAGGGACACGGTTCTAGCAAGGCCAGCAAACCATGGAAGTCGGCCTCATCACTCGATTCTCAGCTGTACTGAGTAAAATTCTCTGCTTTGAAGTCCTTCGAGGACCTCATACCTGAAGTCACCGTATCTCAAGGAGAAAGGCAGCTTGCATTGCAACTTCCCCTACAGCAGAGTTTTGTGTGTAACACTTCAGGCTTTTGGGAGAGGCACAGGACCCTAGGAGTCCTGGGGCAGTCTTTCGTCGGAGCAGTTCGCTACACGCAGAGCACCTTATGTAGAAAAGTTGAATCAGGGAAGAGCCAGGGAGGTAGCTAGGTCTCTTTTGACCTGCCAGAAGCCAGAGACACTCACGCTGCGTGTCAACCTGGAGAGGGTGCCTGATGGGACTGGCCTTGTTTTCCCACCTTGAAAGCTCCTCTTATGCGCCTTGAAGCTCCCTGAAAAACACTGTGGTTGTCAGGTTTATACTCACGGCAGGCATGGCTGTGAGAGGGAAAAAGAGGTTACACGAAGAGACAGGGTATTTCAGTTTCTGAGTCAGAGCTAATCCTGTCTTGTTTTATAGCTAAAGGGAAACTCAAAGTGTGCCCTCGCTTCGAAGGAGGGCCCTGATATGCCATGTAGCGGAGTAGGCGTGCAACCGCTTCCATGAGGCCTTAGTCGCTCTCTTGCTTTAGTTGAACGCTAGTAAGGTATTCAGGACTCCTAGACCCCTCGCGGCAGCACTCGTTCCGTACCAGGACACTGAGTACTCCAAGGCTTCCCTGGGCTTGCTGGGCCACAGTCAGATGCGCAGGCCTGTCAGGGTGCCCATGGGTAGGCGGAGTGAAGGGTAACACGCTGCCCGCTTCACTCGGGGAGCTAGGTATCCCCAGCTACAGAAAGGTTTCATGAACACGATTCTAGAAAATCCAGCATACCATGGAAGTCGTCCTCATTCCCCTAGTCTGAGCTGTACTGAGAAAAACTCTCTGCTTACAAGTCCTTCTAGGACCTCATACCTGAAGTCACCGTATCTCAAGGTTAAAGGCAGCTTGCATTGCAACTTCCACTTCAGCACAGTTTTCTGTGGAACACTTCAGGCTTTTGGCAGAGGCACAGGACCCTAGGAGACCTAGGGCACTCTTTCGTCTAGGCAGTTCACTATACACAGAGCACCCTGTGTAGAAAAGCTGAATCGGGGAAGAGCCAGGGAGGTAGCTAGGTCTCTTTTGACCTGCCAGAAGCCAGAGACACTTATGCTGCGTGTCAACCTGGAGATGGTGCCTGATGGGACTGGCCTTGTTTTCCCACCTTGAAAGCTCCTCTTATGCACCTTGAAGCTCCCTTAAAAACACGGTGGTTGTCAGCCTTATACTCACGGGCAGGCATGGCTGTGAGAGGGAACAACAGGGTTCACGAAGAGACAGGGTATCCCAGTTTCTCGGTCAGAGCTCATCCTGTTCTGTTCTATAGCTAAAGGGAATCTCAAAGTGAGGCCTAGCTTCGAAGGAGGGCCCTGATATGCCATGCAGCAGGGTAGGAGTGCGCAGCTTCCATGAGGCCTTAGTCGCACTTCTGCATTAGTTTCACGGTACTAATCTTCTCAGGACTCCTGCTCCCTTGCGTCTGCACCCGTTACCGTAAAAAGACACTGAGTACGCCCCCCCCCCCCCAGGCTCCCCTGAGTTGAAGATCAACATTCAGACACGTAGGCCCTTCGGAGTACCCGTGTCTTTGCCGACTGAAGGGCAGCATGATGCACGCTCCCTCGGGGAGCTCGATTCCCTCAGCTCACCAACAGCCTCAGGAACACGGTTGTAGTAGGTGCAGCATGGCATGCAAGTCTGCCTGCTTACAGTAGTCCGAGCTGTACTGAAGAAAACTCTTTGCTTACAATTCCTTCTACCAGCTCCTAGCTGAAGTCAACCAACCTCTAGGCGAAAGTCGGCTTGTGGTCCAAGTGCAACTAGAGCACACTTTCTGGTGGAACGCCGCAGGCTTTTGGAAGATGCCCAGGAGCCCAGGACACCTCGGGAATTCTTTCCTTGAGGCAGTTCGCTACACGCAGAACACCCTGCATAGAAAAGTTGATTCTCCAAGAACCCAGTGAGGAGCTAGGTCTCTTTTGACCTGCTAGAAACCACAGATGCTTCTTCTGCGTGTCAACCTGGAAATGGCGGCCTTAGGAGACAAGCCTTGTTTTCCCGTCTTGAAAGCTCCATTCATGCGGCCTTGAAGCTCCCTGAAAAACACTGTGGTTGTCGGACTTGTCCTCACGCCAGGCATGGCTCTGGAAGACAAGGAGTTTTCTCGAAAGAAAGAGGGTGCTTCCAGGCCCTGGTGGGGAGCATATCCTGCCCTGCACCAGAGCGAAGGGGAATCTCAACGTGCACCCTACCCTCGACCCAGGGCTCTGATTTGCCCTCCAGTAGGGTAGTTGTGCAGCATTTTCCTTGAGGCCTTAGTCGCAGTTCTGCATTAGTTTAAAGGTACTAATCTTCTCAGGACTCCAGGCCCGCTCATGTCAGTACCCATTTCCGCACAAGAACTCTGAGTACCCCAAGACTCCCCTGGGCTTGCTGGGCCACACTCAGACCCGTAGGCCCTTCAGTGTGCCCCTTTTTAGGCCGAGTGAAAGATAACAAACTGCACTCTTTCTTGGGAAAGCTAGATTTCCTCAGCTCACCATCAGCCTCAGGGACACGGTTCTAGCAAGGCCAGCAAACCATGGAAGTCGGCCTCATCACTCGATTCTCAGCTGTACTGAGTAAAATTCTCTGCTTTGAAGTCCTTCGAGGACCTCATACCTGAAGTCACCGTATCTCAAGGAGAAAGGCAGCTTGCATTGCAACTTCCCCTACAGCAGAGTTTTGTGTGTAACACTTCAGGCTTTTGGGAGAGGCACAGGACCCTAGGAGTCCTGGGGCAGTCTTTCGTCGGAGCAGTTCGCTACACGCAGAGCACCTTATGTAGAAAAGTTGAATCAGGGAAGAGCCAGGGAGGTAGCTAGGTCTCTTTTGACCTGCCAGAAGCCAGAGACACTCACGCTGCGTGTCAACCTGGAGAGGGTGCCTGATGGGACTGGCCTTGTTTTCCCACCTTGAAAGCTCCTCTTATGCGCCTTGAAGCTCCCTGAAAAACACTGTGGTTGTCAGGCTTATACTCACGGCAGGCATGGCTGTGAGAGGGAAAAAGAGGTTACACGAAGAGACAGGGTATTTCAGTTTCTGAGTCAGAGCTAATCCTGTCTTGTTTTATAGCTAAAGGGAAACTCAAAGTGTGCCCTCGCTTCGAAGGAGGGCCCTGATATGCCATGTAGCGGAGTAGGCGTGCAACCGCTTCCATGAGGCCTTAGTCGCTCTCTTGCTTTAGTTGAACGCTAGTAAGGTATTCAGGACTCCTAGACCCCTCGCGGCAGCACTCGTTCCGTACCAGGACACTGAGTACTCCAAGGCTTCCCTGGGCTTGCTGGGCCACAGTCAGATGCGCAGGCCTGTCAGGGTGCCCATGGGTAGGCGGAGTGAAGGGTAACACGCTGCCCGCTTCACTCGGGGAGCTAGGTATCCCCAGCTACAGAAAGGTTTCATGAACACGATTCTAGAAAATCCAGCATACCATGGAAGTCGTCCTCATTCCCCTAGTCTGAGCTGTACTGAGAAAAACTCTCTGCTTACAAGTCCTTCTAGGACCTCATACCTGAAGTCACCGTATCTCAAGGTTAAAGGCAGCTTGCATTGCAACTTCCACTTCAGCACAGTTTTCTGTGGAACACTTCAGGCTTTTGGCAGAGGCACAGGACCCTAGGAGACCTAGGGCACTCTTTCGTCTAGGCAGTTCACTACACACAGAGCACCCTGTGTAGAAAAGCTGAATCGGGGAAGAGCCAGGGAGGTAGCTAGGTCTCTTTTGACCTGCCAGAAGCCAGAGACACTTATGCTGCGTGTCAACCTGGAGATGGTGCCTGATGGGACTGGCCTTGTTTTCCCACCTTGAAAGCTCCTCTTATGCGCCTTGAAGCTCCCTTAAAAACACGGTGGTTGTCAGCCTTATACTCACGGGCAGGCATGGCTGTGAGAGGGAACAACAGGGTTCACGAAGAGACAGGGTATCCCAGTTTCTCGGTCAGAGCTCATCCTGTTCTGTTCTATAGCTAAAGGGAATCTCAAAGTGAGGCCTAGCTTCGAAGGAGGGCCCTGATATGCCATGCAGCAGGGTAGGAGTGCGCAGCTTCCATGAGGCCTTAGTCGCACTTCTGCATTAGTTTCACGGTACTAATCTTCTCAGGACTCCTGCTCCCTTGCGTCTGCACCCGTTACCGTACAAAGACACTGAGTACGCCCCCCCCCCCAGGCTCCCCTGAGTTGAAGATCAACATTCAGACACGTAGGCCCTTCGGAGTACCCGTGTCTGTGCCGACTGAAGGGCAGCATGATGCACGCTCCCTCGGGGAGCTCGATTCCCTCAGCTCACCAACAGCCTCAGGAACACGGTTGTAGTAGGTGCAGCATGCCATGCAAGTCTGCCTGCTTACAGTAGTCCGAGCTGTACTGAGGAAAACTCTTTGCTTACAATTCCTTCTACCAGCTCCTAGCTGAAGTCAACCAACCTCTAGGCGAAAGTCGGCTTGTGGTCCAAGTGCAACTAGAGCACGCTTTCTGGTGGAACGCCGCAGGCTTTTGGAAGATGCCCAGGAGCCCAGGACACCTCGGGAATTCTTTCCTTGAGGCAGTTCGCTACACGCAGAACACCCTGCATAGAAAAGTTGATTCTCCAAGAACCCAGTGAGGAGCTAGGTCTCTTTTGACCTGCTAGAAACCACAGATGCTTCTTCTGCGTGTCAACCTGGAAATGGCGGCCTTAGGAGACAAGCCTTGTTTTCCCGTCTTGAAAGCTCCATTCATGCGGCCTTGAAGCTCCCTGAAAAACACTGTGGTTGTCGGACTTGTCCTCACGCCAGGCATGGCTCTGGAAGACAAGGAGTTTTCTCGAAAGGAAGAGGGTGCTTCCAGGCCCTGGTGGGGAGCATATCCTGCCCTGCACCAGAGCGAAGGGGAATCTCAACGTGCACCCTACCCTCGACCCAGGGCTCTGATTTGCCCTCCAGTAGGGTAGTTGTGCAGCATTTTCCTTGAGGCCTTAGTCGCAGTTCTGCATTAGTTTAAAGGTACTAATCTTCTCAGGACTCCAGGCCCGCTCATGTCAGTACCCATTTCCGCACAAGAACTCTGAGTACCCCAAGACTCCCCTGGGCTTGCTGGGCCACACTCAGACCCGTAGGCCCTTCAGTGTGCCCCTTTTTAGGCCGAGTGAAAGATAACAAACGGCACTCTTTCTTGGGAAAGCTAGATTTCCTCAGCTCACCATCAGCCTCAGGGACACGGTTCTAGCAAGGCCAGCAAACCATGGAAGTCGGCCTCATCACTCGATTCTCAGCTGTACTGAGTAAAATTCTCTGCTTTGAAGTCCTTCGAGGACCTCATACCTGAAGTCACCGTATCTCAAGGAGAAAGGCAGCTTGCATTGCAACTTCCCCTACAGCAGAGTTTTGTGTGTAACACTTCAGGCTTTTGGGAGAGGCACAGGACCCTAGGAGTCCTGGGGCAGTCTTTCGTCGGAGCAGTTCGCTACACGCAGAGCACCTTATGTAGAAAAGTTGAATCAGGGAAGAGCCAGGGAGGTAGCTAGGTCTCTTTTGACCTGCCAGAAGCCAGAGACACTCACGCTGCGTGTCAACCTGGAGAGGGTGCCTGATGGGACTGGCCTTGTTTTCCCACCTTGAAAGCTCCTCTTATGCGCCTTGAAGCTCCCTGAAAAACACTGTGGTTGTCAGGCTTATACTCACGGCAGGCATGGCTGTGAGAGGGAAAAAGAGGTTACACGAAGAGACAGGGTATTTCAGTTTCTGAGTCAGAGCTAATCCTGTCTTGTTTTATAGCTAAAGGGAAACTCAAAGTGTGCCCTCGCTTCGAAGGAGGGCCCTGATATGCCATGTAGCGGAGTAGGCGTGCAACCGCTTCCATGAGGCCTTAGTCGCTCTCTTGCTTTAGTTGAACGCTAGTAAGGTATTCAGGACTCCTAGACCCCTCGCGGCAGCACTCGTTCCGTACCAGGACACTGAGTACTCCAAGGCTTCCCTGGGCTTGCTGGGCCACAGTCAGATGCGCAGGCCTGTCAGGGTGCCCATGGGTAGGCGGAGTGAAGGGTAACACGCTGCCCGCTTCACTCGGGGAGCTAGGTATCCCCAGCTACAGAAAGGTTTCATGAACACGATTCTAGAAAATCCAGCATACCATGGAAGTCGTCCTCATTCCCCTAGTCTGAGCTGTACTGAGAAAAACTCTCTGCTTACAAGTCCTTCTAGGACCTCATACCTGAAGTCACCGTATCTCAAGGTTAAAGGCAGCTTGCATTGCAACTTCCACTTCAGCACAGTTTTCTGTGGAACACTTCAGGCTTTTGGCAGAGGCACAGGACCCTAGGAGACCTAGGGCACTCTTTCGTCTAGGCAGTTCACTACACACAGAGCACCCTGTGTAGAAAAGCTGAATCGGGGAAGAGCCAGGGAGGTAGCTAGGTCTCTTTTGACCTGCCAGAAGCCAGAGACACTTATGCTGCGTGTCAACCTGGAGATGGTGCCTGATGGGACTGGCCTTGTTTTCCCACCTTGAAAGCTCCTCTTATGCGCCTTGAAGCTCCCTTAAAAACACGGTGGTTGTCAGCCTTATACTCACGGGCAGGCATGGCTGTGAGAGGGAACAACAGGGTTCACGAAGAGACAGGGTATCCCAGTTTCTCGGTCAGAGCTCATCCTGTTCTGTTCTATAGCTAAAGGGAATCTCAAAGTGAGGCCTAGCTTCGAAGGAGGGCCCTGATATGCCATGCAGCAGGGTAGGAGTGCGCAGCTTCCATGAGGCCTTAGTCGCACTTCTGCATTAGTTTCACGGTACTAATCTTCTCAGGACTCCTGCTCCCTTGCGTCTGCACCCGTTACCGTACAAAGACACTGAGTACGCCCCCCCCCCCAGGCTCCCCTGAGTTGAAGATCAACATTCAGACACGTAGGCCCTTCGGAGTACCCGTGTCTGTGCCGACTGAAGGGCAGCATGATGCACGCTCCCTCGGGGAGCTCGATTCCCTCAGCTCACCAACAGCCTCAGGAACACGGTTGTAGTAGGTGCAGCATGCCATGCAAGTCTGCCTGCTTACAGTAGTCCGAGCTGTACTGAGGAAAACTCTTTGCTTACAATTCCTTCTACCAGCTCCTAGCTGAAGTCAACCAACCTCTAGGCGAAAGTCGGCTTGTGGTCCAAGTGCAACTAGAGCACGCTTTCTGGTGGAACGCCGCAGGCTTTTGGAAGATGCCCAGGAGCCCAGGACACCTCGGGAATTCTTTCCTTGAGGCAGTTCGCTACACGCAGAACACCCAGCATAGAAAAGTTGATTCTCCAAGAACCCAGTGAGGAGCTAGGTCTCTTTTGACCTGCTAGAAACCACAGATGCTTCTTCTGCGTGTCAACCTGGAAATGGCGGCCTTAGGAGACAAGCCTTGTTTTCCCGTCTTGAAAGCTCCATTCATGCGGCCTTGAAGCTCCCTGAAAAACACTGTGGTTGTCGGACTTGTCCTCACGCCAGGCATGGCTCTGGAAGACAAGGAGTTTTCTCGAAAGGAAGAGGGTGCTTCCAGGCCCTGGTGGGGAGCATATCCTGCCCTGCACCAGAGCGAAGGGGAATCTCAACGTGCACCCTACCCTCGACCCAGGGCTCTGATTTGCCCTCCAGTAGGGTAGTTGTGCAGCATTTTCCTTGAGGCCTTAGTCGCAGTTCTGCATTAGTTTAAAGGTACTAATCTTCTCAGGACTCCAGGCCCGCTCATGTCAGTACCCATTTCCGCACAAGAACTCTGAGTACCCCAAGACTCCCCTGGGCTTGCTGGGCCACACTCAGACCCGTAGGCCCTTCAGTGTGCCCCTTTTTAGGCCGAGTGAAAGATAACAAACGGCACTCTTTCTTGGGAAAGCTAGATTTCCTCAGCTCACCATCAGCCTCAGGGACACGGTTCTAGCAAGGCCAGCAAACCATGGAAGTCGGCCTCATCACTCGATTCTCAGCTGTACTGAGTAAAATTCTCTGCTTTGAAGTCCTTCGAGGACCTCATACCTGAAGTCACCGTATCTCAAGGAGAAAGGCAGCTTGCATTGCAACTTCCCCTACAGCAGAGTTTTGTGTGTAACACTTCAGGCTTTTGGGAGAGGCACAGGACCCTAGGAGTCCTGGGGCAGTCTTTCGTCGGAGCAGTTCGCTACACGCAGAGCACCTTATGTAGAAAAGTTGAATCAGGGAAGAGCCAGGGAGGTAGCTAGGTCTCTTTTGACCTGCCAGAAGCCAGAGACACTCACGCTGCGTGTCAACCTGGAGAGGGTGCCTGATGGGACTGGCCTTGTTTTCCCACCTTGAAAGCTCCTCTTATGCGCCTTGAAGCTCCCTGAAAAACACTGTGGTTGTCAGGCTTATACTCACGGCAGGCATGGCTGTGAGAGGGAAAAAGAGGTTACACGAAGAGACAGGGTATTTCAGTTTCTGAGTCAGAGCTAATCCTGTCTTGTTTTATAGCTAAAGGGAAACTCAAAGTGTGCCCTCGCTTCGAAGGAGGGCCCTGATATGCCATGTAGCGGAGTAGGCGTGCAACAGCTTCCATGAGGCCTTAGTCGCTCTCTTGCTTTAGTTGAACGCTAGTAAGGTATTCAGGACTCCTAGACCCCTCGCGGCAGCACTCGTTCCGTACCAGGACACTGAGTACTCCAAGGCTTCCCTGGGCTTGCTGGGCCACAGTCAGATGCGCAGGCCTGTCAGGGTGCCCATGGGTAGGCGGAGTGAAGGGTAACACGCCGCCCGCTTCACTCGGGGAGCTAGGTATCCCCAGCTACAGAAAGGTTTCATGAACACGATTCTAGAAAATCCAGCATACCATGGAAGTCGTCCTCATTCCCCTAGTCTGAGCTGTACTGAGAAAAACTCTCTGCTTACAAGTCCTTCTAGGACCTCATACCTGAAGTCACCGTATCTCAAGGTTAAAGGCAGCTTGCATTGCAACTTCCACTTCAGCACAGTTTTCTGTGGAACACTTCAGGCTTTTGGCAGAGGCACAGGACCCTAGGAGACCTAGGGCACTCTTTCGTCTAGGCAGTTCACTACACACAGAGCACCCTGTGTAGAAAAGCTGAATCGGGGAAGAGCCAGGGAGGTAGCTAGGTCTCTTTTGACCTGCCAGAAGCCAGAGACACTTATGCTGCGTGTCAACCTGGAGATGGTGCCTGATGGGACTGGCCTTGTTTTCCCACCTTGAAAGCTCCTCTTATGCGCCTTGAAGCTCCCTTAAAAACACGGTGGTTGTCAGCCTTATACTCACGGGCAGGCATGGCTGTGAGAGGGAACAACAGGGTTCACGAAGAGACAGGGTATCCCAGTTTCTCGGTCAGAGCTCATCCTGTTCTGTTCTATAGCTAAAGGGAATCTCAAAGTGAGGCCTAGCTTCGAAGGAGGGCCCTGATATGCCATGCAGCAGGGTAGGAGTGCGCAGCTTCCATGAGGCCTTAGTCGCACTTCTGCATTAGTTTCACGGTACTAATCTTCTCAGGACTCCTGCTCCCTTGCGTCTGCACCCGTTTCCGTACAAAGACACTGAGTACGCCCCCCCCCCAGGCTCCCCTGAGTTGAAGATCAACATTCAGACACGAGGGCCCTTCGGAGTACCCGTGTCTGTGCCGAGTGAAGGGCAGCATGATGCACGCTCCCTCGGGGAGCTCGATTCCCTCAGCTCACCAACAGCCTCAGGAACACGGTTGTAGTAGGTGCAGCATGCCATGCAAGTCTGCCTGCTTACAGTAGTCCGAGCTGTACTGAGGAAAACTCTTTGCTTACAATTCCTTCTACCAGCTCCTAGCTGAAGTCAACCAACCTCTAGGCGAAAGTCGGCTTGTGGTCCAAGTGCAACTAGAGCACACTTTCTGGTGGAACGCCGCAGGCTTTTGGAAGATGCCCAGGAGCCCAGGACACCTCGGGAATTCTTTCCTTGAGGCAGTTCGCTACACGCAGAACACCCTGCATAGAAAAGTTGATTCTCCAAGAACCCAGTGAGGAGCTAGGTCTCTTTTGACCTGCTAGAAACCACAGATGCTTCTTCTGCGTGTCAACCTGGAAATGGCGGCCTTAGGAGACAAGCCTTGTTTTCCCGTCTTGAAAGCTCCATTCATGCGGCCTTGAAGCTCCCTGAAAAACACTGTGGTTGTCGGACTTGTCCTCACGCCAGGCATGGCTCTGGAAGACAAGGAGTTTTCTCGAAAGAAAGAGGGTGCTTCCAGGCCCTGGTGGGGAGCATATCCTGCCCTGCACCAGAGCGAAGGGGAATCTCAACGTGCACCCTACCCTCGACCCAGGGCTCTGATTTGCCCTCCAGTAGGGTAGTTGTGCAGCATTTTCCTTGAGGCCTTAGTCGCAGTTCTGCATTAGTTTAAAGGTACTAATCTTCTCAGGACTCCAGGCCCGCTCATGTCAGTACCCATTTCCGCACAAGAACTCTGAGTACCCCAAGACTCCCCTGGGCTTGCTGGGCCACACTCAGACCCGTAGGCCCTTCAGTGTGCCCCTTTTTAGGCCGAGTGAAAGATAACAAACGGCACTCTTTCTTGGGAAAGCTAGATTTCCTCAGCTCACCATCAGCCTCAGGGACACGGTTCTAGCAAGGCCAGCAAACCATGGAAGTCGGCCTCATCACTCGATTCTCAGCTGTACTGAGTAAAATTCTCTGCTTTGAAGTCCTTCGAGGACCTCATACCTGAAGTCACCGTATCTCAAGGAGAAAGGCAGCTTGCATTGCAACTTCCCCTACAGCAGAGTTTTGTGTGTAACACTTCAGGCTTTTGGGAGAGGCACAGGACCCTAGGAGTCCTGGGGCAGTCTTTCGTCGGAGCAGTTCGCTACACGCAGAGCACCTTATGTAGAAAAGTTGAATCAGGGAAGAGCCAGGGAGGTAGCTAGGTCTCTTTTGACCTGCCAGAAGCCAGAGACACTCACGCTGCGTGTCAACCTGGAGAGGGTGCCTGATGGGACTGGCCTTGTTTTCCCACCTTGAAAGCTCCTCTTATGCGCCTTGAAGCTCCCTGAAAAACACTGTGGTTGTCAGGCTTATACTCACGGCAGGCATGGCTGTGAGAGGGAAAAAGAGGTTACACGAAGAGACAGGGTATTTCAGTTTCTGAGTCAGAGCTAATCCTGTCTTGTTTTATAGCTAAAGGGAAACTCAAAGTGTGCCCTCGCTTCGAAGGAGGGCCCTGATATGCCATGTAGCGGAGTAGGCGTGCAACCGCTTCCATGAGGCCTTAGTCGCTCTCTTGCTTTAGTTGAACGCTAGTAAGGTATTCAGGACTCCTAGACCCCTCGCGGCAGCACTCGTTCCGTACCAGGACACTGAGTACTCCAAGGCTTCCCTGGGCTTGCTGGGCCACAGTCAGATGCGCAGGCCTGTCAGGGTGCCCATGGGTAGGCGGAGTGAAGGGTAACACGCCGCCCGCTTCACTCGGGGAGCTAGGTATCCCCAGCTACAGAAAGGTTTCATGAACACGATTCTAGACAATCCAGCATACCATGGAAGTCGTCCTCATTCCCCTAGTCTGAGCTGTACTGAGAAAAACTCTCTGCTTACAAGTCCTTCTAGGACCTCATACCTGAAGTCACCGTATCTCAAGGTTAAAGGCAGCTTGCATTGCAACTTCCACTTCAGCACAGTTTTCTGTGGAACACTTCAGGCTTTTGGCAGAGGCACAGGACCCTAGGAGACCTAGGGCACTCTTTCGTCTAGGCAGTTCACTACACACAGAGCACCCTGTGTAGAAAAGCTGAATCGGGGAAGAGCCAGGGAGGTAGCTAGGTCTCTTTTGACCTGCCAGAAGCCAGAGACACTTATGCTGCGTGTCAACCTGGAGATGGTGCCTGATGGGACTGGCCTTGTTTTCCCACCTTGAAAGCTCCTCTTATGCGCCTTGAAGCTCCCTTAAAAACACGGTGGTTGTCAGCCTTATACTCACGGGCAGGCATGGCTGTGAGAGGGAACAACAGGGTTCACGAAGAGACAGGGTATCCCAGTTTCTCGGTCAGAGCTCATCCTGTTCTGTTCTATAGCTAAAGGGAATCTCAAAGTGAGGCCTAGCTTCGAAGGAGGGCCCTGATATGCCATGCAGCAGGGTAGGAGTGCGCAGCTTCCATGAGGCCTTAGTCGCACTTCTGCATTAGTTTCACGGTACTAATCTTCTCAGGACTCCTGCTCCCTTGCGTCTGCACCCGTTACCGTACAAAGACACTGAGTACGCCCCCCCACCCCCCAGGCTCCCCTGAGTT